>NW_023270323.1:80996132-81016769 GCF_011800145.1 Mirounga leonina
CAGTGAGAGACAATTACAGCCCAGCCAATGAGAGACAGTCACAGCCCCGCCAATGAGAGACAGTCACAGCCCGGCCAATGAGAGACAGTCACAGCTTGGCCAATGAGAGACAGTCACAGCCCGGCCAATGAGAGACAGTCACAGCCCAAGGTGGAGAATTTTCAATTCTTACTCTGGAATACTTACGGTCTGAGCAGTTTTGTAAATGTAATGTACTCGTCACTGTACTTACCTGCATTCCAGAATTTAAGATGTTTACTGTAAATTTTTTTTTAAAGACTTTACCTGGGACCTGATTCACTGAAATTTATCACTTCTCTTTAAAAACAGTTGGTCTTGTGAATTTTCTTTGAGTCTTCTCCTTTGTTGTGTACTTAAAATCACTATTGAATCCCTTGAAATGCTTCAAGGGTAACCTTGGGTTTCTGGCACCTTGTCTCTAATGTTTCTTTTGTAATTGGAATAGCTAACAGCTTGGTCACCCTGTCTCAAGCTTTCACCTCTAAATAAAATCCATTGAACTGAAACAACAACAACAACAACAACAACCTCCAACGAGAAGACACTACACTTAAACTCCTAGTTTACCCCAATGGACTTTCTGTTTACAACAGCCCTCCCAGCCCCCATTTCCTCTATAAATGGGCCTCCTCTGCCTTATTCTCCTGACCTGTCTATGGTTTTGCCCTGGGTTGTTGGCCCTGCACTACAGTCCTCTGCTATTCCCGAGTAAACCCAGTTTTGCTGGGGAAATAACTAGGAAAAATAGTTCTATTTTGAAGGTTAATACATTGCATTCTAAGTTGTCAATAAAATAAATCCTCGTTATCTTTATGCTCTTTCCCAAAAGGAAATGCCATTTGATCATTCCAAGAGACATTAAGTCTTCACTAGAGTAACAGAACCTGCCAAGTTTTTTTAAAAATTGAGATATATTCTACAAACAACATTGTGTGTAAGTTTAAGGTATACAATGTATTGATTTGATACATTTACATTACAACATAATTGCTATTGTAGATTTGGGAATACCGCCATGGGTCATATAACTGCCATTTCTTCCACTGCTGAGAACAATTCAGATCTGATCACTGAGCAAGTTTAATGCTCGTAATACATTTTTGTTGTCTGTAATCACTGTACTGTGTATTAGGTCTCTGGGACTGACTGACTTACTAGTTCCAGTATGTATCTGTAAGCCATATCTCTCCCATCCCCCCATCCTGCAACCCCTGGTAACCATCATTAACTCGCTACTTATGATTTCAGCTTTTTTAGGTTCCACATATAAGAGATATGAATCATGAAGTATTTGTCTTTGTCTGACTTACATTACTCAGCATAATGTCCTCAAGGTCCATGCACTGTTGCAAATGGCAGAATTTCCTCTTTTCTCATTGCTGAGTAGTAGTCCATTGTATATATGCACACCACATCTTCTTTATCCATTCATCCATTGAGGGACACAGGTTATTTCAAATCTTTTTTTTTTTTTTTTAATAATGGTACCCTAAACACTGGAGTACATATGTCTCTTTGGTATTCTGTTTTCATTTCCTTTGGATGTATACCCACAAGTGGGATTGATGAATCATATAGTTCTATTTTTAACTTTTTGAGGAAACTCCATATTGTTCTCGATGGTGGCTGAACCAGTTTACATTCCCACCAACAGTGCACAAGGGCACCCTTTTCCCACATCCTCACCAACACTTGTTATCTCTTGTCTTTTTGAGACTAGCCGTTCTTACAGGTGTAAGGCAATATCTCATCATGCTTTTGATTTGCATTTCCCTGGTGATTAGTGATATTGGGAACCTGCTCATGTACCTGTTGGCTATTTGGATGTCTTCTTTGGAAAAATTCAGTTTTGGTCTAGTTTCTCTGCCCATTTTTAAGCTGGATTGTTTGGGGTTTTTGTTGTTGTTGTTGAGTTTATGAGTTCTTGATAGATTTTGGATATTAACCCTGAATATATGGTTTACAAAAATTGTCTTCCATTTTATGGATTGTCTTTTCATTTTGTTGGTGGCTTATTTTGCTGTGCAGAAGCTTTTAAGTTTGACGTAGTCGCACTTGACTTTTTCTTTTGTTGTTTGTGCTTTTGGTATCATAAAAAATTCATTGCCAAGAGCAATATTGAGCAGTTTTTTCCCTGTTTCCTTTTAGGAATTTTAGGTTTTCAGGTCTTAAGCTTAAGACTGATGCATTTTGAGTTGATTTCCATGAGTGGTGTGAGAAGGGGGTCCAATTTCATTCTTCTGTATGTGGTTATCTTGTTTTCCCAGCACCACTTGTTGAAGAGACTACTCTTTCCCTACTGGATGTTCTTGGCTCCTTTATCAAATATTAGTTGACCATATAGGTGAGGTTTATTTCTGGTCTCTCTATTCTGTTCCATTGGTCTATGTGTCTATTTTTATGTCAGTAATACACTGTTTTAGTTAATATAGCTTTGTAGTATAGCTTCAAATCACAGCCAACTTTTTATAGAAGGATTTCTACTCAACTAGTGAACTCTCTATAAGGATCTTTAAGCCTCAGTTGTCAAGCATGGCCCCCCAAAATGCACTGGCCATAATAGCTGGCAAAAAGCAGGGCAAATGGGGGTGTATAAGAAAACTCTGAAATGCTATTCAAGGTTCCCAATTCCTAATAGAAGTGTACCAAGTTAATGCTCTTGTAGTAATAGGGAACTCTTTGGTTTGTTTTCTAAACAGTTACACACAGGAAAACTGCTCAGTAGGAAATTTGAATAATTTATAATTTTGGTCTGGTTCCTAAAAGGTCCAGAGAAAAAATGAGTGACATTTCTTCTGTTTTGGATTTTCTCTGATCTAAGAGTTCAAACTAGTGTCTGCTTTGGTAGAGAAACAAGCAGTTAAATCAGTTTCATGTCTTAGGACAGTGCAAGAAGCTACAGAATACTGAAAGTCAAAGCATTAAAGTTCAGATGCACTCCATTTACCTTTTGTCTTAAAGATATAGATTATCTATGTTTTGTGTTAACTGTGACTAAAATATGTAGAAAGTTATTGTATTTTTTTATTTATTTGAGAGAGAGCACCGGTGAGAGGGGCAGAGGGAGAGGGAGAAGCAAACTCCTTGCTGAGCGCAGAGACTGACTTATGGCTCTATCCCAGGACCCATGAGATCAAGACCTGAGCCAAAACCAAGAATCAGATGCTTAACTGACTGTGCCATCCAGGAGCCCTTAAAGTTCTTGTATTTTTAAGAGGATTTCAGTAATCACTTTTAGGTCAAAAGTCTGTGAACATTAATAAAGGCAAACAACTAAAACTGGAGTCAGGAGGCCAGAGATGACAACTCTCCTGCCTGCCACTCCACATCAATCACAGGAAAAACCATCCGTTACAGGCCCCACAGAAGAACCTTCACCAGGAAAGACTCACCAGCTACAGGCCCTCCTACAAGAAACCCACCACACCTGCAGCTCAGCCAGCGAGAACCCTCATCACCCTGAACCCCTACTTTTCTGCAGTGGACCTTCCTTCAAACAGCCCTTCCCAACATCCTCCTTCTCCAAGTAATAATGTTCCTCTCCTTTGTTTCTCGGACTTGCCTATGGTTTTGTTGCCACTTGCTTGTCCCAGATTGCAATTATCTCCTATTCCCAAATAAACCCATTTTGCTGGTAAAATAACTGGATGTTTTATTATTAATGTTAACACAACCATCAAAATTGTCCACTCTAATTGCATGTCAATTGTGAATAAAACATAGCAAAAGGAGACATTGGCTATTTATAGATATTAATGTCAAGTTAAACATTTCCAAGTCCAACCTAGGATAGACAATTGATGCTTCCTAGTACTTCATGGGGCTCACTATTTGCTATTTTTGTGGAAGTACCACAGAAAGATCACAACGAGACTACTTCAGACTGTATGTGTTGCAGGTCATGATTTACCTTTGTGTATTTTCATGTGTGTAGAGTATCTGTTAGGGGAAGTAATTTTCTGTACCGGGGGGAAAAGCAGTATTACTGCATATGATCTCTTGACCCCCAGCTTCCCATCAGCTACTCTTCTTGCTGCATGCACCTGTCCACACGGGTAACTTTTAATATGTACATTTTTACACTATGTGAATTCTTAATCAGCCTGTCTTGTTCAGATTGGATATGTCATTATACCTGACATTCTTGTAACTACTGTGTGATATTCCTATAAGAAATACTGCTTTTAGGGCGCCTGGGTGGCTCAGATGGTTAAGCGTCTGCCTTCGGCTCAGGTCATGATCTCAGGGTCCTGGGATTGAGTCCCGCATCGGGCTTCCTGCTCCTTGGGAGCCTGCTTCTCCCTCTGCCTCTCTCTCTCTGTCTCTGTCTCTCATGAATAAATAAATAAAATCTTTAAAAAAAAAAAAAAAAGAAAGAAATACTGCTTTTAAAAAAAGGATTTTGTGGGGGCGCCTGGGTGGCTCAGTCGTTAAGCGTCTGCCTTCGGCTCAGGTCATGATCCCAGGGTCCTGGGATCGAGCCCCACGTCCTGGGATCGAGCCCCGCGTCCTGGGATCGAGCTCCACATCGGGCTCCCTGCTCGGCGGGAAGCCTGCTTCTCCCTCTCCCACTCCCCCTGCTTGTGTTCCCTCTCTCGCCGTGTCTCTCTCTGTCAATAAATAAATAAATAAATAAATAAATAAATAAATAAATAAATAATCTTCTTTTTTAAAAAAAAGGATTTTGTTATTTATTTATTTATTTAGAGAGAGAGCATGTGTGAGTGGGGGGAGGGCCAGAGGGAGAGGGAGAGAGACTCCCAAGCAGACTCCCCGCTGCGCAGGGAGCCCAACACAGGGCCAATCCCATGACCCTGAGATCATGACCTGAGCCAAAATCAAGAGTTGGACACTCAACTGACTGGGCCACCCAGGCACCCCAGAAATACTGCTTTAAAAAAAAAACAAAATTACCACACTGAAAGGGGTAACATATCCCACATTTTAGTGGGTGATCAGTTTATATACAGGATCTTTAGAAGGAGTACTTTTTTAGGAGAGGATTCTGGGAAGATGGCAGAGTAGGAAGCACCTGTAAGTAAGAAACTGCCTCCCCACCTGGACCACATTTGCAGGGGCAGAAACCATCTGATGCAATAGCCGTTTTGAACTCAGGAGTCTGTTGAAGGCTTTCTGCTTCCAAGCTTGGAAGGTAAACTGCAGCTACTTTTGGTCGATTTCAGCTCTTAGCACAGTAGCAGCGGCCCATCCCCATCTTGCACCCCAGCCACACAGCAGGCAATTGTCCACCTGTTTCTGGAACACTGTGCAAAAGCCAGGGTGGGCAAAAAGACCCTGTCCTCCAAATGGTAGGGATCTGGGCTCTGACTACTGCTTCTAATAACACAGGTACAGACAAATAGGCAGGCAGTCATCGTTGTTGCCCCTCTCTCCAGTGTTGTAAGACCCTCTCCCTCCAGCTGAACAGACTCCCAGGGGAATTAAAGGGCCAGCTCCCCTCCCACTACTTCACTTTTTCTTTTTCATTTTTTGGGAGCCAGATATTAAAAACAACTGCATATGGGGGGAAAATTAGAAAGGGACCATGCGTGTCCAGGAAAGGGCCCAAAAAAGACCTGAGAAGACCTTAAGTTACACCTCAGTCTGGTCCTCAGCACAACAATCAAAGCAAAACAAAAACAATAACAAAAAACAGCACACCTTAGGGTAGGGGAGAATCTGTTTTCCAGAGAAACCACATTATTAAATCCAAATGTTCAGGCTTCAGTGTTCAACAGAAAATCACAAGGCATACAAAGAAATTGGAAAGTATGGCCCATTCAGAGGAAAGAATATATCAACAGAAACTTTATGAAAAGACCACTAGAACCCAAGGGACCTGTGGGACACTATCAAGCAGATCAGCATACCCATTGTGGGCATCGCAAAGACAAAGAGAATCTCAAAAACAGCAAGAGACAAGCAACTCATCACATACGATGGCTCTTGAATAAGATTATCAGATTTTTTCATTAGAAATTTTGGAGGTCAGAAGATAGTGGGTCAACATATTCAAAGTGCTAAGAGGGAAAAAAAAAAACCTGTCAACCAAGAATCCTATATCCAACAAAACATTCCCAGATAAACAAAAGTTAAGGTTTTCATGACCACCTAGACCTGCCCTAGAGGAAATGCTCAAGGGAGTCCTACAGGGTGAAATGGAAGGACACTAGACAGTAACTTGAAGCTGTATGGAGAAATAAATATCTCAATAAAAGTAAATACATGAATAATTATAAAGTATTGTAACATTGGTTTGTAACTGCACTTTTTGTTTCCTACATGATTTAAGAGACTAATTCATTTTCTAAAAATTATTAGTTTAAAAGCTAGTACTGTAACTTTGTTTTATAATTCCAAATCTTGTTTTCTGCATAATTTAAGAGAATGATGCATTTAAAAGTATTTTTAATTTATGTTTCTGTGCACACAATGTACAAAGGTGTAATTTTGTGACATTGACAGTTGAAAGGGAGGGGACAGAGCTATAAAGGAGCAGAGGTTTTATTGTTCTTTGAGTTAATCTGATATAAAATATATGAATTCAAATTAGACTATTATAACTTTGGTATTTTAAATGCGATCCCCATGGTAACCACAAATAAAACAGCTATGGAATCTGCAGAAAAGGAAAAGAGAAAGGAATTTAAATATTTCACTACAAAAAATCAACTAAGCATAAAAGAAGACAGCAATGCAGAAAATGAGGGACAAAAAATTATAACACACATAGAAAATAGTACAATGACAGAACTAAATCCTTCCTTTTCGTAAATGTGAATGAACCAAACTCTCCAATCAAAAACAGAGATTGGCAGAATGGGAAAAATACATAATCCAACCATAGGTTGTCTATAAGAGACTCACTTGAGATCCAAAGACACACATAGATTGAAAGTGAAGGGATGGAAAAACATACTCCATGAAAATAGTGACCAGAGGAGAGCAGGGGTGGCCACACTAATATCAGACAAAATAGACTTTAAATTAATAAGGACATTATATAGTAATAACAAGTTCAAAACAGCAAGAAACAAGTTCAATACAGTAAATTCAATGCAATAAGAAATACAAACATTTACATACCTAACAACAGACCATCAAAATATATGAGGCAAAAACAACTAAATTGAAGGGAGAAATAGCCAGTTTTACAGTAACAATTGGAGATTTGATTACCCCACCCACAATAATAGGTAGAAGAACCAAAAAAAAGTAAATAAGGAAACAGAGGACTTAACACAATAAACCAACCAGATCCAACAGACATATAGAACACCCATCCACCAACAACCACGCACACATTCTTCACAAGTGCACACCAGGTATTTTCCAGGATGGATCATATGTGAGGCTACTAGTTTAAGTCTCAGTGGATTTCAAAAGATAGATATTGGGGCACCTGGGTGGCTCAGTCATTTGGGTGTCCAACTCTTGATCTTGGCTCAAGTCTTGGTCTCATGGTCATGAGTTCAACCCCATATTGGGCTCCACACTGGGTGTGGAGCCTAGTTAAAAAAAAGATAGATATTATACAAAGTATCTTCTCTGATCACAATGGGATGAGGCTAGAAATCAATAATGGAAGGAAAAGTAGACAATTCACAAAATTGTGGAAATCAACAATGCACTTTTATTTTTTATTGTTATATATATACATATTTAATTTTAATACAAACTCAGATTTTAGAAGTTGTATAAAGCAAGCTAAAAACACTTCACATATTCATGTAGCTTTAATATTTAATCTTTCCTTTTACTGTACTGACTTAAAATGTTTACATTTACTGAGGAGGACCAAGCATGACCATCACCATCTGAGCAGCTTGCAGGGGGTTGTGATTTCTTCCATGTTCTCTCTTCTCAAAAATCAACTGTTTTAAGTCTTGAAGCTATTCTGCTTCTCACAGGTGTTTCTGGAATAAAAGGAATGCTTATCAAAGAATTCTTCTGTTTATATTTTCAACATTCATTTTATGTTTAGAAGCTGTAAGTTTGTAGAGACTATAACTATGGTCAACAACTTTGGACCTACTTTGAACATCAGAGGCTCAATCTGTTGTCCAAACAGCACACTCTTAAACAACCAATGAATCAAAGAATAAATTATGAAGAAAATTAGAAAATAATTAGAGATGAATGAAAAAGAAAACACAACTTATCAAAAACTAATGAATTCATTGACAGTGGTGCTTAGAAGAAATTTATAGTTATAAACACATTTAAAAACAAGAGTGATTTCAAGTCAATGACCTAACTTTACAACTTGAGGAATTAGAGAAAGAAGAACAGACTAAACCCAAAGCTAGCAGTAGGAAGAAAATAATAAAGATGAGAGCAGAGAAAAACAAAATGGAGAATAGAAAAACAACAGAGAAAATCAATGAAACCATTGATTCAGTTGGTTCTTTGGAAAGATCAACATAATTGACAAAAGTGTAGCTGGATGGGCTGAGAAAAAAAGACAAGTTACTAAAATCGGAAATGAAAGTGGAAATCTTCAAACAAATGTGACAGAAATAAAAAGGATTACAAGACAGTACTATGAATAAATGTATACCAAAAAAATTGGATAACCTAGGTGAAATGGACAGATTCTTTTTTTTTTTAAGATTTTATTTATTTATTTATTAGAGAGCGAGCGAGAGAGAAACAGCATGGGAGAGGAGAGGGTCAGAGGGAGAAGCAGGCTCCCCGCTGAGCCGGGAGCCCGATGTGGGACTCGATCCCAGGACCCTGGGATCATGACCTGAGCTGAAGGCAGTTGCTTAACCAACTGAGCCACCCAGGCGCCCAAAATGGACAGATTCTTAGAAACACAAAACCCACCAAGACTAAATCATGAAAAAATAGAAAAATCTTAATAGACTTATAACTAGTAAGTAAATTGAATGAATAATAAAAAAATCTCTTGACAAAGAAAAGCCCCAGAACTGATGGTTTCACCTAAACTGTAGGAAACTACAAAAATGTTCTACCAAACATCTAAAGAACTAATGCTAATTATTTTCAAAGTTTTTCAAAAAATTGAAAATGAGGGCACACTTAACTAACTCATTCTATGAGGTCAGCATTACCCTGAGCAAAGCCAGGCAAAGGCTACAAGAAAAGAAACTACAGAGTAGTATCACTTAGGAACGTTGATGCAAAAATCCTCAACAAAATACGAGTAAACAGAATTCAGCAGCATATTAGAAGGATTATACACCACGACCAAGTAGGGATTTATCTCTGGCATGCAAGGATGGTTCAACATAGGAAAAATCAATGTAATACACCACATTAACAGCACAAAGGGGAAAAAACCCCACATGGTCATTTCAACTGATACAGAAAAAAGTATTTGAAAGAATTCAACACTCTTCCATGATAAAAAAAAAAAAAACTTCAAAAAGAGTAAAAGCACCTCAACATAATAAAAACCCTATATGATAAAACCCATGGTGCCCATCGAACTCAATGGTCAAAGACTTAAAGCTTCTCTTCTACAATCAAGAATAAGGTAAGGATGCCCATGTTTACCACTTCTATTGAACGTAGTACTGGAAATTCTAGCCAGAACAACTAGGCAAGATAGGGGCACCTGGCTGGGCCAGTCAGTAGAGCATGTGACTCTTGACCTTAGGGTCATGAGTTCAAGCCCCATGGAAGCCTACTTAAAAAGAATAATAATTGGGACACCTGGGTGGCTCAGTCGTTAAGCGTCTGCCTTCAGCTCAGGTCGTGATCCCGGGGTCCTGGGATCGAGCCCCGCATTGGGCTCCCTGCTCAGTGGGGGGTCTGCTTCTCCCTCTCCCACTCCCCCTGCTGTGCGCTCTCTGTGTCAAAATCTTTTTAAAAATGGTTAAGATGGTAAGTTTCATGTGAATTGTAATACATATTACAACTTAAAAATCGGGGGAGGAGAAGCGGCGGGCAAAATGGGTGAAGGGGAGCAGGAGGTCCGGGCCTCCAGCTATGGAGTCGGTCAAGGGGATGAAGGGTACAACACACAGATCACAGTAGCGTTGAACAGTGGCAGGAAGCAGTCACCCTTGTGAGCATAGGGTAACGGAGAGTCGTCCAACCACCATGCTGTACACCTGAAACTAACGTCTCATCGTGTGTCAGGTACACTCCAGTTTTAAGTAAATGAGAGATGAAAAGGGTGTCTCTGACTTCCTGGGATCTGAGCTCTGGCGAGACTTTGCAGGTCCCTGGGCTCTACAGCTGACCCCCTGTGGGATCCTGACCTGTGGGATCTCTTTCTCTGCCTGGCAGCCCCACTGCCCGCTGTCTGGGCAGCACTCCCTGCTCTCCGTGTCAGGATGTCCCTCTCTGCCCTTTATACTGTCCCCAACGTCACAAGCTGCTGCCGGCACGCAGCAAAGGTCCCTGTCTGGGAGGGTGTCCTCTGGGCCTCCACTCTGCCTGCCTGCTCAGCAAGCCCTGAGGGGGAGCAGGGAGGGGTGCAGACCCCACTTGGGGGGTAGGTTCCCTCCATGCTGATCACCACGCCAGCCACATGCCGTCCTGACCGGCCCACTGGAGGCTCTGCCGGGGTCTTCCTGCCCCTGACCGTGCATGGCATTCTCCTCACCTACCACTCTGCAGAAGGGAAAGCAGCGGTACCCTCTCCTCTCCCAGGACGGGCGTGCTACTCTGGGATCTATCTGATCCTGACATTCCGAGCTCTCTCGTGAAGTTCCAAACAAGCGTACAGAGAACTCTCAAAGGCACAGATGGAGTGATGGCCTGGCGACCATGTACACCTTGTGTGGAGGTAGACGTCCTCTCTGAAGGTCGGGGTCAGTGCCCAGAGAGAGACGGGGAGACGTGGTCAAAACTGTGACCTCATCTGCCGAGGACGGTGATGGCATATCTGGTCCCTGCCCAACACATTAAGAAGAATATTCTGCTGATTCTTCCAGCTCATTAGGATTTACTAACTTTTACTACAATAAAAGTAGACTTATCATCATCACCAGCCGAGAGACCCTTTGCTTTCTAAGGGTAATGACTCATTCTAGATTTTCCACATTTTACATGGTTGCTCTCTGAATTCTTTTTTTCTTTTTCTTTTAGAGGAGGGGGAGGGGGAGGGGCAGAGGGAGAGGGAGAGAGAATATCTTGAGCAGACTCCATGCCTGGGGCAGAACCTGAAGCCGGGCTCGATCCCACGACCCTGAGACAATGACCTAAGCCAAAATCAAGAGTCAGATGCTTAACTGACTGAGCCACCCAGGCACTCCCTTGCTCTTTGAATTCTGATTTTATTTTCATGCTAAATCGCTGATGCACCTTGACAGGTTTATTTTATTCACTTAAGCTCATAGGCAGAATTTTGATCAGGCAACCCTTTTAGAGCACTAATAGTAATTTTAAATTCCTTTGTAGAAAATACATTGAAACAAAGAAAGAAAGAGTCAGGTTGACAAGACAGCTTCCAGGATCCTCTCCCCTGTGGAGGTGTGAACGCTCATACATTTGTGGTTAACATTTTCATGTATGGAGCGTCCATCTGCAGTTCCAAAAGGAGGTACGCCAGAGGCAGGACCTCCCTGGGTGTCCATCCCAGGTTACGCTCGTCCCCATGGACAGGAGTCTTTAGGGCCAAGGGGCCATGCCCACCCACGCACCCTCTCCCTTTCTAGAACCTGGTCCATATGCTTGCAGCCTCAGAGTCCCACTAACCAGTCTGGAGCCTGCTCCTGGGGCCCCTGAGGGCTGACCCTGACCTGCTCACCTGGGTTGGACAGCACAGTGAATGTGCATACTCAAGTTCGAGAGGTGGCTAAGGGTCAGGAGTTGGAGAAGTGCTGTGGCCAAGGTAGGCAGAACCGAGGCAAAGGATGCACAGGTCCTGGACATCAGTGTGGACACCGCCACATGGGCAGAGCACACAGAGACCAAGGTGCAGCATCAGACCAGTGACAGGTGAGGACAGAGAGGCCAGGGCAAGATGACACTCCAGGGATCTAAGCCTCAGCTTGGTAACAGATTCCTAGATGTGACACCAAAATCACTAGTAACAAAAAAGAAGAAGAAGAAGAATTGTACTTCATCAAAATTAAAAACTTTTGTGCATCAAAGGGCATTGTCGAGAAAATGAAAAGACAGCCTACAGAAGGGGAAAGAATACTTGCAAACCATCTATCTGATACAGATATAGAAAGAAGGCTTACAACTCAATGACAAAAGGACAGCCCCATTTAGAGATGGACAAAGCACTTGCACAGACATTGCTCCAAAGAAGATATACAAATGGCTGCTAAGCACATGGAACAATGCTCAACATCACCGGTGAAGCGGCTTGGGATGCACCGCTCCAAAACACGTCGTGTTGGCACATCGGTTGTTTGCTTGAAAGAGAGCAGGTGCAAGAAGGGCTCTGACCTCCCAACACCAACTTTTCTCCCTGAAACCAAAAGCTGGAACTCCCACGTGGAAGACAGTCCCCTGTACCGAAGGAGGGAAACATTCTGGTCACCAGAGACAAGGAGTCGGGCCGAGGGGATTCTGTGCAGACAGACCTTGGTAAGATAGCTTTCCTCTGCCTTCACCCTCCCCGTGCGTTTTAGTTACAGTGTCTGGTTCTCTCTCCTTGTTCACCTGCTTTATAAATGCCTAGACCTCATCACTCCTTTGGGCCTTTGTTTTCCTGTGAGGACTCCCACATACGTACTTATGCCAGTCCTAGCCAGAAACCCTAAGAGGGTCAAGGGTAAGTTTTACCTCCCCGTACCTTAGTCACGGGGGGGGGGGGGAATGCAAATCAAAACCACAATAAGATGCCCCTTCACACCCACTAGGACAGCAGTAATCCCCAAACGGCAGATAACAAAATAACTCAAAACCAGAAAACAGCAAGTGTTAGTGAGGGATGGGAAGTGGGACTTTCCTACTTTGCTGGTAGGAATGGAAAATGGTGCAGCTGTTGTGGAAAAGAGTCTGGACGTCCCTCAAAATTTCAAACATGGAATTACCACGTGATCCAGCAGTTCCACACTTAAGTATAAACCCAAGAGAATTGAAAAAGAGATGTTCACGCAAAAAAATTTACCCACCTGTTCAGAACAGCACTACAGACAATAGCCGAAAAGTGGAAACGATCCAAATGTCATCAACTGATGGGTAAGCAAAATGTGGTCCATCCCTACAAGGGGAAATTTTTCAGCCACAAGAAGGAACTAAGGATTGACACGCAGCATGGATGAACCTTGAAAACACACTGAGTGGAAGAGGCCAGACTCAAAAGGTCACATATTGTATGGTTCCACTTATATGAAATGTGAGGAATAGGCAAATCCATAGAGACAGAAAATAGATTACCGGAAAGCACAAGTTTAGGTTACTGATGTAGACATTTATAGAACACTCCACCCAACAACAGCAGAGTTCAAGTTGTTTTCACACGCCCACAGAACATATGACAAGATGGGCCATATCTTTGGTCACAAGACAAATCTCAACAAATTTAAAATAATTGAAATCATACAGAGTATGTTTCTCCAACCACAATAGAATCATACTAAGAAATAATAGAAAGATTACAAGAAAATCTCCAAGCACTTGGAAACTGAACAACACACTTCTGATAATCCATGGGTCAAAAAGAAAGTCTCTGGAGAAATTAAATTTAATAAATTAAATTATAATAAAATACAAGATATTAAGATTTGTGGGACACAGTTAAAGTGGTGCCATTTACATTAAATGCTTACATTAAAAAAGAGGAAAAGTCTTAAGCCAATCATCCAAACTTGCACCTTAAGAAACTAGGAAAAAGAAGAGCAAAATAAACCCAAGACAAGCAGAAGGAAGCAATAAAAATACGCAGAAACCAATAAAATTGAAAAAAGAAAATCGATTAAACAGCAGGCCATAAAATTGACAAACCTCTAGCAAAATTGATAAAGAAAAAGAGAAGACACAAATGATCAATATCAGGGATGAACCAGCGGCGTCAACTCAGATTCTGCAGACAGAAAAGAATGAGGAGGAAATACTCTCCTACACAAATTTGACACCTTAGGTGAAATGGACCAAGTTCTCAAAAGAGCACAAACTAACACAGGTCCTCCATTTGGAATAAATATTTTGAATAAAGAAATTCAATATATAACTTTTACGCTCCAAAAAAAGGTATCTCCGGGCCTAGGTTGTTTCACTGGAGAATTCTTCCAAACATTTAAAGAAAAACTAACATCAATTTTACATAATATTTTCCAGGAAATAGAGAGAAAACAAGGGAGCACTTCCTGATTTATTTGATGAAGCCAGTATTACCCTGATACTCAACTTGAGAAAGATAGTATAGAAAGAGAAAACTGCAGACTAATATCCCTCATTAACAGAGGTGCCAAAATCCACATCAGGACATTATCAAATAGAACTCATCACTGTATAAAAACAATCGTACATCATGACCACACGGGGTTTATTCCAGAGATCTGAGACAGTTTTGATGCTTGAAAATCGGTATTAATTCATTCTATCAACAGTCACCCAAGCACACATCAGTTGACGCAGAAAGAGCATTTCTTTTGATTCAATATTCAATGCCCATTTATGGTAAAAACTCAGAAAACATCAAAATAGAGGGAATTCTCTATCTTGATGAAGAACCCCTATAAAAAACCTCCAGCTACAGAATACAGAATAGTGGAAGACTGATGCTTTTCTCCTAAGATCAGGAACAAGGCAAGGAAGTCTTTCCTCACCACTCTTACTCAACATAGAGCTCCAAGTGCAGTGATGCAAGGCAAGGGGTCGGGGAGGCATATGGTTTGGAAAGGGAAAAATAAACCGGAGATGCTATTTGTAGATAGCATGACTGTCTATGCAGAAAATTCCAGTGAATCTAAGAAGCAAACAAACAAACAAAAATCCCAAACCAAAAACCGCTTTAGAACTAATACGTGAGTTTGGCAAGGTTTCGGGATACAAGATAAACATACAAACATCAACTTTATTTCTATATATTAGCAATGAACACATGGAAACCACAAAATTAAAAAAATACATAATCACAATTTTTAATCACCTGGGTACAAATCTAAAAAACATGTCCAAGACTTGTTTGCTGAAATTTACGCAGCAGTGATGAAAGAAATCAAATATCCAAATGAATGAGAGACACATGGGCATGGATTGGAAGATGCAACAGAGTAACAATGTCTAGTCTCCCCAGATTGATATACTGACTTCACAAGTTTCCTAAAGAAATTCCATCAGTCTTTATTTTGTAGATATAGGCAAGATTATTCTAAAGTTTGTGTGGAAATGCAAAGGAACTAGGAGAGCTAAAACACTTTTAAAAAGGAATAAAAAGGAATCAGTATGCTCCATCTCAAGACTCTACGGTGTTGGTGGAGGGAAAGACATGGGTTTAGCGGAGGAGAGGGCCCAGGAGTAGACCTACACCAGTATGACTCACTGAGTGTTTTTTAAGGGAGAGAGTGTGGGAGTGAGCAGGGGGTGGGGTGGGGGTAGAGGGAGAGAGAGAATCTTAAGCAGACTCCAGGCCCAGCTTGGAGCCCAATGTGGGGTTTGATCTCACAGCCTTGAGATCGTGACCTGAGCTGAAATCAAGCGTCAGATGTTCCACCAACTGAGCCACCCAGGCGCCCCTGACTCACTGATTTTTGACAAAAGTGAAGAATCCACTTCATGAGAAGGATAGGCTTTTCAACAAATGGCGCCAGAACCACTGGATGTCCATCAGCAAATAAACAAAGACAAAATGAATAAAAATACCTTAACCTAAATTTCACTCCTTATA
Source organism: Mirounga leonina (assembly GCF_011800145.1). NCBI lineage: Eukaryota > Metazoa > Chordata > Mammalia > Carnivora > Phocidae > Mirounga > Mirounga leonina. Next base: position 81,011,917 of record NW_023270323.1, read on the forward strand.
CAAATGTGAGCTCAAACTGATCAAAGTAAAGTGTGAAACTATAATGCTTTCGAAGGAAGCACAGGAGACAATCTTCAGGATCGGTGGGTTCTAAACATGGCACCAGAAGCACAATCCATAAAAGAAAACACTTGATAAACTGGACTTTACCAAAATGTAAAACTTCTGCGCTAGTAAAGATCCTGTTAGGAGGATGAAAAGACAAGCTACAGACTAGGAGAACATTATTTGCAAACCACTTATCTGACAAAAGACTTGTATCTAGAATGTATACAGAGCGCTCAAAAGTCAACAGGAAGAAAACCCCCAAACTAGCCAAATAGAAAATGGGCAAAAGACACAGACATTTCACCAAAGAGAATGTACAGATGGCAAATAAGCACACAGAAAATATTCAACATCACTAGCCATTAGGGAAACACACACAAAATCCTGAATGAGGTATCACCGCCCACCTGCTAAAGAGGTGGGTAAAATAAGTGAAAACCTCAGACATTGGAAAGATGTGGCTCTCCTACATTGCTGGTGGGAACGTAAATGCACAGCCACTCTGGGAAGACAGTTTGAGCTAAACAGAAACCCTACACCTAGCAATCATGCTCATGGACCTTTATCCCAGAGCACTGTGCACAAATGTTCACTGTGAGTTTATTTGTAATAGCCAAGACGGGAAACTCGAAAGGTGACCGGATGCACAAACTGTGGTCCGTCCACACTACAGAGCCCTAATCGTGACAGAGAAGCCAAAAAGTCATGGCACGTACAACTTGGATGGATCTCAGGGGCATTATGTTGGGTGGAAATAAAAACCACCAGCCAACCTCAAAGGGTCCCAGCTATAGGGCTCCCCCATGTAACACTCTCCAAACGGCAAGCTCCCAAGATGGAGAACACACTGGTGATGGCCACGGGCGGGACACGGGGACAGGCGTGGAGCAGGAAGGGACACGGTGTGCCCACGGAGCAGTCCCACACCTGGACTGTGCTGTGGTTTCCTGACTGTACGTGATGAACCAACAGAACCAGATCTGCCCGCCATGCCCATGTTGGTTTCCAGCACTAGCTCTGTCTGCGGCGATGGAAGATGCTACCTGGGGCGAAATGGGTGAAGGGTGACTTTCTGAATTATCTGCAGCTTCCTGGGGATCTATGAATGTATCAGATTACGTAACGAGTGCCATACCTATCAACACATCCCAGAACAGTTCCTGAAGCTAGTAGCCCCATCCCTGCTCCTGGAGCCCCAAACATCCCCGTGGGCCCCCAGGCCCTGACCTGTGGGTGCCCAGCAGCGTGGAGGAAGCAGGGGTGGTCTGGGGCTGGGCTGTAGCCTGTGACCAAGAGGGCAGAGCAGGCTGGGTGTGGGATAGAGGCGGCACCCAGGGTGCTCTCCTCCCAGAGCTGATGCTCTGCCCTCAGGAAGGAAGGGCCGGGACCCTCCCTCCGTCCCTCCCGCCTGGGGTCTCCCTCTGTGCCCTGCCCCTGCCAGTCTCCTCCCCAGCCCTGCCCTCTCCTGCCTTCCGGCCCCCCATCCTGAGTTGTCCGCATTTTACAGATGAAGGAACTGGGTACTCCAGGGGTGAACTGCTCTGGATCACACCCCCAAAGTGAGATGCCGGCCCTCCAGGAGCCTGCTGAGTCCACAATCTGGGCTACGGTGAGCAGGGTCTGAGCAGCTGAGCAGAGGAGGTCCCCAGCCTTGGGATCACAGCAAGGACCCACTTTCCTCTCAGGTCCGAGGACCTGGACTCCATCCACCAGCCTCCCCCTGGCTCCTGAAACCAGCGATCCCCAAATCAGCTCAGACACTACCCATCTTAGAGACACAAGCCTCTCTCTTCCCATGTCCCCCTGGAGTCCACCTTACCCCAGAGAGCTGGCTTCCTCATGCCTCCCATCGGTTGATGCCCAGGTGCCATGAGCACATGCCCCGAGCTCTGTCCAGAGGCCACAGCGCTAGGCTCTCCTCCACCTTGGCTGGGGTCCCAGGCAGGCCCCAGTTCATGGGGATCTGCACCTCACCTGAGCTCCCACCCCACATCCCTGGAGCTAAGAGGGACCATCTCCCAGGAGGGGCCGAGCCTGGACCATTACCCCCCGCCTTCTGTCTGATTCATCACAGGTTCTTAGCTCTGGCTTTTGGAAGCGACCACCCATCTTCCATGTCCACAGACACCCTACAGTCTCCAAGATGCACCTGTTCCCACCTGTCACCGGCTTTGCCTGACTCTGTCCTTGCAGCCCTGCACCTAAAGCAGCCAGTGTGACCCCCACGGTGTCCCCCAAATCCTGCAGTGCTTCTCTGGTCAGAGCAGGGCCCACACTCTGGCACCTCACTCCAGTCTCTGCCCGCTGCCCGGATCCCGCACCACCTCTGGGACCGGTCCCAGGTCTTTGGTCTCTTTCCATGTGGTCTTTCCATCCCATTTTCTCTTCCAAGGCCTGCATCAGGCAAGACCCTGCAGTTGAAAAGCACCTGCTGTCGTGGCCAGTTTGCAGCCGTAACGTCTGGGTCCAAACCCGAGCTTTGCCACAGCCCGGCTGGGAGGTCTTGGGCCAGAAATGGTTTACACAGAAATACCTGCTCTGCTTTGCTGTCCCATCAGAATGGTGCCCACCTCAGTGGCTGGCCTTGTGTGACGTCAACGTGGGAAGTGCTGGTGGGACAGAGGGGTGGGCTCAGGTCAGCTCCTGCACACCTTCTCAGGGCCGCAGAGGCCCCGTCCACCATCTGGGGAGGGACGCACGAGGTGCGGTGGTGACTGCTGCTGGGCCCTGCCTCACATTCACCCTGGGATTGTTTATCTTAAATTATTTTGAAATGACCGTTTATTCGAAACATATAATCCTGAAACTCTTGCCACGCCCACTCCCACAGGTGACCCCCCACCCTGCCCCAGCTCCCACTCAATCCCTCCTGGATGGGCGTATGCAGGGACAGCGCCCCTCCGCAAACGTTGCCTGGAAGGCAGGAGCTTCCGGCCGAAGCAGCTCTCCGGCTCACGGACCGGGCTGCCTCTGAGCCCGCTGCCTGGCCCTGCGGCTGAGGCCTGCCCCGCCCACGAGGGAGCACCTGTCCTCAGCGAGCAGCTCAGCCAGGGCCTGGGGCGCCTCCACGGCTCGCTCCCAGCCCCCTCCTCCTCTCCAGTCGTGTCCATGGAGGCCTGGAGCTCTGGAGAGGCCTTTAAATTGTGTCCTCCTGGTGACACCAGGTGACAAAGCAGGTTTCTCAATCTTTGATCTTCACACATGGGAGAGCGAAACCTCTGGCTTAGACACTTTCTTAAAGAGATATGTGTTCCTGGGGCGCCTGGGTGGCTCAGTCGTTAAGCATCTGCCTTCGACTCAGGTCATGATCCCAGGGTCCTGGGATGGAGCCCCGCATCGGGCTCTCTGCTTGGTGGGAAGCCTGCCTCTCCCTCTCCCACTCCCCCTGCTTGTGTTCCTGCTCTAGCTATCTCTCTGTCAAATAAATAAAATATTTTTTAAAAAATTAAAAAAAAAAGGGATATGTGTTCCTTTCCCCGCTCCTGTTAAAAGCTGCTTTCCTAAATTCCAGCTTTCTGCCGGACTCGGTCCAAGATTTACGCACGAGCTCATCCCCAGCCCATGTCTCAGTTTAAGGCCCAGCACGCTTTGCCCCTCTGGAGACACCTCCCTGAAAGGTAAGGCTTCCCAAATGGCATGCCACCAGGACCCCAGAGTGAAGCTGGTCCCGGGCCAGGGGACTGCAGGCCACGTGCCCACCAGCATGTCCTCACAGGGCCCCAGCATGGGGAGGAAGCCCTGCCTCCACCTCTGCCCTCGCCCCTCCCCCCCGAAGACACACGTCCAGGGGACTCCTGCGCCCTGCCCTCAGCCGTGCTGAAGGGCTCCTGGCGGGCCGGGTGTCCAGGGAAGTCCCTGGGCCTGTGCTGAGCTGGGCTGAACTCCTGGTCACTGGAGTGTCGGGGGGACTCGGCGCCCTGTGCTGAGCCGGGTCAGCGGGCTCTCAGCCAGCCCGGTGTCCTGGGGGTGCATCTGCCCGCGCCGGGCTGGGCCTGCCCGTGGGCCGGCCTTCCCGGGACTTGCGGCCCGTGCGTGCTGGCTCGGGTGGGGGGCGCGGGCCACGGGGCCCCCGCCAGCCTCGTTGCCACGGCACTCGTTGGGGCTGAGCCCCAACGGTCGGGTCGGGGCGCGCCGGGCCAGCCGGAGGCCGGTTCGCCTCGCCACGCGGGCTCCCAGGCAGCGGCGCGTCTGCGGGAGTCCCCCGCCCGAGCCGAGCCAGGCTGTGGCCCCCAAGGCTAGGAGGGGCTCTCCCCGGCCGGGCGAGTGTCGCTCAGGGCCCTACCCCACCCGCCGCGTCCGGCCGGCCCCACGCTGGGCTCGGGTCCGGGCGGCGCCGGGGCAGGCACGCGGCGGGCAAGGGGCGCGAAGCGCGGCGCCAACCGTGAGCCGGCGTGCGGGGCGCTGGGCTGGGAGGGGGCCTCGCCGGCTGCGGGCCCGGGGGCGGAGCACGGAAGGAGGAGCGGGAGAGCTGCGGCGGAGCGGCCGGCGACCGCCCTCCAGAACAGTCGGGCATCAGGGCGCCTCCGCCCGACGTCACACCTCCCCCTCCCCCAGTCACCAGGGGGCTCCTGACCTCATCACCTGGACGCCATCCTGGGCGCCCTACCGGCCGCACCGGCGCCCGCGCCGGCCCTTCCGCGCGGGAACCCCGCCCCACCTCCCGGGGCAGAGGGGAGCAACTGGGGGTGGGGCAGGGACGTGCCCGAGCGAAAATCAACAAGAAGTTTCCTTTAGCCAATGAGAGACAGTCAGAGTCCGGCCAATGAAGGACAGTCACAGCCCGGCCAACGAGAGACAGTCACAGC
>NW_023270323.1:81017169-81037133 GCF_011800145.1 Mirounga leonina
TCACAGCACGGCCAACGAGAGACAGTCACAGCCCGGCCAACGAGAGATATTCACAGCCTGGTCAATGAGAGACAGTCACAGCCCGGCCAATGAAGGACAGTCACAGCCCGGCCAATGAAGGACAGTCACAGCCCGGCCAATGAGAGACAGTCACAGCCCGGCCAATGAGAAGCTACTGCAGTTCCCGCTCTGTTTACCCGAGTGGACTTTGTGCCTCGGGCGCCCTCCCTGTCCCCCCCCTTCCTCCTCTGCTTAGCTCGGCGACAGCCCTGCGCGTTCGTCCTGGTTTGTCCGCAGCGACGCGCGGTTCGGCAGGAGTAGCTGGTGCTGTGCTCTTAGGTCCCCAGCACGCGGGGCAGCGGGGGCCGAGCGGGCGGGGCTGTGCGTGCTCCTGGAAGGGCGTGGGTCCCTGCAGTGGGGCCGGTGTGTCCGGGAGAGTCCAGCGTCGGCTGGCGGGACGCGGTGGTCGCCCTGGGCCTGTGCCCTGGCAGCGTGACCCCCGGCGCAGAGCCTGCCCTTCCCGGCGGGAGGGACCCCTCGTTGGGGTGATCGCGGGCCCACGCCCCGAACAGAGATTCTGTTACCTGGAGCTGGAGTCAGCCTAGCGGATCCTTTCCGTGCTCGGAGAAGGCTCGGGAAGCCCCCCACCCTCCCCTGTGTGCCGAGGTGGAGGGCGCCCGGGGCCAGCCGGACCCCCGCAGGTGCACCTCCAGGATGGAAGCCTCCGGAAGGCGATGAGCACAACGGTGGCGACGAAGCCCCAGTTGGGCAGGGGCAACGCAGACTCCTTGACGCGGGAGGGAATGTCGTTTTCTCTTGGCATTTTGTTCTGTGCAGATTCCCTGATGCCCCCGATCCCGGGACCCTCCCGCACTGCACAGCCCCCAGGGAAGGGGCCTCCGCATCCGCTGCTGCCAACCCCGGGCTGGGCTCCTCGCCTCCCCGGCCGAATGCGTCCACAGCCACCCCGCCTTTGGCTGCGCTGGCTTCTCCCCGGCTCCCCTGCGTGAGCTCTGGCCGGGCCCTGTCGGCTCCCCGGCTAGTCCCGCCCAGCTCGCCGCTGTCCTTTCCCGAGGGTGCCCTGCGCCCGCCGGCCGCGGCCCCTGACTTCCTCACGGCCGCCATCGCGCCCGACTGACGTCCCCCTTCCCGTGTCCGCGCTCCCCGGCGTCAGCGCGGCCGTGCCTCGCGGAGGGCGCAGCCCTTCTCGCTGCGTAACCGCAGGCAGGTGCCTGCTGCAGCCAGAAAGCAGGGACGACGGGAGACCCGGCTCCCGGAGAGGCAGGAGGCCCCGCGAGGTGCTCTGCCCCCGCCCGGCGTGGGCCGCCTCCCCAGCCATCGCGGCCCTGGGGTGGACACGCACGGAAGCCCGGGCTCCCCTTGCCCTCGTCCTGTGGCGCGAGGACACGTGGAGGACAGCGCGCTCTGAGGATGTCATCCGGACGGGCGTGAGGCCGTGGGCGCCACGTGGCCACCAGGGCGGGCTGCGCCCCTCCCCCCACCGCTGTCATGGTGGAGAAAGGACCCCTGACCGTGCAGGACGAATGGAACTAGAGCAGAGGGAGCAGGGGCAGATCCCACCGACGACGGGGCGCCGGGAGCCCTCCCCCGGTCTCCGTCCACTTGTGCGCGGCCCTGCTCGTGCATTCAGGGCTCCCCTCGAGGACGCCCCCTGTGTCGCCCGGGTGTCCTCCGGCACCTCCCCTGCGTCTTACTCCGTGGGAGCTGTCACCGCGTGCCGCTGGTGTGGCCCCCGTGCGCACGCAGGTCACGTCCGTGAGCAGGGCTCTGCCCGTCCTGTTCACGGCCACGCGCACATCCACACGGCAGATGCCAAAAATACATGCATTTTAAGTAGGCGCTGGGGCCCAACACGGGGCTTGAACGCGCGACCCTGACATCATGACCTGAGCTGGGATCAAGAGTCAGACGCTTAGCCGACGCAGCCACCCAGACACCCGAAAACATTTTTTAATGAGTGAATTGTTGCTGCACATTCAACCTAAAAAGCTGGACGTCAAAGTTCGTGGCCCACGAGCGAGCAGTAATGGCGCTGACGGCAGACTTCTCCCCAGCAGCGCTGCGCACGGGGGAGCAGGGTTCCCGCGCTGAGGGAAGAACGGCTGGGCTCTGTGCCCACCGAAGGACCCTTCCAGACCGGAGATGAACAGTTTCCCACGTGCACGGATTCTAGGAGCTTATACTCACGCTCTGAAAAGATCGTGAAAGCGTGCACGCGGGAAGGAGGAAACAGAATCTGCACAAAGCGGTGGAGAGCAAAGGAATCACTCATTGGAAGGTTTTAAGAATAAGCTTTTTTAAACAACCATCTGAAACTTTAAGGGTAACGACTTTGATTTTCCTAATAATGATTTTAAATGATAACACAGCAGGGGCCTGTGAGCAAAGGTCGTTGGGGGCACCCTCTCTTCAGCACCCAAGGAAGCTCACCGCGGTGGCAGCATGTCCCCTTTCGTGACCCTTGCCGTGGCAGGGTGACCCGAGGGGCCCAGTCAGTGCCCACCTGCTAGGGGCCTCCTGTCCTCTCCACCAGCTCTGCCAGAGAGCTCTGGAGGGAGACTGGCGAGCTGACCCCAAAACAGGTGTTGGGGACTGGACTGTGTCCCACAGAAAGTAAGACGTGTCGACATTATGACGCTCAGGATCTCAAACAGTGACCTTCATCAGAGATAGGGTCGTGGCAGGTGTAATTAGTTAAGATGGGGCCACGCTGGTGCAGGGCAGGCCCTTAGTCCATCATGACTCGTGTCCTTATAAGAAGATGAGCCACAGGAGGAGAGGAGGCCGCGTGGGGATGGACGCAGAGGCTGGAGGCCGACGCACCCAGGAGCACCTGGTCCGCAGAGGGAGCGCCACCCTGCGGACAGCTCGGTCTCAGGCTCTAGTCCTCGTAACTGTGAGACAATCCACTTCTGCTGTCTGAAGGCCCCTGGCTTGTCATGGAAAACCTAGGAAACCAATACACCAGGTAAAGGTGGTTTTCTGTCAAGATTCTTGACTCAAAGAAATGTGACAAAATAACACCTACCCACGAATGCCCGACCACCCTCCGCTGGTCCCTGCTCCATGCGGCAGCCTCCCAGGGTCCCATTCAAGTTTTTTTTTTTTTAAAGATTTTATTAATTTATTTGACAGAGAGAGACAGAGAACAAGTAGGTAGAGAGTCAGGCAGAGGGAGAGGGAGAAGCAGGCTTCCCACTGAGCAGGGAGCCCGATGTGGGGCTCGATCCCAGGACCCCGGGATCATGACCTGAGCTGAAGGCAGCAGCTTAACCGACTGAGCCACCCAGGCACTCCCCACTCAAGTTCTTTAAGTCTGCTAAAACAGCACTGTTTTTATAAAAATGTGCAATGTTATGATAACAACCCAAGAAATACAGAGAAGTACAAACAACTGTAAAAGCAAGAAAGCATTCACTGTCCCACATCTGTCGCAGGCCAAGCTGGTGACCGTCTGTGGGACGCACTGGAGCACACACTCAGGGAGGGACCAGTGACGAGGGAAGCAGAGGAGTGAAGAGACAAGCGGTGGGCACATTATGTTAACAGAAGAAGCAGAAACGAGTGAACTGGGAAGGATGGAGGGCAGGCATTCGGGTGTTTGTACTGCAAGAGATGCTTGCTCCTGAGAAGTCCCTCCACATGAAGGAAGAAGGTTATGACCGCCAGTAAGAGGTCCTGGTCCACGTTCGCTCCCCCGTGGCCGCCGGAGCCAAGCATCAGCCCTGGGCTGGCTTCAGACCACAGAAACTTACCTCTCCGCCCTGGAGGCCAGAAGTCCGAGGTCCAGGTGCCCAGGGAGCTGCTCTGCCAAGTCTCCCGGGGACGGTCCCCCCCGGCCCCTTCCAGCTGCTGGAGTTGCAGAGGGTGCCTGGCAGTCCTGGGCTTGGCCCGTCACTCCTCTCTCTGCCTCCCCCGTCACGTGGCCGACCCCCCGTGTCTGTGCCCAAATGTCCCTCCTCCCTGTCGGGTTCGGGCTCATCCTAACAACCCGAGCAAGGTCGCGTTCTGGGAGTTAGGACCTGAACAAGTCCTCCCAGGGGACGTGGTTGAACCCACTGCAGAGTCATTCTGGGCTTTTCTGAGACGAGTTTCTGTTATGGACGGCTGTGAGGGAGCGCCTTCCCGCACCCTTGTGGGGTGTGCTCCTTCTAATCTGTCAGCTTTCGTGGCAGCCGGGACTTTGCGGCTCTGTGGCTTGGGTTCCGATTTGCAGACTTGGTTGTACCACTCTGTTCTCTGTGACTCCTGGGCCGCAGAGACCCTGAGCCGGCTGGGGCCTCGGATCCAGACCCCGGGGGCACGCTGCTTTTTGCGGGTCAGAGGGATTCCTGGGTGCGTGCGGTGGGGAGAGGACTTTTGGGGGGTGTGCCGTGAGAGGCTGAGCACCCAAGCGCCCGGACTCTGCCGGCTCTGAGAAGGGGAGCCTTCCGTCCTCTGAGGCGGCCCCGGCCCGATTTCCTTTCATAGATTGCCCAGAATATCTCTGCTGAGCTGTTTTGATTTGTCCTCTGGTGGAGGCAGTAAATTGTTGCCGTGGTGATGGTTCTCTTTCCCCGTTCATGGTTTGTCAGCCCCCCAGAGGTTTGCTGCACTTTGACCTCCGCCCTGCAGGCAGAGCCCATTGGGGAGTTGGCTAGATTGTTTCCAGAGACAGATGCTGGGGAGTTCTTACGCCCCAAACACCTGCCGCAGGGGGAGTGGGGAGGAGGCAGGAGGGGGGAGCAAGTGACCATTAGGGTTTTCAGCCCTTGGGGCTTGGCTCCAGCTTCCATCCGTTTTCTTTCTGGTGCCAGGCTATTTGTGCTGGACTCGAGTGACCCTTTGTGGATCAAGACCTGACATCAAATGACTGAGGAGGGGCACCAGATGTCCCCCTTTCTGTCCTCCCCGACCTGCCCGTGGCCCCAGAGCACCTCTGGCTGAGCTGGACCCGTAGGACCCTCTCAGGCCTGAGGTGAGGTGGTCCTGCCGGGTTCCCTTGGGCTGGCTGGTCCTCATACTCCGACGAGGGCCCAAGCCTCTGCTCTGTCCCGGCAGCTCCCCCCGCCCCAGCTGTGGGAACGGCTCCCTGCTTCCCCCACCCCCTCACGGGCCCCATGCGTTGCTCATGTTGTGAAGGGCATTTTCCAGGGATAAATGGTAATCGTTAGGCCAGGTTCTGCTGTGGTCACCAAAGCCCCAAACAGCAGTGGCCCCAAACCAAAGCCCAATCTGGCTCCTGCTCCTGCAGACCCACACCGTGGGGCCCGTGGCCACAGACCCAGTGACTTAACACAACACGTATCTTGGCACGTGACTCCGACCATTTCCGTGGGTCAGGAATCGACCTGGCTGGGTTGTCCTCTGAGGCCAGCCCACAAAGGATCCATTTCCAAGCTTAGTGGCCGCGGCAGTGTTCCGCTCTTTGCCGGTGGCGGGACTGAGGGCCTTAGCTTCTTGCTGGCTATCAGCTGGAAGCCGCCCTCAGCAACTTGCCACGCGGATCCTCCCCACGCCGGCAAGGGGGACAGTCGTTTGGCTAGGTGGGCATTAAAATCTCATCAAAATGATGATCGTGGAAGTGACATCCCATTATGGTTGCAAGGTCCCACTTATGCTCAGAGGGGATTCCGCAGGGCATGAGCACGGGGACAGGAGGTGGGGACCTGGAGTCTGGTGGCCACAGAGAGTGGCCCACTGACTAACTCAGTGGAAGAGAGCACTGGAGGGCTTTGCCCCAGCAGTTCTGTGTTTTGCTTCAGGACTGACAAGTGCCTCCTGCCCAGTTCTCCGGCCTGGACTGATCTCTTGGGCTGACCCAATGCAAGGGGTCTGTAGAACTGTACTCCTGCGTGTGATGGAAAGAGGAGCAGAACCAGACACAGGTCATTACAGAGGCCCTGCCTGCTGTATCTCTTGTCAAAAGATTACTTTTCCGGGGCGCCTGTGTGGCTCAGATGGTTAAGCGTCTGCCTTCGGCTCAGGTCATGATCCCAGGGTCCTGGGATGGAGCCCCACATCGGGCTCCCTGCTCGGCGGGAAGCCTGCTCCTCCCTCTGCCTCTGCTTCTCTCTCTCTCTCTGACTCTCATGAATAAGTAAATAAAACATTAAAAAAAAAAGATTACTTTTCCTAATTGTTTCTACTGTCTTATATTCTGATTTTTAAAGATATTTTATTGGTGCTAATATTGAGTCTGCAGACCCCTAATTTTCCATGTAGGTTTCCATACGACCTACAGTCAGTCGTAAGGGTACGTTGGGCTGCTTTGGCGTAAAAACCCAGCACAAGGTTGTGGCAAAGGCAGGAGCGTCATCGTCGTTTCCGACAGTATGTGCTTATGATGCTTTACTTTTTTTTTTTTTAGTGGCTACTGGATTCAGATTGTTATATGTGTAGTAAAATGCACACAACATAAGATTACCATTTTAGCCATTATGAGTATACAGCGTTGTGTGACCATCACCACACCATTATTTAGGATGCTTACTGCCCACTTTTGGCTGATATTCTTTATCAAGTTAAGGAATTTTCCTCCTACTTAGAGTTTTCTGACAGGGTTTCATCAAAAATGTTTTTTAGGCAGTGATGTCAGTGAAAATGGTGGAATGAGGATCTTCAAAAACCAGCAAGTAAACTGGCGAAAAAAAAATATATCAGAATCAACTTTATTGAAACTCTGGAAAATGATCAAAGATTTATAGCAACAGGTTAATGCTTGATTGAGAAAAAGCAGCTCGTTGTGGTCTGAGGGCTCTGGGCATTTGGGCTTTGCCCTTGGCCTGCCCCTCGCGCCTTGCTTGGTTGGCCGTCACGAAAACCAGGTGTGGGTGCCTGGGGCCAGAGGGGGCAGAGTGGACCCTGTGTCCAAAGAACTGTTCTTCTTTGTTCTGATCTTCTGGGCACTCCCTGAAGGACTGTTGCAAAAAAGGCTTGCCTCTGTTTCACCCAACTAGGAGCTCTCCAGGATGGAGAAGTAGCTACGGGGGGAGGGGGCGATTACTGTTAAAACTTTTAAAGGCAATTGTATTAGCCACTGCTGCCTGGGGGGCAAACAACAGACATACTGAAAAGCTTGGGAGGCAAGGCTGGGGTGGGAGCTCCTGTGGGTCTAGAGCTGCACACGCATTCCCTGGGCATATCCTCAGAACAGCCCAAGTGGCCTCATCTCTCATCCCTGGGTGACCTTCAGGCTCCATGCAAATGACAGTGAGGGCAAAGGCAGAGTATTAAACTGCTTGGATGAGTGTTGAAGGTGTGCCCCAATCCACGCACATGGCCCACCTGCAAAGACTGGGAGCTTTTGTGGTTTGGGAGGGTATTGCTGTTCTAGACTTTTAAAGAAGTCTTTGTCAAATCACTAACTGACCACTAAGCTAGCTCAACAAAGACGTCAGTGGCCATGTGACCAACAGTGCAGACTTCGCAAAATTAGTTCAGAAAAGTACTAAACAAACAACCGCAGCTGTCAGAAGTGGTAACAAATCCCAGGGAAGGAGGAGAATCTGATTTCTGAAGATGCCACACTATAATATTTAAAATGTCCAGTTTTCAGCAACAGTAAAGGTTATGATGCATACAAATAAATGAGAGCATGTGGTCCACACATAGAATAAAAAGAAATATTTAGAAACTGTCCCTGAAAAAGCCTAGACACTGGATTAATCATACAAGGGCCTTAAATAAATGAATTAAACATGCTCAAAGAGCTAAAGAAACCATGTACAAATAACCAATGGAAACCATGGAAACATTGTCTACCAAAATGGAGACTATTAATAAAAATATAGAAATTATTAAAAGGAACCAAATAGGAATTCTGGAGCTGAAAAGTACAATAACTGAAATGAAAAAATTCAGTAGAGGTGTTTCAACAGAAGATTTAAGCAGATATAGAAAGACTGGGTGGGGACGCCTGGGTGGCTCAGTCGGTTAAGCATCTGCCTTTGGCTCAGGTCATGATCCCAGGGTCCTGGAATCGAGTCCTGCATCAGGCTCCCTGCTCAGCGAGGAGCCTGCTTCTCCCTCTCTGCCTGCTGCTCCCCCTGCTTGTGCTTTCTCTCTCTCTCTCTCTAATAAATAAATAAAATCTTTTAAAAAAAGAAAAAAAAAGAAAGACTGGGTGAACTGGAATATAGGTCAATAGGCATTAGACAATCTGAGAAGAAAAAAAGAAGAAAGAAAAATGAACAGAGCCTAAGGGACTTATGGAATACCACCAAGTGAACCAACATAGGCATACTGGGAGGAGAGAACAGGGTAGAAAGGATATTTTAAGAAATAATGACCAAAAACTTTCCAAATTCGATGAAAATTATGAATGTATCCATCCAAGAAGCTTAACAAACTCCAAGTATGAAAACTCCTTAAAGGGAATCACACCAAGACATGTGATAATCAAACTGCTGAAAACCAAATACAATGTGAGAATCTATAAGGGCGGGGGGGGGGGGGGCTTCTCTAGGAATGACAGCTGATTTCTCATCAGAGATCATGGGCACCAGAGAGCATTGGGGTGATGCACGAAAAATGCTGAACAAAGAACTGCCAATCAAGAATTCAACATCCAGCAAAACTATCCTTCCAAATTTAAGTAGAAATTAAGACATTCTGGGATGCCTGGGTGGCTCAGTCGATTAAGCATCTGCCTTCAGCTCAGGTCATGATCCCAGGGTCCTGGGATTGAGTCCTGCAATGGGCTCCCTGCTCAGTGGGGAGCTTTCTTCTCCCTCTCCCTCTGCTGCTCCCCCTGCTTGTGCTCTGTCTCTCTGTGTGTCAAATAAATAAATAAAATCTTTAAGAAAAAAAAGAAATTAAGACATCCTCAGATAAACAAAAATTGAGAGAATCTCTCACTAGGGGACCTGCCATGCAAGAATACTAAAGAGAATCCTTCAGGTTGAAATGAAAGGACACTAGACGGTAACTCAAAGACAGTAACTAAAAGAAAGAACAACAATACATGTAAAAGCTAGTATTATCGTGCTTTTGGTTTCTAAATCCTCTTTCATTTCCTGTTACTTTAAAAGACAGCTACATAAAACAATAATTATTAACCCTGTTGATGGGCAAGCAATGTATAAAAATGTGATTTGTAACAAAAGTAACACAGGGGAAATGAAGCTATGTAGGAGCAAAGTTTGTATACACTTGAAACTAAGTTTGTGTTTATTCAGACTAGATTATCATAAATTAAGATGTTACTTGTAAGCCACATGGCAGGCACTAATAACAAATATACATATAGTTAAAGAAATGGGAAGGAAATATAAATGTTACACCAGAAGATATCTACCTAAGCAAATGAGGCAGAAATGGAGGGATCCAAGGGGAAAAGATGTAAGACAAATAGAAAACAAGTAGCAAAATGGCAGAAGTAAGTCCTTCTCAATAATTACACTAAATATAAGTAGATTGGACTCTCCAATCAACAGGCAACCAGAAGCGTGTCTCCATGTCTATCAACTGATGAATGGACTAACAAAATGTATATCTATATAATGACATTTTATTCAGCCATAAAGAGGAGTGCTGTAACACAGATGAACCCTGAAAACATTGTATCAAGCAAAAGAAATCAGACACAAAAGCCACAAATTATATGATTCAATTTATATGAAATGTCCAGTATAGGCAAGTTCATGGAGACAGCAAATTAATGGTTGTCAGGGGCCGAGGGGAGGGCAAATGGAGAGTGGCAGCTAAATGGGTATGGGGGTTCTTTTTGGGGTGATGAAATTGTCTAGAATTATCTAGTGATGGTTGCATGACACTGTGAATGTATACTGGAAGCCACTGAATTGTACACTTTAAAATGGTTAAATTTTATGTTACGTCAATTTTACCTCAATGAAAGAAGAGTGTGCACTAGATTTTATCAAATAGTTTTTCTTGTATGTGTTGTGATGATTCAGTGGGAAGGTTCCATTGATTTGCTAATGTGTTAAATGTTCATATATTTTCTAATGGTGAGTCATTCTTACATTCCTGGAATAAACCTGATTTAGCATAATTATTATTTTTGTGCATGTTTATAGATTTGATTTGCTCATATTTTATTTTATAATTTTGTATTTCTGTTTCTAAATATGATTTGTCTACAATTTTAACGCTATCTGGGTTTGATCTCTCAAGATTACTTGGGCAGCTTTCCTACTTCTTAATCATCTAAAACACTTTTTGTAAGATTTGGATGACCTATTCTTTATGATAGAATTTTTCTTTGAACCATCTGCATCTGTTTCTTTAGGTGGGGTACTTCTATAAACTACCAACTCATTTTCTTTGTGGTTGTTGAGCTGTTTGGGTATTGTATTTTTTCCCTGAGTGATTTTGTTTAGTTTTTAATAGAATATTGTTTATCTTATTTAAGCTTTTAATTTATTGACAAAAATTGGTTATAATCTTTTCTTTTGACTTTCAGATCTCTGTTCTGTGGTTGTGTGTCCTTGTTCATTCCTAATACTGTTAAGGGATGTGCTCTTTCCTCATTTCTTCTTCCGTCTTGCCACATTATGGCCCTTCTAATTTATGTTGACTACCTGTTCCTACACAACACATGACGTCAGAATTTAGTGGCTGAAAACAGCAAACATGTATTCTCTCAAGGTTTCTGTGTGTTAGGAACCAGGTAACCTAATTTGGTGGCTCTTTCTCAGGGTCTTGCAGGCTGCAAAGCATTGGCTGGGGCTGCAGCCGTGGGAGGGCTCAGCCGGGAGGATCCCCTTCCAAGCTCACTCACATGGCCGTTGACTGGAGACATCAGATCTTCCCACGGCAGCTGCTTTCCCCAAAGCGGGGGACCTGGGGGGCACAGAAGTCACAACCTTCTTGTAGCCTAGTCTTGGCAGGGACGTCCCATCACTTCTGCTGTATCCTCCCCACTGGAATGGTCAGCCAGCCTTGCCCTGGCTCAGGAAGGGACTTCACTGCGAGTGAACGCCAGGAGGTGGGGCCACTGGAGGCCGTCTTGGAGGCTTCCTACCACACAGTCTTTTCAAAGAGCCAGTTTGGAGTTTTGTTCATCCTACCTAATGTTTGCTTTTCTTTTTAGTTTTCAATCCCACAAATCACTTCTTTAGTCTTAATTGTTTTTCTTTGCATCTTCAATGAGACAGCTGCTTTTCCACCTTTCCTGCTCGCTTGTGCACGAACTTTCAGGATAGCAACTCCCTCCCAAGGTCCAGTGTGGCTGCATCCTAAAAAGTTTTGCACGTGGTGTTTGTTGTTGGTTTCTACCTGTTTTCGGGTCTCATTCTGATTCATTCCTTGAACCATTAGTCAAATATTATGTTACAGTTTTACATTTCCATATGTTTGGTGATTGTTTCTTTGCCCTATTATCATTGCATGTGGTCAGAGAACATGATCAGTGTGATAGAGATTCTCGGATATTTTGTTGAGATTTAGTTTGGTGGCTTTGCAGTGCGTCCCTTGCTGGTAAACATCCCACGTGTACTTGAAAATGAGGAATTCTTTAATTTGGGTGTGCAGGGTTTTTTGTCTACTGGATCTCGCTTGTAATTGTGTTGAGTGACCTTATTAATCCTAGACCTGCCTCGTCTGTCATGAGAGATGTTCATCTCGGCTTCCTTCCGACTGTGGAGCTGATCATTTGTTCTTGGACTTTGGCCAATGTCCGTGTTATAGATTTTCAAGCTGCGTGTTTGGTACATTCAAGTTCCGCGTCATCAAGTTCCCCTGGCAAACTGTCCCCCTGATCTGCAGCAGGCCTCTCCCCTCCGGCCCACGTTGTTCGCCCTACAGCACCTTCCGTCTGCCTCAAGAACGCCATCACAGGTCTCTGCTGGTGGCCACTTACCTCACGCATCTCTTTCCTTATTGCTTCAACTGCATCCTTGAAATGAGGACACAGCTACATTTCGTGTTCTCCATCCCATTCAATAAGTGATTTTTAAAAAACACTGGCTTGTTTAATCCATTGAACTTTATGGTGATTGGGGTCTTGTTTGAGTTTTTCCCCATGTTATGTTTTCCCTTGACCAGACTTCATCTTTGCCTTTTTATCCCCTTCCTGACTCCTGCGAGACCCACCACGGACTCGGAAGCTCTCTGGGTCGGGTTACTGGCTGGCTTCCCTTTTAAAACCCAGGGCTTGACTTAAGAGCAAGGATGGACCCCGAATGCCAGCCTCCTCCTGAGTGACACGAGGGTCTGGCACTGCTTGGCTTTCTTGGCATCTTACCTTCACTACCTCAGCTCCACTGTTTTGTTCCTCACTCAGTTGGGGCACTGTCCATAGTCTCAGTTGCTTCTTGCCACATGCTTTCTCCCTCAGTCCCACTCACCTCCCACTGAAGCTCTAGGAGAGACTTCCGTGCAGACGTGGGGCCGTAAGCTCTGAGTCGCGTGTGTTTGAAGGTGGCTTTGTTTCAGCCCTCACTGGATGGTAGTCTGACTGTGTGCTTGGGCCCACTGCCTGCCCCGCCTCCTTGTGCGAGCCCCCCCGCCCCGCCCTCATGGGACCAACACCTGCCCCATAGCCAGTAGGACACGCAAAGGGGTTTCACGTCCACGATCAGGTTACATACGATTGCACCTTCCGTCTTGTTAGCAGACTCCCTCCTGCCTTCCTGGCCATCTGCCGCCTGGGAGAGGCGCCCGAGGCCAGGTGGTAGGTGCCTCCGCCTGACAGCCAGGGGGACTGAGAACCACTGGGCAAGCCTGGAAGCAGGAGTCCCCAGCCATGCTCTCAGATGAGTTCACAGCGCCCGGCCAGCGCCAGGACCACAGCTGTGTGAGAACCTTTCAGGCAGAGGACCCAGCTAAGCCAGGCCTGGGTTCTGACCCGCAGAAGCTGTGAGGTACTGGACGTGTTTTGTTCTGAACTGCACAGTTTTGCTGTAAATTTTTGCACCGCAATAGATGATAATTCTATGTGTAAAATCCCAAGTTAATAGTTCTTTCATCTTGAGACTTTGAAAAAACAGATATACAATTATTGTTAGATTTGTATCATCATCGTTGATAAGTCTGCTGTCATCATAACTACTTTTGAGGCAATCTGAGGGTTTTTTCCTCTTAAAGTTTATGTCTCTTGTATTCTGCGGTTTCATTCTCACATGTAGAAAGTAGATTCGGGTTTTTTTCTGGCTTAAGACTCATAGTATTCCTGGATGTAAGGATTCAAATCTTGCAAGTGTGGGAAGCCCTCAGTCATTATCTCTTGTGATCTTTCTGAAGGGAGTCCCTACAGATGCTCTGCACCTTCCATTCTGTCCCCTCGCCCACACGCTGCACTGCGTCCTGGGCATTGTGGGCACCTCTGGCAAGCGCGGTGATGGGCTGCGTCCAAGCTGCGTTTGAACCCGCGTATTGAGTCCTTTTAGTGACTACCACTCCTCTCTCCAAATGCTCCAAATCAGCCCATTCTTCCCTCCCTTGGAATCCTGTCTCTATTCATTCACCTCTCCTCTCGTTCCTCCAGTACTTTCACCGTGTTAACCGTGGGAATTCATGCTCTCTTATCCCATGTTCTTTGCTGGGGGTCCTGATGTTTGCGCGTCTGCTGCCCCCCGTGGTGGCTCTTTCTTGGTGAGTTTTGTACTTTCTGACTGTGAGCTCATCTTTTACTGGCAGGAATCATATGGGGCTGGACCAACAGCTTCTCCCCCACGGCGATCATATGTTTCTTTCTCCTGTCCTGGGCCCAGGTTTGTATGCTAGTTTATCTGCGGCAGGGGTGATGGGGCCTGGACTGTGGCAGCTCTAGAATTTAGGACCTACACTCTGTGAGGCTGCAGGCCTGGTTACAGGTTCTCCACAGAGATGTGTCCGAGCAGCCCAGGCACACAGCCTCCTGTTGCCCTGCGGGCAAGGTCTCCTGTTCGTGCTCCTCTGGAGGGGTCGGCTGTCCATCCCTTGCCTTGTGTGGGCCCCGCGGGCCTCTCCCCTCCCTCACGGGGGTGCTGGGAGTCTCCAGGGCCTCCGCCCTGCATGGTCCCCACAATAGTCCCGACTTCCTTGGGAGCTCAGCTGCAGCGTGAAAGGTTGCTGTTTCCACCCTGTACTTGCAAGTTCTGCAGGGACAGGGTCTGGAGTTACCATCACGGGGGATGCCACACGTGGGAGGCTGCATCTGCTTTCCTTCCGGGGTCATGTTCTGGTCTTGTTTCCAGCATGTGTGCCATTCCCCTCTGTGTCAGTCTTCTGTGGCTACCATAACCCGCATACCACAGACCGGGGGGCGTATTAGAGCAGAAACTTACCGTCTTTCAGTTCTTGAGGCCAGAAGTCCAAGATCAAGCTGTTGGCAAGGTGTTCCCGTCTGGGGCGCCGTGAAGAGTCTGTTCCCTGCCTCTCCGCTCACATCTGGGGCTCTGCTGGCGATCTCTGGTGCCTTTAGCTTCTCAATGTGTCTACCTACACATGACATTTTTTTTTTTTTTTTTTTTTTAGATTTTATTTATTTATTTGAGAGAGAGAATGAGAGACAGAGAGCATGAGAGGGAGGAGGGTCAGAGGGAGAAGCAGACTCCCTGCCGAGCAGGGAACCCGATGCGGGACTCGATCCCGGGACTCCAGGATCATGACCTGAGCCGAAGGCAGTTGCTTAACCAACTGAGCCACCCAGGCGCCCCTACACATGACATTTTCTGTGTCTCTGTCCCAGTCATTGAAGTAGGGCCCACTCAAATGACCTCATTTTAACCTGATCCTGTGCAAAGACTCTATTTCTAAATAAGGTCACATTCTAAGATACTGGGGCTCCAATATGTGAATCTGAGGGGGATGCAATTCAACCCATAACACCCTCTCTTACCTAAAGCTCAGTGAATGGCTCATAAGCTCCATGTCTTTGCTAAACTCAGCAATGTGACCTGTCTTGGGAGCAGCTCCAAAGCAACTGGGACACTTTTTCCCTGAATCTCCGAGGTCATTATTGTGCAAACCAGGGGAGGAGCTGGGTGCAGGGGGTTTGTTGTGGGCAAGACCTCCATGCCTTCCTCAGCCCAACATGCTGGGGAAAGAGGCTGCCTTCAGCTGCTGGGACTTGTCTCATCGAGCCTAGCCAGCCTGCCAGGCAGGTGACCTTGTGTTCTCACTTGATGATGGAGGAAACCCGGACTTGGAGTAGTGAAGCAGCAAGGCAGGTCTGCCTCCAGCACCTGCAGCCCTCCCCAACCCTGTGCAGAGGCAGGCTCATATCCTCCCCATCTCGTGGCGGAAAACCCGAGGCTTACAGGACTTCTGTGTGTGCGGAACAGTTTCAGTCTCTGTGGGACAAATGCTGCAGGGATTTGTCCACCTTTTTTTTTTTTAAGATTTTATTTATTTGCGAGAGAGAGCGTGCATGCACAAGCAGGGGAGGGGCAGAGGCAGAGGGAGAAGCAGGCTCTGATCCCAGGACCCTGAGATTATGACCTGAGCAGAAGGCAGATGCTTCACCAACGGAGCCCCCGGACCCCGTGGGATTTGCCCACTTCTGTTTCTGGCGCAGCTGGTGGTGACCCTGTTATTCCAGTGTTTCTTCCTGTGTGCTGCTTTGTCGCATCAGAATTTCCAGGTACACAGGATCTAATGCTTCAGCTTTATCGGCCGAGGAACACAAAGCCTTGGGTTGCACCCCAGGCCCTGGGTGAGACGTGGCTGCCCCCCAGTCTCTGTGCCAGAATGAGAAGTGCCGGTGAGAGTAGATGTCCCCATCTTCCCAGTTACAACCAGTGTGAATGCTTTGAATGGGTTTCTGCTTCCACACGTGGCCACAAGAGACTCACAAATACTTACGTGGAATTCAAGGCCATGAACACAGAGCTCCATGAAGAATCATCCACATGTTAGTGGCTCTTGGTGGACGTGGTTTCCCCCATGCCAGGTTGTCCCACCGGGGCTGAGGCTGGTGCTACCAGGCCAGAGCCCTGGGCCCCAGCTTCCCACCGAGGGGACTCCTCAGCAGCTCCAGGGACAGTCACGTCCTTTGAAGGGCAACAGGCACTGGGTACCTGCCATGTGCAGGCCCAGGACAGACCTGGGCCCAGGAGCAGGCCAGCCGGCCCAAACACTCGTGCCCAGAAGGGGCGGGTGCGGAGGTGGAGGGAAGAGAGGCAGGGCCTGCGCAAAGCTGGGCTGCTTCTCTTCTGGGTGGAAATCACTGCAGATCTAGTAACAGTAACAGAAGGCAGCACTTGGGGACAGTGGGTTGGGGGCTGGGGCCACTAGGAGCCATGACAAGACAGTGGCAAGGCCTGTGCAGGGGTGCTGTGGAGAGTGGCGCTAGGGAGGTACCAGAACTCTGGGCCACTTTCCTCTCCCTCACTTTCAGATGCACCTGTGAACTCCCTGGCGTTCTGCTCCAGCTACAAAATGAAATTGTGGGTGACCTGGACCAGAAAAACCTTTAATTCTGGCCCGGAATTGCCTGCTTCTAGGTGGTCCCACCTGCGGGAGGCCAAAGTCCCACTCGGTTTGTTGGACAGCCCTATCACACTCAGCCTGTCCAGGCTGGGGCTGCAGATGTCTCCCCGGCTGACCCACCTGCCCTCGCGGTCCCCATCGAGACTGTAGCCCGACTCCAGCTGCGGAGGATGGGGTGATCAGGACCGCCTGTGCCCACACCCACATCGCCCCTTCCACAGTCAGGAGCAGGACCCAAGCCCCCGACCCTCTACCCGCGGCAGGACTTGGAGTGCGCTGCTCCCTTTCTGGAATGTTCTTCTCCCAGATCTCTGCAGGGCTGCCCGTCCCCCCGCAGGGCTCCGCCCCTGCCCCGTCCACCGCCCCACTCACATGATGCCTCCAGGGTCTCCTCTCTTGCAGCCCCAGGCACAAAGTGGCCAGAGAGCACGCCCTCATGTCTCAAGAGCCGTCAGAATCACCAGAAGCTGGGTCCTCAGGCCTCCTCTCAATGCCTGCAGGAGAGGCAGGGCTCCGGGGGCCCCACGACATGCCCTCATGGACCACTAGTGAACCCCGAGTGAGTGTCCCCCAGCAGCTGATGGATTTTGGCTTTGCTTCATGTCCACACTGACTACTGTTGTATAAATTAAGCAGGTGTCTGCGCAATTCAGAGTGCTCGGAATAACTAAAAGACAAAGGATCTTATATTGTTTGTGGAGAGAAAAGTAAAATATTAAGTTCTGGCATTAGAAATATTCTGAACTCCTTAAGGACGGGAGCCCGACTGCAAGGCAACATCCCCAGTGGCCTGGAGGGGTGGGCCTGGCCTCTTTCCCAAAGGAGAAACGTATGCTGGTCTTCTTGGGCTCAGGGCTGTCTTCTGCAGTTAGCAAAGTTTGGGTTTGCTTCAACAGAAGGCAGAACTGAGTTACCAGGTTGTACTTTGGATGCAAAACCAGGTCTTGCTGAGGAGCAAAGGGGTGGGGCTCCTCCCATCTTGTCATTCTGGGTGGCGAGTTCTCCTGGGAGGGGCAGCTTCACCTGGAGGGGACAGTTTCCTGGGCCAGGCAGGTGGGCAGCATACTGCCTTAAGTGTCAGGGTCCACCCTGTGGGCTGTGGTGGAGACACCCGGGGCAGGAATGAGCTTCCCTTGGGGCTTCTCATCTGCCCAACTCAGGCCCTTGTGTGCAGGCCAGTTCTCGGAAGGTAATTCAGGTTCTTCAGGGTCGTGTGCAAAGTTGGGGACAGAGTGGTGACAGGGAGTGGAGGGCATCAGGATGGCGGGCTTCCGGAGGCAGAAGCCTGTGGCCTTGGTGCCTTTGGCCAGTCCTGAGGACTGGGGAGGCATGCATGGCATGGGCATGTTCAGAAGAGTACACCGATTCTTCTCACATCTCCACTGAGCAGGTTCCTACCTCAAATACATGGGGGTACGGGGGCAGAAACCCCTGCCTCCAGGGAGTTGGCAGTATAGCAGGGAGAAAGTCCAGACGGAAAGGTAATTTCCATACCAGGCATGAGGGTAAGGAGGGAGGAGCAGGGGAAGGCAGCAGAAATAGCATGTGCAAAGGTCCAGTGGCCGGTGGGAAGAAGGGCCATGTGGCTGGAACATGGTAGGCAGGGAGGGACTCCTGGCTGGAGGATGGAAGGGAGATTAGAGGAAGGTTAGGTGTCCCAGACCTGGGGCTCTCTGTGATAAGAAGCTTGGATTTCCTCTCTGATTCCTGAGAAGCCACAAAGGGATTGGAGCAGGGGATGACAGCATCTGATTTACATTCTAGGGCCCCTGGTGACCCCGGTCTGGGTGAGACTGAGGTGGAGGGGGTAGGCATCAAGGGCACCATGGGTCTTAGTACAGGACAGGAGGAGCCGGAGGAGCTGGTCCAGGCTTGTTGGGGGCTCTGGTCCTGGACACTGTTAAATGAGTAACTGCTGTCCGAGAAAGTGAGGGGTGTGTGGGTGAGACATGCACCCAGGTCTGGAGTTTTGATCTATTCCTTGTGACTCATTTTGTGCCTGCATTTAGGAAAGTTCTCGGAGACCTTTGCTAAATGTGCACTTACACCCTGTTTTCTCATTTCCCCCTTATGTTCTAATTAATCCAATTTGGGAGGTATTTCCATAGGTGAGTACTAAGTAAGGGTTTAAAAGCATTTGTTTTGCAAATAGATACCCAGTTCCCTGTTACCCTTGATTGAATCCACCCGTGCTGCCTCATCAATTTTTGAATTTTAAAAACAATAGCAGGATAACAGGATTTCAGGGTCGCCCACCGGGTCGCAGTGGGCTCTACTGATGGTTCAGTGCCAGGTACACGGCCGTCGTGTGTTACCGTTGTTTTTTCACCCAAGAGGACAGTTATGTTGCCTATCTTCACTGCCACCTGAAAACATTCCAGCTCCCAGGATCAGGGTCTCCCAGGGCTGGCTTCAGTCCCTTTTCCATCACCCCATCATCTCACCCTCGGGGCCTGGCTAGCTCCCACCCTAGGGGAACCTCCCGCTGGTGCCTCTCTGGAACTAAGCATAGGTTGCTCACGGGGGCGGGGGGCGCTGGGGACCCTGCTTCAGCCACATCTGCCCACCTTTGAGGGACCACGGAGCTCAGGGAAATCCCTGCGGAGGCTTCTTGATGCTGACTTCTGGCCGCTGTGCTCTCTGCAGGATCAGGAGCCTATCCCTGGGGCCTCCCATCCAGGGCTGCACCTCCTCCTGGGTCCCGGGGACCCAAGCATAAGGCCAGGTTTGCCCAGAGAAACTCTGGGATCCCGGCCGCGGCCTCCTGCGACCCAAGGCCGACTGACAACAGTGTCAACCTGCAGTGTCTCCTTGCAGTGGCCCAGGAACATTTAAATGATCCCTGCCTGGGAGCGCGGGGGGGGGGGGGGGGGGGGCAGGTGCGGCCTGGCAGTTAAGGCCCAGTGGGTGTGGAGCAGATGGGACCTGGCGAACGTGTGTGCATGTTAAGTGTGTAGATGGGTGCTTGTGTGGGTGTGCCGGTGTGAGGCAGGTACGTGTGTAGGACAGGTGAGTGTGTGCGCACGCACGGGGCAGGTGGGGCCTGGCGGTTGCAGGGCAGGTGCATGGCAGGTGCACGTGCGGGTGCAGGACAAGTGCGTTTATGTGTATGTGTGTGCGGGACAGGTGGGGCCTGGTGGTTGCGCGCAGGTGCGTGTGCGTGGCAGGTGCATATGCGGGTGCAGGGCAGGTGTGTGTGTGTGTATCTATGGGGGGGCAGGTGGGGCCTGGTGGTTGCAGGGCAGGTGCTTGTGAATGTGTGTGTGCGCGCGGGGGCGGGGCGGGGCGGGGGCGCCTGGTGGGTGCGGGGCAGGATCGTGTGCGGATGCACGCAGGTGTGGGCAGGCGCGGCCGGCGGGGGAGCCTCCCTGCCCGCGCGGGGCGGGCGGGCGCGGCCTGCAGCCGCCCGCGTCGTGCTGCGCGGCGCTCGCGCCTGGAAACAGGAGACTGCTGGGCCGGAAGCCCCGCCCGCGCGCGCGCCGCCTGTCCCCGCCCGGTGGAGCGGCTGCTGGCGCGGCGCGGCGCGGCTCGGCACGGCGGCGCCCGGGCGCAGGCGAGCGGGCGGAGCAGCGGACGGCGCCCAGGCC
>NW_023270323.1:81037533-81054612 GCF_011800145.1 Mirounga leonina
GGCGGCGTGGGCCCGGCCGTGGGCCGGCGCCGCGGGCGGGCGGGCGGCGGTCGCGGTTGCGGGCTGGGTCCCCCAGGCAGGTGACACAAAGGGGCGCCGCGCTCGGCCCCCTGCCCCCCAGTCCAGGCCCGCCACAGCCGCGGCGCGCCCCGGCGTCCGGACCCAGCGGACCACGGCCCCCTCCCGGGCCCGGCCCCCTGCCTCCCGGCGCGCGCGCCTCCTGCGGGGCCCGGGCCGGCCTCCTGGCGGTCGCGTGGGCTCGCCTGCGGGGCCGCAGGGATTCTTGCGGGCGTCCCCGCTCCGCCGGGCTTCGGCGCTGGCGTGCGGGGCCGCCTCGGGGTCCGGCGTGTGCCGGGAGGACGCGCGCTGCGTGCGGGCCCCGAGCCCCGCGAGCGCGCCGGGCGCCCCCCGCACCTCTGCGCGTTCGTGCGGCCTCGCGCCGCCGTCTGCGTTTCCCACGTCTGCAGCACGGTGACAGTGAGGCCGCTGCGCCGGTGGGAGGGCAGCCCCGGCCCGCGGCCTGGGACACACGCCTCCCCAGCTGGCCACCGGCACGCTGCGCTCTCGCCGAGCGCGTCCTCGCCCCTCCGTGAGCCAGGCGCCCGGCCCCTGTTCTGCGCACAGGGCGGCTGCGCCCCCGTCGCGCCGGCAAGGGTGTCGGAAACCAGGCCCTTGGCGGCTGCTGTAGACACACGGGGCAGCGTGCGGCCGCGGCAGCAGGCCGGCGGGGCACACCGCGGGGGGCTGCTGGCCTGCTCGCCGGCCAGTGCCTGGTGCCCCCGTGGGGCCCGGGTATCGGGGCCGTCTTGCAGTTCCGGGTCCACTTGCGGCGGCCTGGGCTGGGGCCTCTTCCACGGGGGCCCTCCCGGGGTGCGGCAGGGGTGGGGCCGGCCTGGGGTGGGCCCGGGCCGCTGCCCCTCCTCCTGCCCTCTGCTGTGCCTGGAGCCTGGGGGCAGGGGCTCCCCGAGGCCCGCGCCAGGGAGAAGCTGCAGCCACACCTGAGCCTACGAGTTGGAGGCTAGCTCTTTCTCTGGCTGGGTGCCCTGCCCAGCCCTCTGCGTGTCTGCTGAGAAATGAGGGCACCACCCCGGCATGCCCGGGAGGACAGCCTTTCAGCTGGCAGCATCTTGGAGAAGCCCGGAACCTGGCCAGGAGCCAGACCCTTTTGTAGTGATCATTTTCTCCATGATTGTGTAGGACAGATTAACCTTCTGGATGGGGGAGAGGGGGACCATGTGCCATCCAGAAGTGGAACAGGATTGGCTTTCCTCCGGTTACTCTGAATCGAGTACCCGCAGACGTGAAACCCTCACCCGGCTCCCACTTCTTGGGGTGACTGGAGAGTCAATTTGCAAACGGGGAGATGTCCATATCCCCTTTTCCCACCTTTATTCCCCTTTTCCAGGATCACCCCCCCTTCAAGAGCAGCGACTTCATTTGTATAAAAACAGACACAGCAGAGTGCTCAGCGGGGCTGGTCTCCACCACCGTGGGCATTTGAGGCACCTGGAGCCGTGCACAGCCACCCTGGGGTCGTTGCGGACAATCCACTCGTGTGTGGGATGGCATCCCCAAGGTTCTTGGAGGAGCGATCAAAGAGGGCCAAAGCACAGACCCAAGCCCATCCCTGGGGTAGCCCGGCCAAGCCCTGACCAGTACCTGTAAGGTGGAGATGGCAGTGTGAGGCCATTTGGGATCATGAGTGAGCTTCTGCCAAGTGATGGGGACTGGGGCCAGGGACAGGGCCAGGGTGGGGGCCATTTCTCTCCGTAGCTGCTGTGTGTGCTCACCGTCATTGTCCTGCTGTCCCTGGATGTCAGCCTGGCCATGCGTGCTCTCTCGAGTTCACCTTCTCTCTGTCCTCAGGGCTTTGCCAAAGCTGGCCGTGGGGGTCCTCTCTGGACCCGGGCTTTGGTCTGTCTCCTCTCTTTGCGGCCCCCGGCGGTGCCTGCCGTGTGCTCTGCTCCATTGGCTTTCCAGGTTTCTTCTCACTTGGGTTTTATTACCATCTTTGAGCATGTGGTTCGGTTTGGGCATCTCTACAAGGGCTTGTGAAGGATGCACACTTGGGGCTTCGTCTCTGTCTGCCGTGTGCAGGTGTGTCCCATCCAGCCTCCCTGGGGTGTTTGTGCAGTTCTGGCCTGTTCTCCTGGACAGGTTGCTGTCCCCTCTCAGAGATGGACTCATGGCTGGAGTGACCTGTCTCAGCCCTGGATCCTCCTCTTCTGGCTGCATTTGGGGTTTCTCTTCTATCCTCTTCAGCTTGAGGACGCACAGGGTGGGGGACGGGGCACAGAACTGCTGAGGTCCTGCTAACTGTTCTGAAAGCCCCATGCCCTGGGAGGCTGGAGCCACCCCTTGTCGGTACATCTGTACATGAGGTTTGGCCATGGGGTGAGCTGTCCGATGTTCCCTGGGGGAACCCCAGGGCAGAGATGAGCACCTTTCTGCAGGAGAAGGGCCCTTGGGGTTCAGAGGTGGGTCCGGCCTCGGCGCCCCCCCAGCCCAGTGGAAGCTGAGATTGGCAGGGGCTTCCTTTGGGCCAGCAGGCCATGAGCAGAGGGCTGGGCCCCTGACATGGCCTTTGTCTGCCACCAGTCTCTCACCTGCCCCCAGAGCGTCCGGTGCCAGTGCCCTTGGGGTGTTGCCCGGCCCGAGTAGCTGGAGCGCAGCTTGCTGCTGGCCGCGCCTGGCTCCTGGGTGTGGAGGACCCAGTCAAAGGCTTGCGCATCATGAGGCTTTTTATCCTGTGGCAGCTGTCGTTCTGGAAGACTCCTGGTTTCCCTGCCCTGGTGGCGTGAAGGAGGATCCGGGGGAGGGGGCTGCGTATGGCCCTGGCACCGCCATCCGCAGGGGTGGGGGGCCGTCCGTGACGCACTTGCCGCCAGTTCCCAAACGGGGCTGCACCACCGTGTGCAGAAGCTCAGCTGTGCAGCAGCCTATGGGCCATGCGCTGGCATGGGGCCCTCACTTGTCTGCCCAGACGAGCCCCAGGATGTCCCGAGGGGGTGCACCCACGTTCTGCCAAGCCAGCCAGAGATCTCAGGGACTTCTCGTCATGCACCAGTGCCAAGGGGACGCTCTTCGTGCTGAATTGTTTCTGCCTGTGTCACCCTCGGGGGGGGTCCCTGTGTCCCTGCCAGCCCTGTAGCCTGGGCCTAGACTGTGGCTGGGAGGATGGTGACCCCCTGGTGGGACTGGAACTTGGGACTGTTGAGAAGAAGTCCTAGTGCGGGTGGGGGCAGGGGCCGCTTTCTGGACCCTCCCAGGTGTGGACTCTGGCCTGTCGGGAGGCCCGCGCGGTGCCCGGCACCCTCGTCAGGCTGTCTGTCTGACTCTGGTTGTCCGGGGTCCGTGACGTCCGTGTGGTGCGGTGAGGCCCGGCCTCGGAGGACGTGTCCCCGCCTGGGGTCTCCCCACAGCAGCTGTTGAGTATCACATGCAGAAGGGCAGAAGGTGACGTTCTTCAGCCCCAGGTTCTGGTGCGTGGGATTCTGAAGCGTCACGAGGCAGGACACGTGTGCACACGTAACAGCGCGGGAGAGGAGCATGTGGGAGTCTCGGTGACAGGAACACGCCTTTGCAGCAGTCTTAGCCACGTGTGGGGGAGCGAGCGCCTTTCTGGTTGACGATGAGTTAAGGGGACAGCGCGGTGTGAGCCGCTGCCGGGGGACGTGCCCCCTGTGCCCAGCAGCTCCGCATCTCCCAGCGGGGCGCCTGGCCTGCTCTGTGCAGGCTCAGCTCCCGCCCGGCCGAGGCCCTCGCCCAGCAGACCCTGCCCCGGGCAGCCGGTCCTGGCGCCTCCAGACCATAGCAGTGATGCCCCCCTGCCCCCAGCTGGCCGTGCCGGGCGCCGAGCCACAGGAGGATGTGGTGGGCCGGTGGGGGCGGTGAGGAGCCCCTTCCCGGGGGGTGCGACCGTGGTAAGCCCGAAGCACCAGGAGCCTGTGGGGAGCCTGTTGTGGCAGAGGGTGGCTTCTCGGAGGCGGAGGGGAAGGCTGGTAGGGGCCATGCTGTGGACTTCGCGTTTATGCTGAGGGTCTTCAGGCTGTGACAGTCTCTGGGTCTTGTTTCTGAAGCCTCTGACGGTGGTGGGGAGGGGCGTGCTGTCCTGGTGGGAGCACATAGGACCAGGGGGCTGCTCTGGTGTTCGGGAGACCCGGGCCATGGCTTTGGAGCCTGGGGCCCGAGCAGTGGGGAGCACTTGGGGGTGAATTCTCGGTGTTGAGTGTGGGACGCTTGTCAGAGTTGCAAGGGGAGGCGTGACCGGCCAGGGACGCGGGATGCTGAGGTCAGGCGTGGCTGAGTCTCGGGCACCGCCCCCTGGGGTTCCTGCTGGTGCCAGGGAGCTGCTGCGGTTGGTCTGGGGAGGGCTGGGCGCCTCGGGTGTCCCCAGGGTGTCCCCAGAGTGTGCCGCCTGCACCCTGATCCCTCCTGGGGCTGGGGGTGGGGTAGAGCAGGAGGACGGCCTTGTGGTCAGCTGGGTGGGGCTGGGCGTAGGAGAGCTCCGCCCAGACACCCGTGGGTGGGGCCCTGGGGGCCCCAGTCCCTTCCCTTGCCCCATTGCCTTTAAAGTGAACTTTCTGGCCAGCTTTAGGCTCACAGGAAGATGATGAAGGCAGCCTGGCGTGTGTCTGTGTCCCTGCAGGCAGCTCCCTGTGCGGGGCGGCACAGCCCAGGTCCCGCCGCCCCCTCCTGCTGCTGCCTGACCAGCGCCCGCCTGTCCGACCTGGAATTCTGTGCGCACGTTTGGGACAGCGGCCTGTGCTGGCGTTCCTCGTGCCCTTGTGCGGGGGTCTAGCAGCGGGGCGTCTCCTGCAGCCCAGTGGGTCCTGCCGCCGCCCGCACCCCCAGCTCCCGGTGAGGGCCTCCTGCGTCACTAGCCGTGCTGACCGCCATGGCCCCCCCCCCCCCCGCTGAGTGGCGGGGATGCAGGTGTGTGCACTTGGTCACCTCCCACTGTGGGCCCCCAGCCCCCCAGGGCCACCGCCGCACCGTGCACAGCTCACCGTACGCGGAATAAAGCACGAGCTGTGTCGAGGTGCTTGTCAGAATTCGCCCGCTCCCCGCATGCTCGCGGGGTGCCACAGCCGTGCGTGCCCGGCGCCTGCCAGGTGCGGGGGATGCCCACAAGCCCCTCTTCTGGTGAGGCTGAAAGCAGCCCACGTGTCTGTCCAGAGTGGGACATCAGAGTAGGGCAGGAGGTGGCCAGGGAGGAAGCCAAGGGAGCCTGGGAGTGTTGAGCAGCGGGAAGGGCAGGGGCAGCGGCAGCCTGCAGCCCGTGGGAGGCGCCCAGCCTATGTCCCACCCTCCCAGACCCCCGGCCAGCTTCTGAGCCCCACCCCTGACACTCAGGCCCTGTCCCTGGCCAAGGGGCTCTCGTACCTGCTGTTTCGGAGCAGGTGGCTCCCAGGAGCCTTGTGCCGGTCACTGTGGGACGGGCACTGGGGGGACATAGAGTGGGGCGGAGGGACACAGGCTCACAGGGTGTGTAGGAGAGGGTCCTGCACCTCCCCGGGGTCCGCCCTTCAGCTGTCCCTTTGTAAATGTGGGGCCACTCCCCTGAGGGCGGAAGGTGAGCGGAAGCCCCGGCCTGCGTGTTTGGGGAGCTTGGGGCAGTCCTGGGTGGTTTCGTCAGAAGCATCTGTACCACATCACTAAGTGTCCCCGAGGCGTCTGTTCTAAAAGAGTAGAAAATAACTGGAGACAGCACATCGGTTTCCTTGGCTGGGTGACAGTTTGGGTTGGTTTCTCTGAGGAGGCAGAGTGCCCCTTGGACATTACGTAACGCGTGGCCCTCCTGATGGTCTCCCCGCGGTGCAGTCTGAGCCGCCGCGGCCATGCTCCCGGCAGGACCTGGGACAGCAGTGTGGGGGCCCAGCGCCTGGGGGGTGGGCAGAAGGCAGCCGGCCGTGTGCCGGGACCACCCGAACCTGCCTCCGCCGTTTAAATGCGTTCAGATAGTGTACGTTTTGCAGTAATGTCTTCAATTTTGCTGTCCGTTTTTTGTGTTTTTCACGTTCTTTTTAATGAACGTCACGTAGTTTTTGTGATTTTTTTTTGCGGCAAAACTGTCTTCCGGATAATTAGGCACACAGGGCAAATGCTTGAGAAAAGATGCTTTCGGTGAAAATATCAGACGCAGTTGGGCAGCGGTACACGTGGCCTGGTGGCCCTGCGGCCCCCGATCCCCAGCCCTGTCCTCACCACCTCGGTTTCCGCGTCTGTGTAGCGGCCACCCCTGTGTCCCCGTCGTCCTTTGCCTGTGTCCGTGGGGCTCTCCGTGGTCATTCTGGGCAGTGAGATCACCTGGCGGGGCTTCCGTGGGGCACGTTCCAGGAACGAGGCCGAGTTTGGTGGGTTATCGCACCGTGGACGTCCCCCAACACCAGCCTGGAAGCTCCTTGCGCTCACTCGGTCTCATTCTCCCAAGCACAGTCGGGCGGTGGAGTCCCGTGGTGCTCAGTGCTGCTGGGCTTGGCTCAGCCTCCCTGGCCCCGGTAGATGCCGTCGTGCTGTCCGTGGGGCCCCGGGGCCAGGACGGGCCGGGGCCAGGCTCACCTTTGCCTGCGTGCAGCTGGGGCCTGAAGTCACCATGCGTCTGCCCGCCGGGCCCAGGGACCCTCAGCCTGACCCAGTCTGGCCTTTGAGCCCCACGCCTGCCGGCGCTCCCCTGGGTGGGACACGCCTCACTGCCCCTAGTAAGGGGGCCGAGACGCACCCTGGCCCCTTCAGGCTGCTCACGGGCTTCTGAACCTAGGTCAGCTGATGGCAAAGCAAAGCTTCCTTTCGAAATCATTTTCACAGAAAGGGTGAGCCGGGGGCATGGTAGAGCACAGGGTGAGATGCTCCGTGTGCCCGAGGCGGGTCTGGCTCTCCTTACTGGGGTTCACACAGCCCCGGGCCCTTGGCGTGGAGTGAGTGTGCAGATAAGAAGGCCGCCACCCACACACACACCACCAGCCTGTGCCGTCTGCCGACGGCCACCCCGAGCACGGAGGACCCGGCTGGGGACTCTGGTTGCTTTCAGGCACGCCTGGTGCTTCCTTCTCTGGGCTTTAGGAAGAACACTGAAGAAAGCCTTGCGACCGCTGGTTGGCGTGACCCCTTCCTAACTCCCCGTCCCTTGCACACGCTGAGTGTGATCCCGTGGGGCCCTCCAGGCGGGAGGGCAGACGGGCTGACCGCCCTCGGCTCCGTGGAGGTGACCACTGTGGTCTTGCCCGGCAGGATGCCGCTGCTCTTCTGCGGCTGTGGTTGGAGTAAGTGTGGGCCACCGGTGGAAAGTAGAGGGCCAGGGAGACGTGGCGGGATTAACTCGATTTGGGTTGCAGGTCTTGGGGTTCTGTGGCGCTCCATCCCGCCTGTGCCTGGCCACAGCCACGGGGTGCGAGTCCACCAGCAGCTGGGGCACACCCTCCCTCCCTCGCCGTCTGTAGGCACCCAGCCGCGCGGGATTCCCGTGAGGCCCGACCTCCGGTGCTGCCACTGGGCAGGTGCAGGAAGCCCCGAGGATGCCAGGCCAGCCAGCCCCGAGGGCTTTATTCAGCTGCTGCTGGTTGACACCTGACCTGAGGCCTGCCTCCTTGGGGAGGCCCGCGTCCTTGGGGCAGCCCGTGTCCGTGGGGTGGTCTGTGTCCTTGGGTGGCTTGTATCCCTGGGGTGGCCTGCGTCCGTGGGGAGGCCTGCGTCCTTGGCGGCCAGCTTGCTGCCAGGGCCCAGACACCTCACGCCTGTTGCTGGCTCCATGCTCACTTTGGGAAGGTCGAGGTAGAGGGTGAGCCTTGCCTCAGGGCGGGGAGAGCTCCGGCCGGCACAGCTGGGCCTCTGACCGTCTGGGCCTTGCGCACCACTGCGTCCTGCTCCTGTAGAGGCCGGGCCGGACAGTCAGCGAGGGCCCCTGCAGGTTCTCTGGGGCCTCAGCCTGTCACAGAGTAGCCCCCTCCCGCTTTATGAGGTGTGAGCGACATTTCTTATTTCATGACTCATCGGGTATGTTCTTTATGGAACAAAGTTAAATCAGAGGTGGGTCCATCGTTTGCAATTTCCCACGTTTTGTATTTTCTTGAGCCGTGTATCAGGAGAGTTCGGGCCCTTTGGGCCTCGAGCCCCTTCTGCCGCCGGGCTTGACCTCAGAGCAGCATTGGGGTGGGCCTGGCGGGGGACGGGTGGGTCTGACCTGGGCAGAGCGTGTCACGGTCCCCTGCCTGGGGCCCACCAGCCGCCGCCCACCTGCCCCATGAAGGACTCTTAGCTATGACTGGATCGACAGGAAGAGGGGGCTCTGGTGCCCTCCGCTGAGAGAGGGTCCTACCTCCCATGGAAGGGGCAGCTCAGCCCCCAGCAGCACAGGACGGTGCCAGTTTGGCCAGGCCCAAGCTGGCCGGCGGTCACTGGCCGGCACCCAGCTACGGTGAGCTGCGTCGGGGTGGGGAGCAGGATCCTGGCATGGGCGGTCTGGCCCGGCCGGGGGACGGGCCTCAGGGCACGCGGCCTCACAGAACTGAGGAGGAGCCACGGCTCTGTGCAAACCCCGGGCCACCTGCCAGGCCTCTGGCTTCCTCCCACGGTCTGGCTTCAGCGCCCTCGGACCAGGGGGCCCGGTGTGGAGCCCATCATGGGGACAAAGGCCTGTGAGCCATCCTCTTCTTGGCAGAGAGCTGGTGTTCTCAGCCAGCTGGGAGCTGGTCCTGAGGGGTCAGTGTGGGGGCTTGAAACGCGCAGAGGGAATCGAGGGGAGAAGCAGACCGTCCCCAGCATGGGCCTGAAACTCCCAGCATGCACAGCTGCCCTCCTGCCACCGCACGTCCTGGGGTTGCTGCAGGCTGCACGTGGCTGGCCTGGCCGTGGCTTCTCCATGGGCCAGTCTGGTTCCTTCGTGGTTGAGCCCAATCAGCAGAGGACTGCACCACCCGAGGTTTGGGTCATAAAGCACACCCACACTCGGGCGGGGACAGAGGAGATCAGTCAGAAATCACGCCTGCAGAAGCCAAAGGTGAGCGTGGCCGTCCGACCCCGCCCAGGCTTGCAGGTCAGGACAGCAGATCGCCCGCCCTTGGTGTGGATGGGGTGGTGCAGCAGGGGTCTGCACGGGTTCCGTGGGCTGCAGGCCCGTCCCTGCTGGTGCTCGTCTATCCGGTGTCCCTGTGGCCAGCAGTGGGGGGGGGGGGGGGGTGCATCCAGCCCCCACATCCATGCAGCCTCCCACCCTCGTGGCACTCCTGCTCCGTGTGGGGCCTCCCAAGGTGCACGCCGACGGCACTCTGGGTCTCAGTCGGTGTGATGCCTGGCTACGCCTCGGGGGCCAGCCCCAGTGCCATATTCTCATGCTGAGAGCAGGGGTCAGGTGCTCGGGTGGGTCCGGAGCACTCCTGAAACCTCCTCAGCCTGTCCCTGACGGGTGTGTGACCCACATGCGTGCTGTTCTCCATGTCTCGTCAGGGGAGCTGTGCCTGAGTCGAGTGCCTGTCCCTGGGGGGCACTGTGTCCCAGTCTGCATCCCCCGGTCCCCCTCCAGGTGGCCTCATCCGAAGTGGCCTCTCCCTGTGCAGTCACAGGCCCGGCAGGCTGTCGGCAGCGTGAGCTAGAAGCTTGCAAAGCGAGCTGGCCACAGACCAGAGACCCACACTCGCAGTGCGTGGACACTGGTGGCACGTGGGGTGGGGTTCCCGAGAACCTGGAGGAGACGTTGGGGCCGGCCCTTCAGAGGAAGCCTCTCGCTGCACCTGCATCCCAGCCGTGCCCACGGTCCGCTCCTACGCCAGGCGCGGCCCCTCCTTGCGGGCAGGTCCCAGCCTGGCAGCTGCAGGCTTGGGTCAGAGATGCACTGAGAAGCTTCACCTTTGTGGACCTTCTGGCATCTTTGAGTTCTAGCTGGCCCTGGATGGTATTTTAACGTGTCTCTTGTGTTTAATTTTTAGTCAGACTTTGACCCCGGCGCAGGCTTCAGTGGTCGCCGAGGATCAGGAGCCTAAGAGCTTTGGTTCGAGACAATTAAAGACGTGGGATGAGGATCCAGTGACAGGACGCGGTTCTGCCTGGGGATTCTGAAGATAAAACGCTTTGAAAAGTCGAATTCATGGTCGTGGAAGCCGAGCCCATATTAAGAAATGTCAGGTTGGTAGGGGCTCCTGGAGTTCGCAGCGGCTCGAAGCTGGTCCCCGCGTGGCCGAGCATGGGCACGGTGGTCCTGTCCGTTCAGTGCAGGGCGGCCCGAGCGCCGGGAAGGGGCTGGCAGACTCCCGGGCTTCCCACGGCGTGTGCGGCGGGTCAGAGTGGCGACAGTCCCCCCAGGCGGCAGAGCACGGGGCTTCCTCGGGGGTCCCATCAGAGGCCTGAAGCCCCAGGTGGGCCAGGCCCCAGGTCGATGCTGGGTCTGTTCTGGTCGTCCTCCCGTGAACTCAGTGCTGGGCTGGGGTGTTACCATGGAAACCCGAGGCCTGTTCCGGTGCCAGCCGCGTGGTCAGGAGGCCAGTGCCTCCCTGGGGCGCGGGGCGGGGGGTGTCCTGGCGCTGCATCTTCTCGTGCGCTGCTCACCGGGTCACGCGTGCTCTCGCAGGACGTGCCCTCGCGCCGGCGGCAGCTCCAGCCCGCACTCTGCAGCCTGCCTCCCAGCCTTGGAAGCTGCCGAGGGCTGAGGGCTCCCCTCACATGCGTTACATCGGTCCGTGTTTTTTAGAAACTAAAGCCGAGGGATGCTGCAAGTAGGCATTTTCCAGTTCACGTGAAAGCGACGATAAGCCCATTCTGTGCCAGTAACTAACAGTTCTACATGAAACATCACCATTCCCCAAGTAAAGCTGGAGAGGTGGGTGGCGCTGTCCGCATGAGGGCACAGCTCCATGCTCTCTGGAGACGGTGCGTGTCTGCCCGGCCGAGGGTCACCCATCACCCCGCCAGGTGGGAAACACGCCAGGGAGCGAGGGAAGCGACTGAGAAGGGGTTCTGGCCTCGCAGACCCCGCACCAAGCTGCCGGCTGGGGCTGCCGGGTCTGTGCGCTCACGTGGTGGTGGGTGAGCCGTGCGCCCCCGGGCGTGGCTGCCTACTGGGCTCTGGGCCACGGGCAGCCAGTCGTCCCCGCCCCCGGTTCTCATCCTGCGCCGCAGTGCTGCCCACGTGCTGGGCAGGGCGGGTCTTTGTGGGCCGTGGGTCTGGGCGGCGTGGACGGGGCCACGGGCGGCTCGGCAGCTACCACTCCTGTCACCTGGGCGGCCCTTGTGTGTCCGCTTGGCCCCGGATGAGGCGTGGTCACCTCCCGTACGGAAGGAGCTTTTAACAGATCTTAATCTTCTTGTCCCGGCTGTGTTCGGTGTTTTAACCCTTCCCACCTCTGCTCCGTTTCTTCCCTTAAACCTACAAGTGAGATGCTGCTGGGCGTGGGGGGATGGTCCTGCAGGGTTTCTGGGCAGCCACGCCGCAGCCGTAGGCAGAAAAGGAACGGTGGGTGTTGTTGTGAAGCCGGTGACGCGGCCGTCTGCGTGTTCCACGGTCAGAATGGTGAAGACCCTGCGGGGCTGCCACGGCGCCTCCACGCACGTCTGGGCTCTGAGTCCTGTGGGGGTGGTGCCGGCCGGCGGGGTCGGTGGGCTGTAGCAGACGCTGGCTCGCTCTTCGCAGAGATGTTTTTACTCAGGTTTGACGAGATCCAGGCATGTGGACACCTGGGATGTGTCGGCCGTGGGTGGTGGTGGGCCGCGGGGGCCGCGAGCTCTCCGCTGGGGCTGAGCGTCTGCTCCTCTCTCTGCAGGCGTCCGACCCCCGATCATGAACGGGCCCATGCATCCCCGGCCCCTGGTGGCGCTGCTCGATGGCCGGGACTGCACGGTGGAGATGCCCATCCTGAAGGACGTGGCCACGGTGGCCTTCTGTGATGCACAGTCCACGCAGGAGATCCACGAGAAGGTGACTGTGGGGGTGCTTGAGGGAGCGGGGAGGGCAGGCGGGTCTCAGGTGAGTGTGTCTGCTGCTCCCGTGCCACCCAGACCTGTGGCCACTGTCACCCCCTGCCGGACGTGGACCTAGGGCTACTGTTGTGGCTGCTTGAGCCACTGTGTTGTAACCAAGTGTTCCTGCAACGTGGCGCCTGGGGCCGTGGATGTGGCCAAGCGCAGTGGGGCCGATGAGCTGCACTGTCCTGGTCCCACGTTGGTCACCCAGGCCACCCGGGCTGGCAGTCAGGCACGTAGGCCTGGGTGTCTGCTGTTCTGGAAGCGGAACTGACCAGCCCTGGGTCTGGGTCCTGGCGACAGGACGGCGGACGCAGCCGCATCCTCACACTGCCCGCCTTCCAGCCTGTTAACGACCGCATCAAGCCTTGAACGGGGATTCCGCTGTGCGGCGGGCACCCCGCGGGAGCAACGGACAGTCCTCTGCAGGGGAAGGTCCCGTCGACAGAGCCTCAGGTCATCCCAGCACTCATTTCCTGTTGCGCGTCTGTCACGGGATCTGAGGACACGGGCAGAGAGAGAAGACTGAGCTCGCAGCCTCACGAGGAGCTGATGACCACGGGAGCAGCTTTAGTGAAAGTCTAGAAGACCCAGAGGGTCCCCACGCCACGGGACGGGATGGGCCAGGAGGGCGGGGTGAGGGGCTGCAGCCGAGGGTCCGGTGCCACTGACTGAAACCTCAGGACCCGTGGGGTCGGTGGGGAGGGGTGCAGGAACAACAGGACGAGGTGTCGCAAGCCGGCGGACGGCGGTCCCCCTGGAGGAGGCATGCGTCGCGACACAGCCGGTGTTTATCCCAGAGCGGCGAAGCCCAGTGTACGCTGAGTCCTGCCCTTGAGTGTGGCCGCCGTCGCGGCCCTGCTCCCCGGAAGCAGGAAGAGCCCGGCGGCCTTCGGCAGCGCGGGGTGCCCAGCGCCTCCTGGGCCGTGGAAAGGAGCGTGTGCAGCAGGGGGCCGGCGCTTGGGGGCACGGTGCTGTGCGCTTCTGCTCGACTCGGAGCAGGGTCACAGGATGGAGGCGGGGAGCGGGTGGTGCGGGCCTGCTCCAACTAACTCGGGCTAGAGCCACCCTCCTGCGCGCACGCGCACGCGCGGGGCTGGGGGGCGGCTCTCGGCAACTTTCTGTGCATTTTAAACAGTTCCAAACTTTTTTTAAAAAAATTTTAAAAAATAAACTATAGGGAATGAAAGAGATCTACAGGTAGAAATGTTTAAAAATCATGAGCAATATTGAAACAAGTTCTGTCAATAAATCTGGAAACTAAGACAGAACGGATGTTTTCCTTTAAGATTGTAACTTACAAAGTGATCTCCAGTTCACGTACAGCCCAGAGCAGCAAGTCAGACCGCCGGCGAGGGCGGGGACACTCAGCGTGCTGGCGACTCGCCCGAGCCAGCGCACAGACGGCGCCCCTCGTGCCTCCACGGGAAGCCGTGGCCTGCCTGTTGGGAGAGCGGGTGAGTGCGTAGAAGAGCCACCCTGCGGGCGACGCTCTGGAGGGGAGAGAGCATTAGGGCCCCCGGTTGGAGCCCTCGCGGGACCCGGAGGAGCACCTCGTGCGGCCAGTGGCACGGGAAGGCGCTCTTGGAAATGAAACACACACGTGAAAATTTAAATTTTAATAGGAAGCTTGGAAGACACAGTCACGGGGAGCCTGGGAGAAAGATGGGAGCGAGGAGCTCAAGGACAGCCGCGCAGACCCAGGAACCCACGCCTGGTGTGACTTGCAGCTGCAGGCCTCAGGGATAGCCCATGTCCCAGGGGAAACGCGCTTCCTTTCCCAAGCCTTGCTGCTGGTGTGGACAAGTGACGGTCCAACCAGAAGAGCCAACGAGGCTTGCGTGCAGAGAGCCGCCTTCTCTCTGCTGCCTGGAAACCAAACGTGATGGCTGGAGCCCACGCAGCCACCTGGAGCGTAAGGGGAACCGTGCTTGGGAATGGCCGAGCCACAGGATGGGAGCCCTGGCCCCTGCTGACTGTGGTGCTAACCGAGGGCCCCGGACCACCTGTCTGCCCACCTCGGCTTAGAGGGAAACGACGCATCCCTGTGGATCAGGGATTTCTGCCTCCTCGTAACTAGCTGTATGGCAGATGCTGAGTGTTCCAGAGGAGAGACCGTGCCGTTCTCAGCACAAGGTGATGAAGAAACCTTCAGAGCTCAGTGGAGACCAGCTCTCCCAGCGTGAACCCAGGACGAGTGTCGGGGCCACAGGATGCTCTGCTGCTCAAGGAGCAGATTCTCCCAGTGTCACCTGCAAAGAGACAAGAATCAGACCAGCCCCAGGCCGGGTGCCTCAAAGCTTCTGGGGAAAACAGCTTTCAGCCCAGCGCTGCATATCCGACCGAACCGCAGGAACAGGGGTGTTTTCTGTTACTCTCCCGGAAAGCTCTTTGAAGACCGACAGCTGCAAAGGAAGGGGCACTCATGAGAAAGGGCCCCGTGGGGTGGGAGGGTGCTGTCAGCTGGCCTGGAGCAGGGGGTCCCCCAGGCACACGTCTGGGAAAGCAGGACACCTGTCGGGGTGGGACAATAAGGCGGCGCTTTGGGGACATGCCAGGGAAGACCGCAGGGGACCAGTCCCAGGAGGGAGGTGCTCAGGCTGTGTGAGAAGTGAGGGGAGCGTCCAGGCAAGTGCAGAAACAGGCCTGGAAGCAAGCCTTGGGTGGCGGAGGGCAGCAGGAGGGCCACGGCGACTCTGGGCAGAGAGTTGGGCCGTGTTGGTGCCCGTGAGTGGGTGGGACAGATGCCCTGGGGCAGGGGAGAGGATGGGGAAGTGAGCCCTGGCACGGCCACACGTGTGCACACGTCGCAGCAGATGAATTGGGGGAGCTTCTGGAGGGGATCTGCTTCTTACCTGAGGCACGTGGTACAGAAAACGGTGCCGCGTACAGGAAAAGGTGGTCTGATTAAGAGGCAATCAGAAACAATCATGTGGCGAAAGAAGGAACACGTGAGAAGTGGGTGGACGTTGGCAGCACCTACAACAACCAGGGATTTGGCGGTAGATGCTCAGGCTCCCGGCAGAAGGTGGGTGACGGAGGGGGCGTCTGCGCGAAGACAGAGCGGCCACCGGGAAGCAGGGGCTCCCGCCACACGTGGCCGCGCCAGGAGGCGCGAGGCGCCACCCCTGCTCCGTGGGGGGCGTGGCCGGGCTGGCTGCGCAGACCTGAAGGATGCAGTGTTCTCTGGGCCTGCGCGCGGCTGTCTCACAGGGAAGCGTCTGGAACCACGGGCAGTGTGTTGGAGGCACCGTGCCAACGCTTTTCTGAGCTGAAGCCGCACAGAATGACCCAGAGAGTAAGTAAAATCCACAGAAGTCACAGAACACTTGTGAATCGTGCATCTCTGTGTGTGCAGGATGCGAGCGCAGCCCCCACCTCTGGGACGGTGTGGTGGGTCCTGGCCAGGGCCCACCAGCAGGCATCCTTCTGGCCAGCCAGACCCGGCCGCCCTGTACGTGCTGCCCGGTGAGTTCCCCTCCGGCCCTGCTGCCACTGGGAGCACCCGGGGCCTGCGCTCTGAGTTCATTCTGCAAGGTGGGCCCCATGGGACCCCGTTTCGGGGTTAAGGACACAGGTCACAAGCCTGGTCACACAGCTGGTGGAGGGGTATGTGAATGGACATCTGCTGGTTTCCAACTTACGGAGACAGACTGGGCCCTGGGGATTCCTGCCAACTTCGTCCCCGGGAGGTCTGTGTGATACCTGGGGGTATCCCAGCCACTTTGCAGTCATGACAGGGAACGTGAGGAAGCTGCAAGGAGAGTGGACCTAGGGGCTGGATGGAGCAGTGCGGTGGCCCAGGCCTGCGTCCCTCTGGACGGAGCTGCCAGTACCTTATACCAGTACCTGCAGCTGAGCGGGGCCTCCCTGGCCCAGGGTCAGGGGTAGACAGCCACGGAGCAGGTTGCATTCCCTGTTCTGAGAATGCTTCACTGGGTACCACGTAATTAAAAATACGCTTAGGAGAAAAAGGTTAGGACGTGAAAAAATAACTTACCAAGACACGTATGTGGGCAAGTCACCCTCAGAAATGCAAGTTAAGGTAAAAACAGTAGATGTCAGTCTGCGTCCATCACACATTGCGTTTTAAACCCTGGACTGCCCAGTGTTGCACAGTCGGTGCTGATGGGTAGTCCCACCGCCAGGGTGCAGCGAGCGGCACTTCCCGGAGCCCCGCAGCGGGTTCTCCTGTGGGCCTGCTAGTCTCCACCCTAAGGACTCATCTCAAGGAAGCCGCGGGATTTTACCACGGCTCGGCTGGCAGTGGAGGCCGCCCGAGCGCCCCAGCAGTAGGGAGCGTCCAGACAAGTTATGGGTCGTCCGGGTTGGGATGTAGCACGGGGTGGTTAAAGTCATGATTTGGAGATTGTTTACTGCCGTGGGTCAGCGCTCAAAATGAAAAGAAGGTTGCCATCTGCACACACCACCGGCCTTTGCTTTGAGCATCCTCCTCCGCGCCTGTCCACAGCTGAGCCTCCTCTGCATGGGCATCTCGGGAGGAGGCCTGCATGCGTCCAGCTGCCGAGCCTGGAGACTCAGGCTTACCTCTGGAGCTTCCCCGAGTCCAGGGCCGCTCCTCCTAATGCTGGCTTGGATGCGTCTTTCTCTCTGTTCCCACTGCATGGCTGTCTGCCCACAGTGGGCACCGACGAGTCTGTCCACTCGCCCCCCACTGCTGTGGCCACCCTCCTCCAGTCCAGCTCGGCAGAGGGTGGCCAGAGAGCTCCTCCTGTGGTATGGTCAGCCAAGGTCTGTTTTCTCTCCTCTATCCCAGGCCCTCACTGCATCCACCTCCTAGCCGGCCTCCCCATGCGCTCTGCCCTGTGAGCACTCACTGCTACCCAGCTGTCACACGTGGGTCCTCACCCCACCCACACCAGGTGCAGTCAAGGTACCAGGAGTCCATGCCTGTGCAGCCTTGATGTCCTCCCGGGAGTCCAGGACTGAGATTCCTGGGATCTTCAGTGCAGGAACTGGAGCTGAGGTTCCTGGGATCTTCAGTGCAGGAACTGGGCCTGAGATTCCTGGGATCTTCAGTGCAGGATCAGGAGCCGAGGTTCCTGGGATCTTCAGTGAGAAGTGTGGGATCAGGAGCCGAGGTTCCTGGGATCTTCAGTGCGGGATCAGGAG
>NW_023270323.1:81054622-81066462 GCF_011800145.1 Mirounga leonina
CGTGAGAAGTGCGGGAACAGGAGCCGAGGTTCCTGGGATCTTCAGTGGGGGAACCAGAGTAGGGGCCAATAGCACCTGGCCATTCGCTTAACGTCCAGGCCCGCCACTGCTTCCAGGACCAGGGACCCAGATGCCCTCTGCCCTGCTATTCATCCGTCTCTCCCTCGGCTTATTCTGTGTGGTCCCTGAAGGGCATGTGCTCCCGGCCAGGTTGGCCATCGGAAGGGGAAGGGAAGTCATGCCAGCCTCAGAGCCAACTGTCTGTATTTTGGGTTGCCATCTGTCAGAGGCTCAGCTCTTGTAGAGAACGGGATGAGAGGGCAGTGAGCAGCCTCACTGTAGGCCCTGCACCCCACACGAGACACCTGCTCGAGGCCACTCACTGCATCAGCCCAACGTCCAGGCTGGTGGGGGCACAGTCAATGTGTCACTCACACATGGTGCCTGTGGGCCAGCAACCTGCGCACAGCCCATCAGCAGCCTCCCTCGCCATCCATGAGACCCAGCGCAGGAGGCTCGGGGGGGGGGGGGGGGGGCAGACGCAGTGGCCAGAGCATTTCACTGAATGTGATGTGCCCTTGATTGCAAGGCCCACTGTTGTATCCTGCTAGGGAAGAATAAAGCCCGTCCCTGAACTATGACAGGTCATGGGTTACATACTGGGCCCCTGCCCTTGGGCGGGAAATTGGACACTGCAGGCCCTCGGCCAATGTCTGGCTGTTGTCAGAGCGTGTCCTCTGCGGATCACGACAGCCCTTTAGGGAGCGCTCGCGGCCCTGGGGCACGGGCCTGCCGCCCTCCTGGACCTGAGACAAGCCCTCTAGGAGCCAGGCGCGCCCCCTTGCAGAGCCAGGTGTTTCTCCCCCCCCCCACCCCAGCCTGGCTGTGGGGCATACCTGGGGGCCTCGTCTGTTTGGGAGACGCTAAGGCGGGGTGCTGTGCACGCTGGGAGCAATGCCTGGCCCAGCGTGGCGCGTGGTCTGCACGGACCTGACCCTCCGTGGGGCGTGGTCTGCACGCGCCTGGCCCTGCGTGGGGCGTGCTCTGCGCCTGCCCGGCCCGGCGTGGGGTGTGGGGCGTAGCCTGCACGCGCCTGGCCCGGCGTGGGGCGTGGTCTGCACGCGCCTGGCCCGGCGTGGGGCGTGGGGTGTGGTCTCGCCCTGCGTGGGGCATGGGCGAGATCTGCACCTGCCTGGCTAGGCGGGGGGCGTGGTCTGCACGCTCCTGGCCCGGCGTGGGGCGTGAGCGTGGTCTGCGTGGGCTCCGCCTGTGCCTTCCTCTTCAGGGCTTGTCCCCACCCGCGGAGAGCTACAGCTGGGGGTCTTGTGGGGCGGGGCCCTGTCGCGGGTGGAGCCCCAACTAAGGGGAGGGTCCTTCCCATTGGGCGGTTTTGCAAACGAGTTGCAGCTCAGCACATGTCATCTAAACCCTGGGGAGACAGGACACCGACCTGCTCATGGGGCTTCACGCGAGGCGACCCAGGCCACACAGAGACACGTGGACACCGTCAGGGCAGGTGTCCAGGGCTGTCGTGGAGACCACGCCTGCATGTGGGAGCCGCAGGGGAGCACGTGGGGAGGGCGCAGTGGGCAGTGCGCAGAG
The DNA here is from genome assembly GCF_011800145.1 of Mirounga leonina. Classification (NCBI taxonomy): domain Eukaryota; kingdom Metazoa; phylum Chordata; class Mammalia; order Carnivora; family Phocidae; genus Mirounga; species Mirounga leonina. The sequence goes on from NW_023270323.1 coordinate 81,056,225, forward strand.
GCCAGTGACCCGGAGGCCGGCCCTTTCCAGGCGGCGGGTCGCCGTCACGGGGCCCCGTGTGCGTTTGTGCCGGGACTATTTGTCGCTCTCCCCCCGTGGCAGTGTGTCAGTGTGGCCCTTGCGGGGCTCCGCGTCCTCCTCAGCATCCTGTTTTACTGTCTGGTGCCCACACGGAAGGTGAGCCCAGCTCCCGCACACACACACAGAGTGCGTTCTCTCGGGGGGCGGGATCCCTAGGCTGCTGGGGAGTCGGAGCCCAGAGCCAGCAGGGTCACCCGCAGTCACCCCCAATGTCACAGAAGGGGCTCCTGCCCAGGGGAGGCCGCAGTGCGGTGCACACGGGGACGGAGACCCGAGGGAACTGCGGGCCTCTCGGGACCGTCCCAGCCTGCAGTCAGGCTGGAGGGGGAGCATTAGCAGCCCTCCCCCCGCCCCGGGGTTGGGGTGTCTGGGCTGGTTTGGGGTGGCAGGCGGCCGGCAGCAGCCAGGCTCAGGGCCCCGCGGCCAGCCTCTGACGGGGTGGCCACCCTCGGTCCCGGCAGGTGCTGAACGAGGCGGTGGGGGCGCTGATGTATCACACCATCACGCTGACCAGGGAGGACCTGGAGAAGTTCAAAGCTCTGCGCATCATCGTCAGGATCGGCAGCGGTTTTGACAACATCGACATCAAGTCGGCCGGGGACTTAGGTAGGGTGCTTGCAGTTCTTCGCTCTGCAACTGTGTCTTCTTTCCTTGGCCTCGTAGGCTGGTTTTGCTTTTACACCGAGAATTCTCTCACACCTCCTTGTTTGGTTGGAAGTGACTTGTGAGCCGGCTTTCGGGGTGCGGGGCCCCACGCCAGTTCCCTGGTCAACGCGGCTCCCTCAGAGAGCCTTGCATGGGGCAGGTGCATTCTGATCTCCACGGTCTGTGTGTCTGCACCAGCCGTGGCCTGGTGAGGCGAGTGTGTGCCCCATGAGGCCCACAGCTTCAGGTTGTGCCCCCGGTGCCTGGTCTGGCCCGTCCTTTTGCCCAGGTTGCAGCTGAAGGAACAGGACCCGGGACAGCCCGGCATTTGTGTCTCCCGCAGACTCAGTTTACTCTGCTTCTGTGTGGATCCTCCTGCCCACCACCAGCTCACGTGGCAGAGCCCTCTGGCCCTACTGTCACCCGTCCCTAGGCGGCATCCCCAGTAAGGCAGCAGTGGGGGACCGTGGCCTGTGTGCTTTCTGCCCTGGGGGTCCCTGGGGGCCTTTGTCCCGGTGCACGAGTGTGCCCTGTTTTGTGATGTCACAGGCTGGGGCTCTGTTCCTCCACCAGGGACAGTCAGGGCCATGTCCTGTGGGGACAGGCGGGGGCTCAGGTGGGGACTCAGAAGCCCCAGGACCTGGTTTGCCCTCTCCGCCAGCAGTTTTGTCCCCAGATTTAGGGGACGGTGTAGCCCGGTCCTCCTGCTTCCCGCCTGCTCTCGCATTTCCTGGCGGGCTGAGTTTTTTCTGGAAGGAAGAACAGGATCCACCCTGGGCCCTCTCCTAGAGCCCTGTGGGTGTGTGGGGCATCGTCCTGGCATTTGGAGTAGCTCCAGGAGCATCAGAGCCCCGTCTGGCCAGCAGGTGCCTCCCCTCAGCGAGGAGGTGACCAGTCTGCAGGCAGAGCGAGAAGATAGCAGGGCAGGGCAGAACGAGGGTGGAAGGGGTCAGGCTCGGGAGAGGCATGTAGCGATGCGGAGGGGCTGGGTCCACCTCTGGGCCATGAGGCCCAGTGGTACCCGGCCCGTGCATGCACAGGACTGGCCACCGAAGCTCAGTGTAGAGGAGAGGCCTGAACCAGCTCACTTTCCACGGCTGCTAAGGGGCTGTTGGGGCCGTGGGAACTGGGAGGGCAGGGGGCCTCTCTGTCCAAAGCCAGGTCTCAGTTGGCTTGGGAGCCAAGGAAGGCAGGAGGGGTGGGGCCTGTGCGGGTGTGAGTGGCTGTGAGTGGCTCCGGATGCTGGCCTGCCCGTGACCCCTTCCTGGAAGGTCAGGTGGCCCGAGGTCCAGGCAGGGCAGACCCAGGTGCTGGCATTTGCAGAGGGGCAGAGGGACAGAGAGAATCTCAGACAGACTCTGAGCGTCTGAGACTCAACAGGCGGTCTCCGCTCTGTCCTGTCTACTTGCTGGACCTACAGGCGGTCTCTCCCCACGGCTGGGGTGGGTCACCTGCGTCGTGTCAGGGTCTGGCCCGCCGTGGGGGAGCACCAGGACTGGCTTTGGTGACCAGCTCCGTGTGTCTTGTGTTTCCCAGGCATCGCTGTTTGCAACGTGCCGGCGGCGTCTGTCGAGGAGACCGCCGACTCCACCATGTGCCACATCCTCAACCTGTATCGCAGGACCACGTGGCTGCACCAGGCGCTGCGGGAGGGCACGCGGGTCCAGAGTGTCGAGCAGATCCGGGAGGTGGCTTCCGGAGCCGCCAGGATCCGCGGGGAGACCTTGGGCATCATAGGACTGGGTGAGTTAAGCTCCGTGCTCCCTCTCTGCGGGCTCCGCAGGCCTCGAGCCAGGGCTCGGCTGTGCTGCCGGACGGCTCCCCCCACCCAGGGCCCGCCTGGGGCTGACTCCTTCTGCCCCAGGAACACTGGGTGCGGGTCACACACGGGCAGACGTGAGTCCCGTGCCTCTGCGTACAGCTGTGCATGCTCATGCACGCCACCGGCACGTTGACGCATGCTCACCATGCCCAGACACGCTCACCCTGCCCCCCACGCCCCACCCATGGCTGAGTAGACGTGGCCTTCTGGTGAGGGCCCGGTGGCTCTTAGCCCTGCTCTGGGGGGCGGGAGCTGGTTCACCCGCTGTGCGGGCTGCTGTCCTGGGTCGGTGACATCCCTCTTCTCTGCCTTGTTTGTGGCCCATCTCTGTGTCTGAACTCGGCTCCCTCCACCTGGGAGGCCCGGGACAGACGGGGCCGTAGCTCACTGCCGGCCCCCTCGTCCTGCTGCTTCCCGAACTTGCTCTGGGTAGGCCCCCGTGCCCGCCCCTGCCCCAGTGGCTCCCCAGCGGTGCGCTCTGTGCAGCGTGGGAGAGACCTGACAGGGACCCGCCTGCCTTTAGTGTAAGACGTCAGGGCGTCCATGGGACGCAGGCCTCTCGTCCAGTACAGCTCACGGTCTTGCTGCAGATGGGCACACGGACGCCAGCGCTGGCCCCCATGGGCGCCCTGCACCTCGGGGCCTGGGTGGGGAGGACGGGTGGGGAGTGGGCAGCTGGGTTTGCCTGGCTGGGGGATTTGGGGGCCACCTGACCTCCTGAAGCAGTGTTGTCGAGAGACTCAACAGGCCCGGTTCAAATGCAACTCTGACCTGGTGGGGCTGTGTGGGCTGAGTCTGCGTCTTAACCAGAGCCAGGTGACATGGCAGAGGCGACCAGAGCAGCCCCTCAGCCCGGCCCCTCCAGGAACTGTTTGTTTGCTTGTTGTTTGTTTTAAAGATTCTATTTATTTAGAGAGTGCACAAGCAGGGGAGGGGCAGAGGGAGAGAGAGAATCTCAGACAGACTCTGAGCGTGCAGCCCGGTGTGGGGCTTGATCTCACCACCCTGAGATCATGCCTTGAGCCACAATCAAGAGTCCGACGCGCAGTCGGGTGCACCACCCGGGCACCCTCTTGTGATTGTTTACACAGTGCTCCTGGTCTGGGTACGTGTCAGGTACCGTCTACCAGGTCGCGGACACTCTGTGACGGAGTGTTGGGAGACAACCAGTTACTTGACCTCACAATGCTGTGGGTTTGTATTTTGGGTAGAAATGGCAGGATGGCTCTGCTCTGGCCTCACCTGGGGTCACTCACGGGCACAGTGGTTGCCTGGGGCCTTGGGGACCCTGCTCCCCTGGCTGATGCCCTCCAGCAGGCAGGTGCACACGGACCCCATGGCGGCCTCAGGGTGCGTGGGATGTTTCCATCCCTTGCTTGCTTTCTTTGTTAGCGTTCTCTTGCTCAGAGCAAGCCCCGGGGCTCCAGGAGGGGTGGGGCCCCCTGAAATGTGGGGACTTTGGCCACCCCTCCCCAGCGCCCAGCTGCCCAGGACTTACCTCCTGGGGTACCACCGTGGCCCCACGGTGTCCAGGTCGGCACTTACCTCCTGGGGTACAGGGCTGTGAGCACCTCGGCCCTGCACCTTCCCTCCAGGGTGCAGGGCCACTCCTCAGATGCTGCAGCTCCCACCCCGTGCACTCCCTGGGGAGCACCTCCAGCCCCCCGCCCTCCTCCCTGAATCCCCTGTCTGCGCACGGCCGGCAGGGGTCCCGGGGCGGACGGGGCTTCGCTCCCCTCCGTGTCAGCCCCGGGCACACGGGGCTGCGGGCCGTGTGGGGGCCCCTCGATCCGTGGCCGTGGTGACACCGTGTCCCGCCCTGCCAGGTCGTGTGGGGCAGGCGGTGGCGCTCCGGGCCAAGGCCTTCGGTTTCAACGTGCTCTTCTATGACCCGTACCTGGCGGACGGCACCGAGCGGGCGCTGGGCCTGCAGCGGGTGAGCACCCTGCAGGACCTGCTCTTCCACAGCGACTGCGTCACCCTGCACTGCGGCCTCAACGAGCACAACCACCACCTCATCAACGACTTCACCGTCAAGCAGGTGGGCGCGGGCTCATGGCCTGGGGGGCCGGGGCCTCTTCCCGCCCCATGGGCTCAAGTGCTGGGGAGCCAGCTGCAGACGGGCTGTGTCCTGAGTTGTGCGGAGGGCCCCAGCGTCCCCACAGCTACGGCACACCGCGCCCGAGGTCTTGGGCTTCGCCGCGCGTCTGCCTGTGCCAGGATGAGCGCTGACCGTGGCCGGGAGTGTCCCACGGTCGCTATGGGGCGCTGCCCTGGGTGCTCACACCCGGGTGTGGGGACGTGCGTGTGCGCACAGGTCTGTGGGCTGGCGTGTGCTTGATGCTCTCCGCCTCCCGTGAAGGACGAGGCCAGGCACCCGGGGCTCCTCTCTGTCTGCCGTGGGTGGGTGTGGGCTGGGGGATGGGGTGGGCACAGGCATGGCCCTGGGGTTCCATCCCCAAAAACCAGGTGTGAACAGGAGAGCCGACCGAGGAGCTGAGCTGAGAGCGGGCTGCGTGAGCCCCGCGGCGGGACAGGCTTAGCTGGTCCCAAGGGACCTGTCACCTCAGCGCACGGGGAGCCCCCCTTACCATGAAGCCTGGAGGGGAGTGCCTTCCGGGCAGCTCTAAGGGTTTTTAGCAAAAGGAAATGAAGCTGCCACCCAGCTTCGGACGCCGGGCTCTCTGGCCGGGCCACTGCACTGAAGACCCCATCTCGGGCCTGTGCCCATCACTCCTGGGCCAGGCCGTGTCCTAGACACGCCAGATCCTTTCCAGGCACCCCAAGTATCCTGGGGGCCGGGCCAGGAGACCCCACGACCCAGCCCGCACCTCACCACCGGGAGCGGGAGGAGGTCGGCTGTGAGTCGGTGCGTTTGCTCCAGCCAGAGGTCCTCAGAGTGAAGCAGGGTCCGCACAGACCCCGAGCCCTCGTCCCCCTGCCGGCCCCTATCTGCTCCACGTCCCTGCTGGGCCCGTCCCCTGGGGCTGGGGGGCAAGCGAAGAGGGCCCTGTGTTGATTCACTCTTGGTGCTGTTTTTGTGTCCTCCCAGATGCGACAAGGCGCCTTCCTGGTGAACACGGCGCGGGGCGGCCTGGTGGACGAGAAGGCCCTGGCCCAGGCTCTGAAGGAGGGGCGGATTCGGGGCGCCGCCCTGGACGTGCACGAGTCCGAGCCCTTCAGGTGCCTCCTGGCAGCGCCCTGGGTGATTCCTGGATGCCACCTCTCTCAGACTGAGCCCTCGCCCCAGCTCGTGCCCCACACTGACCCCGGTCAGGCATGGGGCCGGGGCTGATGCCCACTGGCAGTCTCCAGGCTCCATCCTTGGGCTGCGTGTGCAGCCTGAGGTCCTGCTGCAGGCGGGCCTGCCCCCAGGGCCCAGCTAGGTCTCCATGGGCGGGGTGGGGGGGCTCAGACCTGCGCTTCATGCGGAGTGCCTGGGGGCACCCAGGTGAAGGAGGCCACTGACCCCCGTGTGGGCTGTCTGTAGAGATCCCACGCCTGAGAAGCCCGTCTGGGGCAGTAGCTGGCCCCTGACCGTGCGTCTGCCCTGTTGTCTAGGAGCCTGTTGCTGCGGGGCCTCACGCCCTCACCTGCAGGGCGGGCTGGGGCGTGTACCTCTAGCTGGGATTCCTCCCTGCTGCTGTCGGGAGTCTGTGGCAGATTTTACCCCGCTAGGGTCCCCTGGTCTGACACCGGCTAGAGTGTGGTTCCAGGCAGGGCCAGGCACCCTCCACCCTACCCTGACCTGCTTCGTGCCTTCTGCAGCTTCAGCCAGGGCCCCCTGAAGGATGCACCCAACCTGATCTGCACCCCCCACGCGGCCTGGTACAGCGAGCAGGCGTCCATCGAGATGCGGGAGGAGGCAGCCCGGGAAATCCGGAGAGCCATCACAGGTGAGGGTGGCCGGCAGGACCCGAGCCTCCTTCTGAGGCCTGCACTTCTGGGCTGCTGTGCTGGCGGGGGCCACACCGTGCCATCCCCCCGAGTGTGGAGGTCAGCAACCGGCTTCCACGGTGGTGCTCCCCACGCAGCCCTCGGGCCCCCTTGTGTGTCACGCTTAGGACGCCCACCCATGGTCCCTCCGTGGGAATTCAGCACGTGTACCCTCCTCACCCCTCGTTTAAAAAGTCTGGCTATGTTTTTATACCTGGGCTGAGCTTGTCTGCTGCTCCCCGAAATCCCTAGGCCCTGCAGACGTGGGGCCGCTGGGGGGCTGAGGGCACTGCCCGGGCCCGGGGGGATCTCTGAGCTGCGAGGTGACTGCGTCCAGACAAGGGGAGGAGAGCGAGAGGGAGGGAGGCCCAGCTGTGGGGGACCCTGCAGCCCGTGCCCGCCACCGCCGAGCTGCCACGCTCCTGGACACAGCCGTGTGACACGGCTCTTCCTCTCCTCGCTGCATCTGCCAGGCCGCATCCCCGACAGCCTGAAAAACTGCGTCAACAAGGACCACCTGACCGCCGCCACCCACTGGGCCAGCATGGACCCAGCTGTCGTGCACCCTGAGCTCAACGGGGCCGCCTACAGGTGAGCGGGTAGCGGTGGGCTCGGGAACACCGAGCACGTCCGTGGTGACTGCTGGCAGGGTCCCGGGGGCGGGGGGCTCCTAGGCCTGGACGTGCACGCTCCTGTGGGCCCCAGTGGACCAGAAGGTCTGGGGATGAGAGCCCGACACACCAGACCTGAGGGTGAAGGGGAGTGAGGGAGGAGTTGGGGCCAGGGCGGGGTCCCGCCAGGCAGGGCCTTTGGGAGCAGCCCCCAGCCGTCCTGGGCCCGCGCTGTGGCCCCGGGAGGGACCCCGCCAGCCTCACACGCCGTCCCTCCTCCCAGCAGGTACCCGCCGGGCGTGGTGGGCGTGGCCCCCAGCGGCATCCCGACTGCCGTCGAAGGCATTGTCCCCAGCGCCATGTCCCTGTCCCACGGCCTGCCCCCCGTGTCCCACCCGCCCCACGCCCCTTCTCCCGGCCAAACCGTCAAGCCCGAGGCAGATAGAGACCACGCGAGTGACCAGTTGTAGCCCGGGCGGAGCTCGACAGCCTCGGCGCGGGCAGGGCGGCGCCCCCGGACGGGCGTGTGCAGAGGCGGCCTGCGGGTGGCCACAGCGCTCCAGAGACTGTCCAGGCGCTGGCGGGGGCCAGGTGGCGCCGGCCTCCCCCGCCTCAGCTGTAGTTGCCCTGTCCCGGGGCCAGCCGCTGTCCTGTGTCCTTTGCGTCCTCGTTAAGCAGAAGTTAGTAGTTAATTCTATCATGAATGTTCTTGTCTGTGTACAGTCTTTAGAACATTTCAGAGGATTTGTTTGCTTAGCTGTCAACAGAGAACCCTGAGGGAGCATTCGGCAGGTCGGTCTCAGACTGTGTCCCGTGTGTGTTGGAACACGCCCCGAAACGAGGCAGTTGGCAAACTTCTCAGGACAACGAATCCTTCCCGTTTTTCTTTCTACGCCACACAGTGCATTGTTTTTTCTACCTGCTTGTCTTATTTTTAGAATAATTTAGAAAAACAAAACAAAGGCTGTTTTTCCTGATTTTGGCATGAATCCCCTTGTTCCAAACGAAGGCGGCACCGCAGAGTGGCTGTGAGAGAACAGTGCACCTGGCCCTCCGCGCGCGGCGGCCGTCGGCATCTGTCCTGGGGATGTGAGGGCGCAGCGTCCCGGCCTGCTCAGGTGCCGTCCTGCTGATGTGGTAGGCTAGCAATATTTTGGTTAAAATCATGTTTGTGACTGTAACCATTTGTATGAATTATTTTAAAGAAATAAAAATCCCAGAAAGAACCGGCAGGCCTAGCGTCTGTGTGAGTGGCTTCGCCTCGTGGGGGCTCTGGCTGAAGGGGGTGGCCCTGGGGAGCCCCGGGGGGCCGTGGTCCTTGCGGGGGTCGGGCTCGGAAGCTGCTGCTGTGGCGCAGCAGGGGGTGTGGGTGCAGGTGCAAGCGATGGCGTTTGCCGGGACACGGCCCCCCGTCTCCCGAGTGCACCTGCCTCGGGCCAGTCTGGGGCCTGGGACAAGAGCCGATGTCAGGGCCTCGGCAGATGAGAGTTCCGGAAGATCCGGAAGGCTGCAGGGACCTCTGGTTCCATAGCTCGCAGAAAGGCGCCAAGCAGAGTGGTCCTTTCCTCACAGTAGCTCGGGGTAAATGGGGTCATCCTCGTCACAGCCGGCGGTTTTCACAGGTTCCCCTGGAAGGCTCGTCGGCACCCTCAGGCCCCGCACCCCCATCCCGCGCTGGCCCACGGTCCAAGGTGCACCTGCGAGGCCTGGGCTCACTCCTCAGTCTCTGGCTAGACGGGACCCTGGGGGCAGGGACGGGGCTTCCCCGAGCCGGTGTCCCCCCGCCCCCGTTCCCCCACCCCCACCCCCGGCCAGAGCCACCGCTGTGCCTCCTGGAGCTCACCCTTCAGTGGTCTTTCCCGCACAGTTGTTTGGGGGGAAACATGAAGGACAAGCACCCGTTTGAGGGGGGCTTCTGGGGAAATGCCTTGGTTTTGCCCACACTCGACTAGGTGTTTGGCTGGACAGGATTCTGGGCTGGGAGCTGTCTTCCGAGTGCACCCATGCCCTTCCATCGGCTTCGGCCTCCGTCGTCCCGAGCGGGTGTCCTGGCCGGGTGGGTCCCCGGACCCTCTGCCCCTCCGTGCCAGCACGTGCACCCTCCATGGGTGTCCTCCCAAACTCATCATCCTTCCTGAGCTGGGGGCTTTGTGTCTCCACTCAGTTCTAGGACGTTCTCGGCCTTTCTGTCTTCAGTTGTTCGCCTTTGTTCTGGTTCTTGAGGGATCCCGCAGGGATGTGGTGGGGCGACCAATGAAGAAGAAAACGCAGCCTGAGGACGAGCGTGTCCTAAGCAGCTGGACGAAGAATGACGAGATAAACTCTGAGATCGTCAACGGGCAGGAGTAACAAACAAGATGGGAATTAAGTGGAAAAGGACCAACAAATTCAACAGTTGGTTCTTCGAAAAATTAATAGAATTGATCAAAGTCTGCCAGACAAAGACAGGAGGCCGCCCCCAAGGTCACTGATGCCAGAAGTCTTGGAGAAATGAAAAGCCACTTGCCAAAACCGACAGGAAACATGCAGGGTCTGAGTAGCTCTATAACCTTAAAGAAATTGAACTTAGAAACATTTCCTCAAAGAAATTACAAATAGATGGCTTCCACCATTAATCTCAACAAATACTTAAGAAACAACTCGTTTGACACACTTCAGAGAACAGGAAGGAGGACGCCCTTCCAACACAGTTTATGAAATTGACTCAGACTCTGAATTCCTAGAAGAAAACACGATCTAGAATTGCCTTGAAGAGCAGAGCGAATCCAGTTGGTGCAAGGGGCAGGCTGCCCGGGGCACCTCAGTGCCACTCTGGTGCTGCTCTGGGACCCAGTGTCATTCCCCAGCTGTTAGGAGTGTTGTCTGCTCATGGCTCACAGCTGGGTCCACTCTGGGCGTGGTCCTCAGCGGGAGAGAGCCACCTCTCCCCTGGGGAGCCCACCTGCTGACGTTGTGGTACAAAGATTTGCTGTTTTGGGTCAGTTGAGGACAGTTCCGGAGGTCGGCCATCTCTGATCACTGTGGACCCAGCTTCTCCCTCTGCAGCAATGCTCCCAGCTTCTCCCTCTGCAGCGATGCTCCCAGCTTCTCCCTCCGCAGCAATGCTCCCAGCTTCTACCTCTGTAGCGATGCTCCCAGCTTCT
>NW_023270323.1:81066472-81093080 GCF_011800145.1 Mirounga leonina
CCCCCCCCCCCCAGGGACCCCCTAGCACAGATGTAGACCCACAGTGAAGGACAGAGCAGGCTTGTCGGGAGCAGCTTTCCTGACGATGATCAGAGACTAGAAACACAGTTTTGTGAATGCTCAGGGGAATGAGCCGGTGTGTATTTCACAATGAAACCCTGCAACAACGGAACCGAACAGAGGGCAAACCCACCAACAGCAGGGAGGAAAGGGGTCTAGTCACCGGTCTCCAAAGTGAACCTCCCACCCCGTCCCCTTGCCTCCAGCCCTGCCCTTGCTGACCTGGTGCCCTCGTCACAGGAGGGTGCAGCTCCCAGCCCAAGTGCCAGCCCCTGGGGTCCCCAACCGGGCTTGCAGGTCACTGGAGGTGTGGCCTGTGGTCTCAGGGCCCGGGGCCTCACTGTGCTTGAGACTGCTGCCCTTGGCCCTGCCCAGCAGGTGGGTTCCCTGCTGGATGCTGCCCAGCCCATCTCTGGCCCAAGGGCTATCCCATGAGGCCAGCTGCCTCCTGGAGCCCCCTTGGAAGGCTCCAGGGCCCAAACCAGGAGCCCGAGGTCCCCAGGCCCCACATTCCCCACTCCCGTCACCAAGTCCTGTGGATCCCTTCCACGGGCCCACCCGGCATCTGCTCAGGGCCCCCACCCTGACAGCCAGAGGAGCCCCGGCCCGCCTGGGCCCCGTGGGCAAGCAGGCTGCCTAGACCACAGCAGGAAGGGGTGGGATGCATCGGGAGAAGACAGTTGTGAGCTTTGCTGATGCTGGGGTGTGGGTGTGGCCCAAGGAGCCGGAAAGGTGACTCCCAGGGTCTGGGGCTGTGGGGCAAGGCCATGGGAGATGCCGTGCTCTGCTCTGGCCTTGGGCCCACCCAGCGGCCCTCAGAGCAGGGCCCGGCATGGGGGCGGGAGGCAGAGTGCACGGGTCCGCACCCTTCGTGGCCCTGTGCCTTGGTTTCCCCGGCTGTGCAATGGAGGCCACGGCCACAGCACGGGACAAGAGCGTGAATGGGGAGGTTGGAAGGGGAGAGGCAGGCTGCTAACACTCGCCAGCAGACGTCGGTGTAGAAAACCCAACATCAACCAACCACTGGACCACATGGGCCGATTGGCACCAGCCACTCTCATGGAGCCGCGAGAGAAGCAGAGCAAACTGAGGCAGCAGGGGCGCCGAGGCGTTCTGCCCTTCATCCCGCTCCCCTGAGTGCGGGCTGTGACCGCCGGCCCCAAGCTCCACGAGCAGCCCAGGACCTCCGCGGCAGAGTCCGAGCCAACGGAGCGACCACAAGGCCGTGCGGTGGGTGGGGGAGCCTAACGAGACAAAATACGCCTTCTCTCCACCAGCACAGAAGCTCCTTACAGTCCAGCCAAAACTCCACCTGTGTGTTTCTAACAAGTTCCACCATCTTATCCCCTATCGGGAATCACAGCGGTCTGGGCACACGTACCCCGGCTTTCCGGAAGTTGGAGTCTGCCCTTTCCTTTTATGAAAGACCCACATTAGTCTGGCGAAGGCTTTTTCATAAACGTGAAAAATCCTCCGGGTCTGTTTCAGTTAGCAGAAACCGGCGCTGATGGAGACGTCCCGTCCGCGGAGTGGCGGAACTCTCGCCCTCGCGCCGTGCTTGGAGGGAGCCGCGGAGCAGTGGGGCCAGACGCGGGGTCCGCAGGGAAGACAGAGCCCGGGGCTGGCGTGGTGCCCGTGTGCGCGTGCGTGCACACACATGTGCGTGTAAACTTGAGATGTCATCCGGGACGGGGACGGACCCCTTCGTGGGTGAAACTGTGCAGCTCCTTGTGGCCGGACGGGGAGGTCAGCCGCTTCCCCACGAGGACTGCTGAGGACAGGCCGTGCAGCAGAGAACTAGCTGATTTCCAGACCCTGGGACGGGGCTACCCCTCTACCCCTCTAGCTCCAGCTGGCCGAGGGTAGACGGGGCTCGGGGTGGGCAGGGAAGGGGTCCCAGCAGGGATGCCAGCAGGGAGGGGGTCAGCTGCCCTCAGCCCCCTGCCCTCTCTGATGGGGCTGGAAGGGGAGGTCTGAGTGCCGCTCTGGGGGCTCAGGACGGTGGGTGGGCGCCCAGCAAGGGGTCTGTGAATGCCGGCTGGGCCCTGGGCAGGACGTGGGGGGACACTGTGCTGGGGGTGACCTGAGCAGGGACCAGGCAGGGAGGCAGCCTCCCTCCCTGTGACCTCAGCCCCACCCAGGCTGGCCCCCTCGTGCCCCTGCCTCCCACCCTGCTCAGGCCCAGAGAGGCTCAGGGAGGGCAGGAAGGGGGTGTCGGTCCACATCTGCTGAAGCATCCGCTGCACCACCCCCAGCTGCTCTCAGCCCGCACCAGCTGGGTTTGCAGAATTGATTTTTCAGCAAAAAGCGTCAGGGAGAAAAACTGAGACAAGGGCCAGCCGTACAGCTCTTCCGGGCTTGCTGCCCTGGCGGCCAGCGCTCTCTGCATAAAGAAAAGCATCTGGTCCCCTGGGCCAGAGGCTGGTGCCAAGCACTTGGAGGGCACCTCGGGTCCCCGTGACCAGCAGCGCTCCCCATGCCACCCTGCAGACCTCTCCCCTTGGCACGGGGCATTCAGACAAGCCGGGGTCATGGGCATCGAGTCCCTGCTGCCTCACCTGGGAACCGTGGCCCAGCCAGGGACCACCACCCTGGTCTAACCCTGCGCGCTCACCGGGACAGCATGACCACCTGCTGCCAGTCCACCACCGCCCCCCGAAGCAGCCAGAGGGGCGCCATGGGCACAAACGACTCGGAATGATATTCAAGAGGCACAAAAAGGTGGGTGACATTACAAGACCCTTCAGCAGCTGCCCTCAGTGGCCAGTGGGTTCTTTGTCTCCCTGCGTTCTTACACTTGGGAGCAGTAAGCATCCAGGGTCTTCCACTCCCCACGGGCAGCACCGGGGTGTCTGTGTAGGATTATAGTGCGGGAATGAGTCACTGTTCATTCTTCCAGGCCCTCGTCACTCCTTCCCATTTTTGGTGTTACGAACCGCGGTCCAGCCTGTGGCTTGTCCTTGGGTGGTTGTCATGGGTGAACACATTCATCCTCAAGTGGATTCCCAAGAGTGGAATCGCTAATCCAAGATATGCACGTGTGCAATCTGGGGAGATATTCCTGGATTAACCAGTGTCCACTGCCACAGCGGCCCGGGCACCGCGAGATCAAACCATGTAATTCATGCCAGTGGGCAGGTGAGGAGTGGTGCCTCCATGGGACTTTACTTGCTTTTCTCCTAGTCCTGGTGACACTGCACACTGCCCATGTCTCCTATGAATTACCTGTCTCAAACTATTTTCTATTTGGGAAATTATGACTGGTCTTTTTCTTATTGATTTGCAAGTACTTTTTATTTATTAAGGAAATTCAAGTTTTAACTATAATATGAGTTATAAGTACAGTTTCCTCATTTGTTGTTTGTTTAACTGTTACATACACATTATCTTTCTCTGCCACTGGATGGCCAGCCCCAGGAGGGCAAGGAATGTCTGTGTGCCCAAGCATACTGTCCCCTTCACCCAGGAGCCTGCCCTGGGCTCCCAGCTAATTTTGTGTCTCCCAGGGCATGGGCAGCCCCATGACAGCCAGGCCAGCTCTGGGCTCCGGTCCAGCCCGTGTACCACCCCTCCCCCGCATTTTGTACCACCTGGCTGTTCCAGTGTGTCCTCCCAAAACCCCCATACACACAGCTCCCCCCCATGTGAGAGGGGAAGGTTCCCCCTCCCTGGCCATGTGTTCCTCATGGCTCTACTCAAAGAGGTGGCTTCTCCCTCCCAGCTCCCCCTCCTCACCTGCCTCTGGCCCAGGGCTGATCATGTGTCCAGTGCCCCAGCTCAATGCGAGCCAGACTGGAGCCGGTCCAGCCCCCTTCCACCCTCCTGCCCAGGTACAGGAAGGCCTCCATTATCTCGGGCTCCTGACAAGGCCCCCCACGGCCTCGGGCCCCAGCTCTGGCGGGGTGGGGGGCCGGGGACTGCATCTTCCAGAGCCAGAATTCCACTCCTCAGAAAGCCCATGCCCACGAAGTAGCCTCGGCCAGGGGCCTGGCCACCTCTGTCCCCGCCAAGGCCATCTGGGGAGTCCAGGGGGCTGAGGGCTACTGCTCCCCTCCTGGGTCTTCCTGGCCAAGCCTGGCCAAGCCACGGACTCTTTTTGTCCTTAGCCATTTCCAAGATCCTCCATTTACTAAAACGTCCGCCACTTTTATTGGAAGGCTGCCTCCCAGCCCTGTGCATGGCCTACTGCTAATGGGCCTCCCCCTACCCGGTTCCCGGGCCCCCAGGGCAGCTGCAGGGGCTCGTGCACTGAGCAGATAATAATGGCCCTGAGGCAGTGACTGCCCCCCACTCGATGGGGACACTGAGGCTGGAAGCCAGGAAACTTGTAGGGGGCAGGGACAGAACCCTCGATCCCACCAACAGGATGGAGGACGTCTCTCCCCCCTCAAGGGCTCAGCCTGGCCCCCCACGGGACCCCCTCTGCTTGCCCCCGGCCTGCACAGACCCCTTACATCCCCCACTCAGGCCAGGGTGGCCTCTGCAGCCACCGTCACCTGCCCCAGCAGCAGCTCCAGACTCGCACGCCACCCCCTCTACACACACCCCAGGTCGGGCTTGGGGGGGTTTGTGCTCTGGGCATGGGGGGCCCTGGCTCTTCCGCCCCCCAACTGAGACCCCCAGGCAAGGCCTGCTCCTCCTCAGGGAACCCCTCCCCCTTGTTTCCCCCAGAGCCAGGCCAGGCCCTGAGTCGGGGGGAGTTCTCTTCGGAGGGCACCATGAACGCTTGCTGGCCTTGTTGATGCTCCTGGGGGCCCATCTCAGGGGAGACCCCTCTTGCTCGGGGATCCTGTTAGCACCAGGGCCCCTTCTCCGTGAGGAGGTTTGCTGGGTCCCCGTGTCCTGGCTGAGCCCATTGCCCCGGGCCGGGCAGACCTGCAGCAGAGGGGCGTGGAGGCTTGCCTGGGGCTGGGGGTGTCTGCTGTGGGTCAGCGCCCTCGCTCTGCCTCCCCACCCACTTCCTTCCACAGTGGCTGTCACCTCCAGCCCTCATGGGGGGGTCTCTGCCCCTGAGACGGGGTTCCCACGGCAGGGCGGGGCGGGGCAGCCCTGTGTGGTCACGGCTGCAGTCACTCTTGGTGGCAAAAGCGGATGGAAGGCTGAGCGGGGCCAGCAGCCGGGGGGGGATGGCCACACGACCCAGGGCCGGGGCGCACACAAGCCAGGTGACCTTGCCCGCCGGCCCCCGTCTGTCCTGGCAGAGCCGTGGCAACCCTGCGTGGGCCCAGGGGTCAGACCAGGGAAGCAGGGCCTGGGTGGCGTGGACGCACGGAGGTCTGCAGCTGGGGCCCTCCGCGGGGGAGGGTGGGCAGTGCCGGCTCTTTCTAGTTCCAGAGGCGGGGCTGGGCCGACCCCCAGCCCAAGACGCCCTGCGAGGAGGCCAAGGTTGGGCTGCTGCCCAGGGCTCAAGTGATGAGGTACCCTCCTGCTCAGGGCTGTGTGCTGGCCCAGGGCAGGGCACGGTCACCGGGTGACCCCCGGCCCAGGGATGGAGGACGAAGGATACAACGGGAGGAGCCATCACACCCGAAATGAGAACCACATGCTGGGTCCTGGCCACTCTCCAGGCCCGGGCTCGTCAGCAGGCCAGGGCCTGGCCCCAGCTCCCGCTCCCTGCTCCCACTCCCAGCCCTTCCCTGGCCGGGCTGTCCCTGGGAGAGCTCAAGGTAGGAGGTCAGGGACCAGGTCGCTTCCCACTGCCCCGCCCCCCTGGGGCCCAGAACTTCGGAGACCTCCAAAACCTGCTGGTCACTGAGCCCTGAGCCTCCCCACCCCCCACCCCGTCGAAGCGCCAGAGCCGGGGGCCTGCTGGGTGGGGGCCTGGGCAGTGGTCAGCCGGGGGGGTTTGGGGTGCGGCGTCCAGGTGAGTGAGGACAGGCGTGCCTGGGGGCGCCTGGACAACACCAGGTAGTGTTCAGCCCCTCTGTGGCCACCGACCCCCCAGGCCGCCATCCCCGCAGGCGCCGCTGGTAAATGTATCAGGACACTGGCCGAGCAGGGTGAACCCAGCAGGCGTCCAGTGGGACCGGTCAGGGACAGTCGGTGCTGGACTGCGGCCTGACCTTCCCGAGGGAGACCCGGGACTCAGGGGAGTGACCCTAAACCCGAACAGCCACCCTGTACCTCCAGCCGCCTGGCACGGCCCTCGGCAAAGCGCACAGCTCCGTGGGCACAAACTGCAATTCGGCAAAGTCAGGGAAATGAGACGTGGGGACAGGCAGGCCTTTGCCCCAGGCGAGGCACCTCCCGGTGACGCTGGCACCAGCACCAGCCTCCCCGCCCGGCAGCCTCCTGTGGCCACAGCCGTGCAGGGCCTCCAGACGGCCCAGTGCCCCCACACGACGGTTTGCCCAGGGCCCGGCCTGGCAGCCCCGAGGGCACAGGTGGAGGCCGGCCGCCCTCCTGCCTCAGCCACAGAGCCTCACCCGGCCAGAGCTCCAGAGAGCTGACCCCGCGCAGGCCTAGACACTGCCAGAAACAGTTCAGGAAGGCAGCCAACCCTAACCAGTATCTTCCCAATTCAAGTGGCTTCCAAGAAGAGACGGCAGGAGCAGTGTTTACAGCCGCAATCAGAATGATGGATTGTCCAGGCACGATCTGGACCCACCTCCTGTCTATATAGGACAATCCTGCCTGATGTGGGACGCCTGAGCCCCACGGTGGCCTCACTTCCACCTGAGCGAATCAGCGTGACGCGGGCCGGAGAACGTCCCTAACTAGGCATGCTGATTCCAAGGTTAACATTGAGCAACAAACATGGACAAATAACTAGTAAGTTCTGGAAGGAAAAAACAATAAGGAAAAACCACGCGTACCTGAAGCTAACAAACATCCTCAGGCTGCAGCCAGTTGGCGCCGTGTGATGCTCGTGTGCAGGCACCGGCCAGTCACCCGAGGGCCTGATGCGGATCTACAGGCACAAGGGACCGACTTCACGGGGGACAGGACGGGTCTGTCGGGGGGGGGACGGGGACCGACTTCACGGGGGACAGGACGGGTCTGTCGGGGGGGGACGGGGACCGACTTCACGGGGGACTGGACAGCTCAGAATTCTGTGCAGCTGTGGCGGGAACTAAGCTCGGGCACGTGGGTGAACACGGATGAAGCTTGAAAACATCATGTGAAGGAAGGAAGCAAACCCACCAGCCACTTTGGTGTGACTCTGTTTACAGACACATCTGGGATGGGGAAGTCCCCAGGCACAGAAGGCAGCCGAGTGGTGGCCAGGAGCTGGGAGGGGCCGCTAAGGGGACAGGACCTCTTTGGGAGTGATGGAATGTTCTGGAAGTAGACAGACATGATGGTTGCACAACCTTGTGAGTAAACTAAAAACCACTGAAGTAAACACTCTAAAAGGTGAATTTTATGTCATGTGAGTTTTATCTTAATAAAGGTGTTTTTTGTTGTTGTTTTTTTAAGCCAGTGCTCTTCCTCCATCTGTCCTTTGGTGGCAACCATGAGCACCCACGGTGGGATGGCGGCACGTGCCAAGGCCCTGCCCTGGTACGCTGCGGTGGAGTGCAGCTTCTCCGGGATATAAGGTTCCCTCTGACCTTCCTCCTGTAAGGACTCCGACCTCCCACACGGTTTTGCAGGGCTGCCCCCCACAAACGTTCTCTGGACTGCTGGGCACAGGCCTGGCGCACTGGAGGTCCCCACGCC
The DNA here is from genome assembly GCF_011800145.1 of Mirounga leonina. NCBI lineage: Eukaryota > Metazoa > Chordata > Mammalia > Carnivora > Phocidae > Mirounga > Mirounga leonina. The sequence continues at coordinate 81,074,195 of NW_023270323.1, forward strand.
CCTGTCCAGGGGGTGGGCTTCGGGAGCTGCCCAGGCCTTTGGTGGGGCCCATTGAGGGGAAGCTTTGGACTGGAAAGGGCCACCCCAGGGTGTCCAATGGGGTAGTCAGGGCCCCCTGGCTCATCCCAGCTTGAGTCGGCATGGCCCCTTGCCCGGCGGGAGCCCCATCATTTGTGCATAGAGCACATCCCAAGTGCGGTGGGGCTCGGGGAGCAGCGGGATCACCAGCAGGGACTGGGGCGCAGCCAGATTGGGGAGGTAGGGGTGCCTTGGGCAGGTGCACCCACACAGCCCCCCGGGGGCAGATCTCACAGAGGTGGGAGGGGGTAGGGAGCGCAGGCTCAAACACAAAGGCTTAGTCCTGGGCTTGTGCAGAAGGAAATGAAGAGCCAGGGAGGAACCAGGCCACACAGGGGCCTCTGAGCCATCCAGAACCTTCTGGCCTGTAGATGTGACTGGTGGAACCACCAGGAAGCTAAGATGCTTGGGCTGGGGAGGAACCCCAGCTGGAGGTCCGATCAGTGACTGGGGTAGGGGGTCCATCCACCAGCAAGGGCTCAAGCTCCATCCTGCCCTGGGGGGCTGAGGGTCCCCAGTGCAGTGCCCTCCACAGCAGGTGCCTGAAGGGGACACAGAGCCCCACCTCCTTGCTCTCCCTTCGCCCCCCACCCTTCCCCCAGCTCGAGCCCGGGGATGTGATGTCCACGAAGGTGGAAGGGCCCACACGTCCAGCCTTGCCCTCTGCCTGCCCAGGCCCTAACTGCCTTCCCCACGCGTCTGGAGCTAGAGCCGGTCCTGAACAGCGGTGGCAATGGGAGGGGTGTCCACCTGGCCTACAGTTGTGCAGCCTCGAGCTTCCTGCTGGAAAACCAGGGGCATCTAGAGCCTGGCGGCCGGCGCTGCCCTGATGAGGACCAGCTGTCAGCTGCGGGGCAGCCAGCGGAAACCACATTCCCCGAGCCATTACGTCATGGTTTACATTCTCGGCAGACGGAGGACATGCCATGAGAGTTGGATGATCCTGGCGCTGACCCAGCCGGCCCACCCACAACCTCCTCACCGTGGCCGCGGCCCCTCATCCTGGGCAGGGTCCTGCAGCCCGTGGCCCCGGTCCTCCCAGCACCCCCTCCCCTCTCCGCCCAGGGAACCCAGCCCGGGGCCTGGGGGCTGCTCCTAGCCCACTACTCCGCGGCACCGCTCATTATGACTCTAGCCAAGTTTTCCCCAGTGACGTGGACCTTCGGCATTGTCATTCAGGACCCTCTCACATGTTCCCGAATCCAATTCTGGACTCCGTTCCCGGGGAGCTGATGATCTTCTGTGGATGGCACACAGATGGGATTTGGGTGGGTTTCAGGGATGTTCTGACCCCTGCAAACACCACTCAGGTGAGCAGACATTTATTCAGGGCAGGCACTTCTCACATGTTAACTCCCTCCCCAGCACAACTCCCATTTAGCAGGTGGTGAAACTGAGGCACAGGGAGGCTAAGCCATCACGCCCCAGCCACGCACCTGACAACTGGCAGAGCCAGGATTGGAACCAGGGTCCACACCGGTCCTCTCTTTCTTGCAGGCCAGGCACAAACCCTTCCAGAGCCATTTTAAAGTAGCTTCATCCCATTTAAAAAGCTGGGATCCAACCAGGAGGCCGCGCCCACGGACTCTGGGCCCCAAGCCTTCCCAAGCACTCGCTGTGTCTCTCCGTTCACTCAGGGCCCGTCTGCCCTGCACGGAGCTTGCATGGTTCTGCTCCCGTCTGTTCCCGTCTTCCTTGCCAACTATTGGATGGTTCCTGTTGTCCTGAGAACACCACTGCTCACCAGGCTCGTCCTGCCCTCGAGGGGAGGGTGCCCCTCCGTGATGCACCGCCGGGCAACAGCCTGCCACGTGAGGGCCATGAGAATGCAAACAGGAAAGTGGGCCTTTGAAAAGGTGGCAGCCGCGTCCCCACACTCCGCCCTGCCGCGGGCAGCCCAGCCTGGAGACGGAAGCAGCGAGTGGCTCGCCGCCCTCCAGGGGGTCATCCAGCACCTTCACCTTAGCCCCCAAGTTCCTCCTGGGACCAAGCGTCTCTTGCTCTCCTGCTTAGGTGCTCACTGCTGAGAAGTGACAAGTTACTCGCTTTCATGTATTTATCTTTATCAATGTTAGGGTATAGTGTCTTGCGGTCATGTATTACTACTCACACAAATAATTTTATCCATCTTTTTCTAATGTTTACATCATTTATTTGATTTCCTTATTACATTTGCTAGAACCTCAAAAAAAATGTTGAACCGTGGGCACCTGGGTGGCTCAGTTGGTTAAGCGACTGCCTTCGGCTCAGGTCGTGATCCTGGAGTCCCGGGATCGAGTCCCGCATCGGGCTCCCTGCTCGGCGGGGGAGTCTGCTTCTCCCTCTGACCCTCCCCCCTCTCACGTTCTTTCTCACTCTCTCTCTCTCTAAAATAAATAAATAAAATCTTTAAAAAAAGGTTGAACAGTAATGGCAGTGGGAAGAATCACTGTTCATACCTGTGTTTGTTGGAAGTTTTGTGTTTTCTAGGCAGAATGATCTTAGCCAGTGTTGTGTGCAAAGATTTTAATTTCTTTTTCTATTTTATTATATTATGAATAATGATTACGATTACATTATACTATAGTAGATTACACAGATTAATAATATTGTAATCGGTTATTATATAGGTTGATAATCTGTATTAATGATGATTGCTGAACTTTGTCACATTCACTCTCGGTATTTATTGATTTGGTTCTCTGAATTTTCTGTGTTATTTTGTCAATGAACTTATTGAACTCAATCATTGAGCCAACCTTGGAAGCCTGGACCAGACCTACCAAGTCACAGTGTGTAATTCTGCAGATTCTTTATTGGATTCTTCTTGCTATTCTCATATTTAGATTTTTTCTCATCTTCATTTATAAGTGATATTTGTAGTCTTTTTTTTTTAAGATTTTATTTATTTATTTATGAGAGACAGAGAGAGAGAGAGGCAGAGGGAGAAGCAGGCTCTCCACCGAGCAGGGAGCCCGATGTGGGACTCGATCCCAGGACCCTGGGATCGTGACCTGAGCCGAAGGCAGAGGCTTAACCATCTGAGCCACCCAGGCGCCCCTGGAGTCTTTTTTTTACATCAGGTTTTTATATTGTTATACTGGTTTTATGAGATGAATTACAGAGTTTTCCATCTTTTTATGTGTCTTGGAAAAGTTAGAGTAACACTGGAACGACTTCTCCTCTGACTTAAGGTTAGAGCATACTCCACCGTGGATGTCTCTTCCTGCTGTTTTCCTTCCTTCCTTCGTTTTTAATCACCTTTCCACTGTCGTATATTCATCTGTCTATGTTTCCCCCTATATTTTAAGTTATTTTGATAATTGGTTTTCACTAGAAAATTACCTGTTTGCTCCAGGTTTCCAGGCAGCTGCCCCAGATTTACAAGTCTTGTTGTTATATCTCCCAGCTGTCCACCCTGGCTCCCTTTCCAGCTCCTGGTTGCATGTGGGTTGTGAGTTTCTAAATTTCAATATACACGAATTCTAAATAGAGACGGTCACTCCTTAACCAGGCTTTTAGGCAGGACTAGGGGGTCCTATTTTATTTTCTATTAGAAAAAATACTTTATCATGTCTCCTTTTTACTTGTTTTCTACTTAATTAATTTCTGGTTTTCTCTCCATAATTCCCTCTTTCTGCTTTTTAAGACGTATTTTATTGTTTTCATTCTAATTTCCTAAAATGGGCACAAAATCCCTCACTTTCATTCCTTCTTCTGAGCATCTGAGTGTTGGGTCAGTTGAGCCTCTGGGCTGTGCTAAGATGTGTTTACATTTTCTTTCTTTTTTTTTTTTTTTAAAGATTTTATTTATTTATTTGAGAGAGAGAATGAGATAGAGAGAGCATGAGAGGGGGGAGGGTCAGAGGGAGAAGCAGACTCCCTGCCGAGCAGGGAGCCCGATGCGGGACTCGATCCCGTGACTCCAGGATCACGACCTGAGCCGAAGGCAGTTGCTTAACCGACTGAGCCACCCAGGCGCCCGTGTTTACATTTTCATAGCTTCCCAGAGACCTTGTATGTTCAGATTCAATTTCCTGTTTTATCTGAGCGTTACCTAGGAATGTGTTTCTTAGTTTCTGAGTGGTTAAAATTGGGAGTATGTATGTGACTTTTTTGTTATTTATTTCAAATTCTGTTAGATTATAATAAGATCATTTTCATTGATCTACTTTTTCATTCAAAGGTTTTCTTTGCATGCAAGTATGTAATGTCATGGCCGTGTAGAAAGTCCTGTCTTCCCTCAGAGAAATATGAAGATCATTGTCTACATCCATGTCTGTTATATTTTTCAGTCGTTACTAGACCTAAAAATGAAGAGATTCAGTGAGAGTTCCCGTGTCTGCGCTCCTCAATCCCTGAGCTGCCTTTCAGTTTGGCTTTATGTGTTTAGTTCCTATGTTGTGTGGTACATAGATGTTGATGACTTATGTTTCTGTCATTCCCAACATGTGCTCACTTACTCAGTGTGTGGATCAGTGTGCGCCAGTGTTTGCTCCTATCCTCTTAGTGCTGTCTTGACATCAATCTTGCATCCTCTGTTCTGACTCACGGTCAGTTTTCTGGTCTTTTTCTGGTATTTCCCTTGAATGGGGGATATGACGACGTGTACTAATATTCATGCTCACAGTAACTACTTCTGGGCTAGCATAAGATGCCTGGGGTGGAGTCCTTCTCTCTCCATGACCCATGGATGACATTTCACTGTCCTCTGCTTCCAACATTGCAGATGAGATCTCCAGGCCTTGCTAAGATTTTCTCTCTTGAAGTAACATGTTCCTTCTGTCAGCACACATGTTAGTTTCCCCACCCTGGCTGCCCCATCCACCAACAAGGTTTCAGGACTTCATGGGTTTGTGAGGGTGAGGGGAAGGACAGGCAGAGGCTCCAGTGGAGTGCGTGGGTGGTAGCAATGGGGGCTTTTGACCCTCGGTTGTACTCTCAAGCCCTCCTGAGGTCTTGGTCAGAAATGTTTTATTGGAACATAGCCACGCACACTCGTGCTCATTGCCCACGGTTGCTTTCTCAGTGAGAGGTAAGACAGAGCCCCCACAGTGCTTTAGAGACTGGCAGACCCTGAGCTACCAGGACCCAGGAGGTGACGTGACCGCCCTGAGGTGGAGTCCCCTGGCCTCTCTGACCCCAAGGCACTGGCCTCCTTCCCTTGCTGAGTACGAGAGAAGAGAAGTTGGAGGGTCTGTCTGGGTGGAGGCTGGTGGGTTAGCTGGAGGGTGGGCAGCCTCCAGCCTCCATGAGCCTCCCAAGGGGCAAGGGCACCAGGACCTGCCTCCAGCTTGTCTCTTCCACAGGACCCCAATTCAGATCACCGCCGCAAAGTTGGGTTACTGCCTTCTGCAATGGGAGTGGAAGGCAGGCTGCCCCCGCACCCCACACACCATTCCAGGCCCTGCTAAATCCAGGTGCTGCTTCCCCAGGATGGGCTGCCCCCTCGGATAACTGATCCGGGCGCTGAGCCAGAACACTCACCAGTTGTCACCCTCCCAGACCGATGGGGCCTGAGCAGTGGCTGTGGCCACAACATCTAGGGCATCCAGTGTTCTGATCGCCAACCCCACCCCTAAGGAGGCAGGACCCTCCAAAGAAGGGAGAAAGGAGACTGGACAGGGTTGCCTGCGGAGAACCTACAGAAGCATGGCTTTGCTCATTCAGATGGTGATCAGAGCTGTGGGAACATCTACAATTCTAATTTGCATCCACGGGCCGTGCCTGGCTGGACATCCCCCACCCCCAGGTGGCTGATCTTGGGGACTCATTGCCCAGGCCTTAAGAAAGCGTCAACAATAGGCACGACCCCTGAACTGGCCCTCAAGGACAGACACTCTCCTCCCAGGGATTCCTGCCCAAACCAGCTCCAGGAAAGAGGATCAGCAGATATATGTAAACGTGGGATGCGACATGACCTGTCCAGTGCCCCTCAAACCCCACCGGCCCTGCTCCTTCTCTCACTTTCAGAGGTTGGGAGGAAAGGGAGGGCTGATCCTCTCTTTAAATCATTGAGAATAAGGCTTTCTATGCTTTTAAGATCTCCTTTGGGAATCCCTAGAAGGCAGGGAAGCAGACACCTCAGGAAGTAGTTTGGCAGTGCCCAGCACCTGCAGGGCGTCCTGGCCTCTCCCCTGCCCACCTCCCAGCTCACCCCAGCACCCGCAGGGCGTCCTGGCCTCTCCCCTTCCCATCTCCCAGCTCACCTTCAGGTGGGCTTTCCATGGTCTGAACAGGAGGGTCCTGAAGCAGGGGCTACAGCACGCACAACTCCAGGGTGCCCTCCCGAATTTGGGGTCCATGACCCCTCATGAGCAGGGCCCCTGGAGGATTGTGGAGGATCAGAGCACCCACGGGCAGCTCAGGGGTGCTGTGACTCTGGGAGATGGTGCAGACACCTGGGAGGGGTAAAGGCGCTGGGCTCTGGGTGCTGGTGAGCAAGGGGCGCACCAGGTCGGCCTGCTGGGTGTGGTCTATAGGGTCACCTACCAGGGGCCCGTGGGCTCAGTCCAGCTGCCTCTGGGGGAGAAGAGGACCCAGGACAGTGTGGGGTCTTCCGTTAGCCACATGACAGCCAGACCTGGGAATGAATGAATAAGGATGAAGAGGTGGACAGCCTGGGCCCCTGCCTGCTGAGCAGCATGGAGGTGGTGGTGAGGGTGGGGGTGCTGCTGGAGTGGGGCAGGCTGCTGTGCGGGTGGCCCCCTGGGCAGCCCCCAGGCTGTGTTTTCCCTTCCATCGGTTCTGGCCCCAGGTCAGGCGAGCAAGCACTGACCCACATTTCCACTGGGCCCCGGAGGAAAGTAGGCCTCCAGCGAGGCTGGAGCCAGGGTGTCCAGCCGCAAGGCTATGGGGCCGCCAGTGCCTGCTCAGAATTTCCAGGCTGGAAGTAGGTCCCTGAAGTGGGGAGGAAGCCTTCCCTTAGTCCTCGGGGGCAGCTGGCCTCCCTGGGCTGGGGGGTAGGCAGAGCCCTGCTGGGAGGAAGCTGGGTGTGTGTGTGCTGGTTCACTCGGCCCTGTTGGGGAGCCTGACCCTCGGCCTGCACCTCCAGGCCTCCCGGGGCGGGGGGACAGCGTGGGCAGGGCACAGCGAGAAAGCCACTGGGCTGGGCGACGCAGCTCCTCCCCACTGGGGCCGGCTCCTTTGATGTTGCCTGCACCTCTGAAAGGGGCCCCCTTCCTGGGACCCCTTCAATCCCCCCACCCTGACAGGGGCAAAGCTGGACCACCTTCTTGACCAGACGGGAAGGACCTGGACACGATGCCACAGACCCCAGAAGGAGCCAGTCCCCCTTTGCTGTGCACCCCTTTGCTCACCAGCCAGTCAGCCCTCGGAACCCTAGGGCTGTCCTTGGAAGGTGCTTTTCCTGAAGCCTGTCAGAGCCGGCCTCCAGCTCTGGTTCAGCAAATGGCTTCTCCAGCCCTGTGAGGAACGAGGGAAAACCCACGGGGAGGAAGCAAGTATGAACGCGAATGCCGAAGTCCCCACGTCTGAGCCCACTGCCGGGATGCACGGCCACCCGGCCCCAGCAGGGCCTGACTCAGAGCTTGGACGAAGCTCCTGGAGCAGCGTAGCGGCTTGGCTGGCCTGTGGGGTCATGAGGCAAGGGGTGACCTCAGTGCTCAAGTGTGTGGGGGCCAGAGGGCCATCTGGTGAGCCTGGTCCCCCCCACGCCCTGCAGAGGGAGAAACTGAGGACCCGGGGGTGTGGCCAGCACAGGGTCAGGACTCGGGGAGCCAGGGGAGGGCCGGCTCTGGGCTTCCCCGGCCCAGCCGCCCCCCCGGCCCCATGCGTGGCCCCCGGTGCTGGGCATCTGCTGTCCCATCGGAGCCCAGGAAAGGGGACGCTCGTGGTGTGGGGCACACAAGCCCAGGGCGGGGGCTGGCTGTCCTGGGGGCCCCTGCATCCTCCACCCACTCTGGGAACGTGTGCTGGGGAGGTGGGCGCGTGCGGCTCGGCACCCCCTCGGGCAGCACACACAGCACACACAGTCTCGTGCGGCTGGACACCCCTGCCCCGTCCCCGTGTCTTCTGGGCTCTGCGCACAGCACCGGGCCTGGAGCTCGGGAGCTCACGGTGCCGCTGTGGGCAAGTGAGATCTGCGTCTGTCTGCCTCTCTGGTGGGCGCGTCCACTGCCGGCTGCCTCTGAGGACCGCCCGCCTTCAGGCTCCTTCCCGAGGGGGCGGCCACTGGGTGGGTCTACCAACCCTTCCCCCAAGAGGGGCTGAGTGCCATCCTTCAGTTTTCTCATCATAAAATAGGATAAAAACGATCCACAGGGCAGTTGTGATCACCAAAAGGGCCAACACAACGAACATCTCTTAGGACGGCATGGGCAAGCAGAAGGCCCAGCCGATGCAGCTCTTCTGCAACCCATCCGGACGGGCTGGACAGGACGCTTCGGAGGACCAGACACCGACAGAGGCTTCCTTCTCATGCACACCCCAGGTGCGCTGCGCAGCCAGGGGTTTCCATTGCCCACCGCCCCCCTCGGCCAGAGGCACAGGGACCCGGGGTCCTCGCGAGTCCCACCTGGAGAGTCCAGCAGAGCTCCTGGTTCTGCTGCAGAGAGGTAAGGTTTCCCCATTCCCTAGCAATCCCTATTCCCCGCTCTCCCCAGAGGCAGCATATCCATGAAATTCCTGTTGGGCCCCCCAGCACTTGGGCTCTGCCCAGCCTTTGGGACTGGGGCCTGAGCCCATCCTCGTGCCTGCCCTTCGTGGGGCTCCCTTCCCATCATCTGGCCGGTCCCACCAGGGGCTAACTGGCAAGTGGCCTTGTACGTGGTGCCCTTGCCCCAACTTCTTGGCCTCGCTGTTGCTTTGAGCTCCTGCTAGAGAGGCAGTGCTCAACCCCATTTCCAGCACGTGGGGGTTCAGGGGAGTCTTGCCCCAGCCTGAGGGAGGCAGGTCAGGCAGAGGGTGCACCTGGGTGGGTGCGGGTGGAGGGGAGCCTGGGGGAGGGAGGGGACCCAACTTCGGCCGGAGTCCCCGGGCCTTACGCAGAGGTTCAGTCTCCAGAGAATCGGTGCCACCAAGGCTTAGATGGTCTGCAGAGGTATGGAACATTCTGGGGAGAGATGTGAGGCCTGCCCCCAAGAGATCCTGCTCATCTCCTCCTCAGGGCAGGGGTCCTGCTGGCAGCCCTGCTGGGCCACCCCAGTGACAGGCACTGCACAGGGCAGCTCACTCTGTCCCTGTAACTTCAAACCCCTGCTCTTTAGAGATCCCCGCAACCTCAGGCCCTGGAGCCCAGAGAGGAAAGAGATGGATCGGGTTGCCATCCAGTGAGCAGCACAGCTGGGCTTTCAGGTAGGACCCCTGTCCCAGGTGGGACCCCTGTCCCAGGTGGGACCCCTGTCTCCCAGAAGCTCCAGGACAGAGGCTGAAGCCCAATTTTTTCTTAGTTTCTAATTCATTCTACTGTGGTGAGAGAACTTACACACAATATTTCACTCACTTTAAATTTACTGAGACTTGTCTTGTCATTTGGTCAATTGTGGAGGTCAGACTGCGAGATCCAGGAAGCTTATAGTGTTACTCCAGCCTCCTGGGCCCTTGTTGCGTGTTCTTTTCCTTCTCTTTCTGGTCCCGTTGCTCTATCCATTATTAAAAACGAGCTATTGGAAGTCGAAAGTCTCCAATGACATTTGACCCTCGAACAGCAGGGTTTGAACAGTGCAGATCCTCTGTCACAGAGATTCTGATTCACAAACAGTCCGGTCCCATACACGTATTTTCCTCTTCCTTACAATTTTCTTCATAGCATCTTTTCTCTAGGGTACGTTACTATACTACAGTATACGACACATAGAACATACACCGTCTGGGTTGATCGACTGTTCATGGCAGCCGTAAGGCTTCCTAGAAGGTAAGATTGGGAGGGAGTCCAGGACTCTATGTGGATTTTCAACAGCACATATATGTTTATAATGGTGATAACGCTCCTGACGGATTTACCCTTCATCATTGCCAAGTGTTCTTTGTCTGTAGGAACAGTGTTTGTCCCAAGGCCATCCTGCCTCGTTGGCATGGTCTTGTTTGCTGTGTGCAAGGTGCATCGTCCATCGTGCGCTGGACCTGCTTGTGTCTTGGAATGCAATGCCTCTCTCCTGCAGACCGCATACAGAAACATAGAGAAACATCCTGCGTTACTCTGTCCATTCTGCCATTTGCTACTTGTATCTTTTTCGTTCCTCTCTTCTCCCCTACGGACTTCCTTTGTGTTAAATGGTAGTTTCTAGTGTCCCATTTGAATTCACTTGTCATTTTCTTTTACTGTGTTTTTTAAGATTTATTTTCTTAGTGGTTTCCCTGGGAACTGTAATTAATTTATAGCAAGCCCCTTCCTGATTAATATCACTTTAATCTCAATAGCGTACAAAAACTTGGCTGGGACACAGCTCTGTTCCCTCCTCCCTTAGCGCTATTATTGTCCGTAAATTACACATGTGCACGTTCCTTGCCCGTCGGGACGTGTAATTTTTACGGCCGCTGCTGTGTGCAGGGCCTCCTAAGTCAGACAGGAGCAAAAGGAGCTCCACGGCACAGAACGCACTTACCCGGTCTTCTGCACTGACCCCCGCCTCTGCCCTTGGCAGCGCGCCCGGGCCTGAGCCGCTGTCTGTGCCCCTCTCAGTGCGGTCTGACTCCTCTTGTATTTCTGTCGGGCAGGTTTCCTAAGCCGGGAACGTCTTCATTTCTCCTTCGTTTTTGAAAGGGAGTGTTTTCACCCGTAGAGTTCTCGGTTGCCATTTTGTCTTCCAGCACCTTGAACGTGCCATCCGCTGCCTCTGATCTCCGCGGCCTCCGGTTCCAGAGAAGGCAGCTGTGAACCTACCTGCTCGGGACGCGTCTGCGTGCGGACCTCTCCCTGGGGATCCCTTGCACGTAGCTGGGGAGCTGTTCTCTCTGTCTCTGTCTCACAGGGCTTGCGTGGGACGCGTGTCTGGTGCAGACCTCTCCCTGCTCCCCTCCTTGGGACCCCTGGCTCTCCCTGGGTGCACAGAGGAGCCCCTGTTTAGTTCTCTTCACCGTTCTGTTCCTCAGGCTGGTCAGCCCCGGTCGACCTACCTCCTTCCCGCTGATTCTTTGCTGCTCAAACGCTGTGGACTGGCTCCAGCAAATTTCTCAGTTCCAGAATTTCGATTTGGTTCTCTTTATCATTTGTTCATGCCCGGTGTTCTCTATTTGGTGAAACGTCACCTCATAATTTAATTCTCTGGACAGGCCTCCCTTGGTTCTTTGAACATATTGAAGACAGTCACAGTCTTTGTCTGGCAAAGTGCAGCCCCTGGGACTCCTCAGAGACACCTGCTACTGGGTGCTCCCCAGCCTGCCTCGGGAAGGGGCCACATGCTCAGCTCTTCGTTACGTGGTTTTGGATGAAACCTGAAGATTTAAAATAATGTAATGCAGCAATTCCGGAAGTCAGAGCCTACCTGCTCCTCTTGCTTTGTTGCTTTTGCTGCCTGTTTAGTGACTTTTCTGGGTTAATTCTGTACGATCTGTGTTTTTGCCACATGTGGCCACTAAGTCTCTGCTTCATTAGCTTCGTGGCCAGGTAATGACTGGACAGAGCCCTCCATCATGTCCCCTGCTGTGGGGCACTCTGCAGGTGCTGGGCCGTGGCCCACACTCCCCCCATTCCTGCTGGCCCAGAGCCTCTGGCTAGCTGGAGGTAAGCTCGGGTCTTTCCGGAACACGTGCTGCCCTAGGAATTTGTGTGGCCTTCTAGATCTCCGGGAATACGCCTGTGCTTTCCATAGCTCCCTGTAGACACCCCATCTCTCAGACTTTCCTTCTCAGCTTTTGGTTAGTCTCTTGTTTGTCCCCACTGTTATCCACCACCTCAGGCCACTGCAAAGTTCATTAATTGCCTATGATGGTTTCCAGCCATCACCCCTGGGGAAAAGGCTTGTCTACGGGGTCAGCTCTGAATCAAGTCAAACGCAGACAAGTTTGCTAACGGGGTCTTCCAGGAAACCACGAGACAGGTGAAATCATGACACTTTCCTAGGAATGCTGTTTTGAAAGGGCTCCGTCCAGGGGCCGTCTGGCTATTGGTTTGCACCATGAACTTGGGCTGCTCATGTTGAGGCTACTAGAGAGCTGAAGAGTGGGGGACGGACCAAGTGAAAACACCTCGTAGCTTAGTGAAGACATGGGGAAAATGGAGCCCTGTGCCCCATCGGTGGGAACGTGAAATGGTGCAGCCGCCGTGGAAAACAGTGTGGAGGGTCTGCAAAATATTAAACATGGAACCACCATACAGCCCAGCCATTCCATATCTGGGTATACTACATCCAAAAGAAATGAAAGCAGGGATGTTTGCACACCCGTGTTCGCTGTAGCATTATTCACAGCAGCTAAAGCAAGGGAGCAACCCAGGTGTCCATTGACGGATGAATGGACTACCCGTGTGTGTGTGTGTGTGTGCATCGTGTATTCAGCCTGAAACAGGAAGGACCATCTGCCACCTGCCACCACATGGTGAGCCTTGAGGACACCGTGTTCAGTGAAAGGAGCCAGCCACAGAAGGACAAGACCTATATGATGCCACTTGGATGAGGTACTTAGAGTAGCCAAAATCACAGAGACAGGGCTGCCAGGGGCTGGGAGCAGCGGGAATGGGGACTTGTTCCTGGATGGACACCGAGGTTGAGATTCACAAGAGGAGTGAGTCCTGGGATGGACGGTGGTGATGGCCATTCAGCAATGTGAACGTGTGCAATACCACTGAGCTGTGCACTTAAAAATGGTCAAGATGGTAACAAACAAAACATCTTATGGCTTGCTATTCTTACCAAGATGCGGCCAATTTTCTGGGTTAGAACAACAACAACAAAAAACGCTCCAAAGCCTGCTACAGCTTGGTTAATTTCCTGGTGCTGAAAAGGTCCGTGCCAGCCATTTTTGCCTGTTTTCTCACTGCTTTTACAAAGGAGAGCATTTCCAGAGGTCCTCACTCTGTCATCTGAATTTGGATGAAGACACCATGGCAAACGCTGAGAGCAGAGGCCCGTGTTCATGGGAGGCAGACGTTCCCCAGAGCAGGTAAAATCTGTATCTATAGCCAGATGGAAGAGGGTCTCCTCCCAGACCTGCCCCTCAGCCGCCATGGCCCCACCCCCTCGACAAAGTGGGCCCAGCAGTGTGGCTGTGATGCCTGCCGAGAGTCCTGGGCTAGAGGGCCCCTCTGCAAGTCGGGCGTGGTCACAGGGGGCTGCTTGCAGGGGGGAGCCCACTGGGCAAGGCCCCCACTGGGCGTTGGCTCCACAAGACAGAAGGGCAGGCGCGGAGCTGTGGGTGTGGGGCTCAGCGGGCTAGCACTGACCCTTCTCGTGCCTTCCTGGACTGCAGAGGCCGCAAAGCTAAACCCGGGGCCCAGGATTCCCAGACCAGTTCGGGCTCCACATACCAGAAGGGCTCGGAGAAACCCGGATCCAGAGCAGAGCTCAGTGGGTGCGACGAGGCAGGTGGGGCCAGCCACTGGTCAACAACCATGCTGTGCACAGTCCTGGAAGTCATTCTTGGAAGCCAGCAACAGCCTTCTTAACGGTTCTGGAAGCCACACCCTGCTTACGTCAGTCAGACTCGCTCTTCAGGAGCCCTGACTGAAAACAAAGCCATGACAAGTCAGGGCAGACGGGGCTCCTCTGGGCCAAGCAGTCAGGAGGTGCTCCCTGAGACTGACACACGGGGAGGTACAGGGAGCTGCCAGTGCAAAGGCCCTGGGGCGGAACAGGTGGGAAGTGTCTGGGCATAGGGAAGGGTGCTGGGGCAGTATGGCGGAGAGAACCCCTGGACTGCCGGGGTGTTGCTAGAATATTCAGCCCTTCAGGAGGCGGCCATTGGAAAGGGTGTGGAAAGAGTCTGTGGTGTCTGGCAGGAACGGGGCCCTTGGTCAATGTCTGGTGAGTGGGCAAATGAGCAGACAAATGTGCGCCTGTGTGACTGGCGGGATCCCCCAGGGGAGCCAGACACCAGCGCCTGAGACAGCCTGTCCCCGGGTGAGGGCTCTGAAAGGACCCTTGTTACACCAGACCTCAAGGGCCCCCAGCACCCCGCAGGGGCATCCTGGGCTCTGGGACCCGGGGACAGGGACACAGCCCAGGGGGGCAGAGGATGAGGACACAGAGCTCACCCAGCACTCCCTTGCCTGCCAGGCCTATTCTCAGCAACCCACAAACAGACTTCTGGAAATCCCACACAGCCCTCAAGGGCCAGTGTGAGCCCACAAACCCCACCCCTCACACTAGATGGAAAGGACTTCACAGCTGCTCAACCACAGCAAGGAGGTCGGCCCATCAAGTACTCCTCCTGTACTCGGTACTAATTTGAGGGGTGCCTGCTGCAGCCATTTAGAGTGGAGGGGCAGACAGGACTGCTCTGCCACTGGGGCAATGAGGGTCACAGAGAGCACAGGGGGTGCAGGAGGGTAGGGGTGCAGAGAGCATGGCAGACAAGGAGGGTGGGGGTGCAGACAGGGAGGGTGGGGGTGCAGACAGGCGGTATAGGGGTGTAGACAGGGAGCGTAGGGGTGTGGAGGCCTGACCGGCAACCACAGTCCTGAGCCCCATTGCCCTGAAACCAGCTGAGGAGTGACTGATCAAGAAGTGACTTCCAGGAAGGGACCCTGGAATTAGGGTCAAGCAATTAACGAAGCACTCGCTGAATAATAGAATCCAGTCTACAGAATGTATCCTGTCTGCCCAGCCCCTCCCCCACATCCGGGGGAGCAGGGCTTGGTGGTCAGGCTCACTTCTGGGTCCCCAGCACTGAGACGCTGGAGGTACTTATCCAGGGTTAATGAACGGATGGCTTTCCCTTGGTGGGGGGGGGGGGGGCGGGGCGGGACCTCCGTCGGTGGGGGTCTCCATGGAAAAGTGCTCCTCAAATCACGATTCTGTGATTCTCGAAGGGAGGCAGGACCTGGCAGAACTATGTCTGCAGCTGAGCGGACTCCCTACTGGCCGGGTCCCCACCTGAGGCCCAACCCAGGCCAGGGGGCCACAGGTCGCCTATCCTGGCCTCCTTCTGTGCCCCTTCCCAGGTCCCACTGTGTCCCAAGAATCCCATCAGGCATGCCCTTGGGGGGCCGTCCACCAAAGGAAGTGGAGCGCCTCCCAGGGGAGCCCCGGCAAGGAAGCCGGGGCCCTGCCCGAGAGCTCTAGGCCTGGAGCTCCAGTGGCCTCACATCACGCCTCCCCTCCCCAGGATCCTTGAGCTGCAGAGGCTTTCCACAGGGGTGTCCGGGTGCTGGGACCAGAGCCCCCTGTAAACTGGGGCAAGCCTGAGGCCGCGGCCACCACTGGACAGTGCATGAGCAAATCACAGCAGGAGAGCCGGCTGCAACTCAGCCCTGGGCCCATCTCCTGCTTTCTCTCCCCCCAGAAAGCCACGGCTTCTCAAGGAGAACAAGACACAGGTGCACAGAGAGCGCCTGCCTTTTCTGCTCACGTTCTCTCCCACAGGTGTGGGACTTTTCCAGAGGCCGCAAGGCCTGTCCTTGCTGGGGGTGGACCAGCACCGCACCTCCCGCCCGCCGTGGGGTCACATGTGGAGGCCCAGCTCTCGGCCCACAAAGCCAGGCAGAGAGAGATCTGCACAAATGTAGAACCAGACCACTCTTTTTTGAAAAATATAGTTGTTTTTCATGAAACATTATGCTATTTATGTGAACGTATTTTCATTTGTAAGTGAGTTAATACGTATTCTGAACGTTTCTGTTAGGATTTCAAATACGGTAAGTATTGACAGCTGTAACCCACACACACGAAAGCTCTTTGGGGCTCTCAGTGATTTCTAAGGGTGTCGGGGGTCCTGAGACCAAAAAGTTTGAAAACCCCGAGTGAGGATGTGCTCAGCCTGAGGACCTGCCATCTATATGGCTATGCAGGCAGGCTGCTCTTGCGGCCTGTGGGGTCATTCGTTTTTGTGTGCGTTCTATTCCTGTTGATTCTATTTATTCTGTCCCTCTCCTCCCGCCCCACCCCCCCAACCGCCTCTGGAATGTTAACAGTTCCAAAAATCATAATGCTTTCTGTTTAAGCTTGAAAGCTCCCTGGGCAGTTCTGATAAGTAAGAGCTTCCTTTCTGTTCCCAGACCCCATGATTAGGTTCTAGAAATATTTTCCTGACCGTGAGCAGTGACCAGCTTTGGTCATGTCCCCCTGCGTGCCAGGTGTCCGTGGAGCTCTACCCCACGGCGGGAAGTGGGGCGGGGGCCCTGGGCCACCTCCCTGCCCCAGGGAGCCTTTCTGGAGCTGGGACAACTCTACCCCAGTGGTTCTGGCTCCCCTCTAGGGATGCCCTGGCCAGCCCTGTGGACGGCGGCTCTGTGCACGCTGACAGGCTGTGTGTGCCAAAACCCAGCTCCTCAAGGCCAGGGATGCCTGAACTGGGAGCCCCCACTTCTCCAGCTCCTCTCCAACACTTGGACTAGCGTCAGGCCAGGAATGTGGCCCCTGGGGTCCCACCCTGCCCGGAGGGTGTAACACGCTGGCGCTCCCCAGCCCAGCTCCCCTCCCAGCTGAGACTGCGACAGTACCTCCTGGGAGACACTAAGACGGGTTTGTTGGGAAGGGGGAGCGGCAGGGAGAGGAGCCGAGGGCGGGGAGGCGGGAGGGAAAGACAAAGAAAGGGGTGCGGCAAGTGGCAGGCGCCCGAGGGAGGAGAGTGACCTCAGCGCCAGAGAAGCATCTGCTCGCAGAGCGAGGGCGGACCGCACTGGAGGCGCCCCTTCTCTCCCTCTCCCCGTCCGAGCTTCGGCTCTCTGCAGCGGCCGTGGCCGGCCGGGGGGCTGTCCTGGGCGTAAATTGGAGCTCTGGGCTCCCTCGGGGACCATCTGCCGCCCACAGCCCAGCTGCCAGCCCTCCTGCCGCTCCTGCTGGGTGAGTACGCGTGTGCGCCCCTGTCCCCATCTGGAGGCGCTGGGCCTCCTCGCCCTTTCCCGGGCCCAGCAGCCTGCAGCACCCCAAGAGGGAGGCCTGCGTTTGCTCGTGTCATCCCGAGCACAGCGAGGCTGAAGTGTACCCTCCAGGTTCCTGGGACTCAGGGATGCTGCCCCGGGCACGGCTGAGACCAAGCCAGGGCTCCGAATCTGCTGGGCTTGGGATCCAAGTGTAACCTGACACGGCTTGGCTTTTGGGGGCAGGACAGGGGTCCCCCTGAGCCTGATGGAGGTGGGAGTGCAAAGGGATGTGGGGGGGGGGCGCCGCACTCCGGGAGGCCCCTGCCCCTCCCCCCCCCAGGACCAGGGGTGCCAGCTGGTGGAGCTCTCCCTCTGCTCCTAGGTCATGGGAGCCCCAAGTCACACCACCACCTGGGGCAGGGCCCTCTGGGCCCTCCTCCTGACCACACTTGGCTCTGTGGCCAGCCAGCCGCTGGGGGGAGAGTCTGTCTGCACCGCCCAGCCCCTGGCCAAGTACAGCATCACCTTCACGGGCAAGTGGAGCCAGACAGCCTTCCCCAAGCAGTACCCCCTGTTCCGACCCCCCGCACAGTGGTCCTCCCTGCTGGGTAAGTACAGCCCCGCTGCCGGGTCCCTCCGGTCCGGCAGTGACCACCCCCCTCAAGCGCTCCACCACACTTCCCAGTGTGCAGGGTGGGCACGCTCATCCCACTTTCCTGCAGCGCCAGAAATATCTGCGGAGCACGTCCTGCTGTGCTTGGGCCCTGCCCCCGGGGCGCCGGGGATGCGCGCTCCCTCGCGCGGCGGCTCACACTCCGGCCTCGCGCGCAGGGGCAGCGCACAGCTCCGACTACAGCTTGTGGAGGAAGAACCAGTACGTCAGCGACGGGCTCAGGGACTTTGCTGAGCGGGGCGAGGCCTGGGCCCTGATGCGGGAGATGGAGGCTGCCGGGGAGAAGCTGCAGAGCGTGCACGAGGTGTTCTCGGCGCCCGCCTTGCCCAGCGGCACCGGGCAGACGTCCGCGGAGCTGGAGGTCCACTCGAGGCACTCGCTGGTGAGCCCAGGCAGCGGTGGGGGAAAGGGGCTGGGCCGCCGGCTGCCGGGCTGAGCACCCGCCCTCCCCCCAGGTGTCCTTTGTGGTCCGCATCGTCCCCAGCCCAGACTGGTTTGTGGGCGTGGACAGCCTGGACCTGTGCGATGGGGACCGCTGGAGGGAGCAGGTTGCTGTGGACCTTTACCCCTACGACGCCGGGACCGACAGCGGCTTTACCTTCTCCTCCCCCAACTTCGCGACCATCCCGCAGGACACGGTGACGGAGGTGAGGGGGTGACGGAGGTGAGGGGGTGACGGAGGTGAGGGGGTGACGGAGGTGGGGGACGAGAGCCCTCCACCAGGTGGCTCTTGGGCCAGTGCGCAGCCTCATCCCTGACCACAAGACGCCAGTCTGCAGGCGGCTGCTCTTCGGGGAGGAGGGCCCAGGCCGCCACCCAGAGGCCTGACCCTTCCTGCTCTGTTTCCCAGACCTTGGGCCGCGCACCCTCGGAGCCTGCGGGAGCCTGGGGGGTGGGGAGTCCTGAACTGCCCGGCCCCACCCCGCGGCCCCGCCCCGAGGCTCCACCCTGCGGCCCCACCCCGAGGCCCCACCCCGAGGCCGCAGCCCTAGACCACACCCCGAGGCCCCACCCGAGGCCGCAGCCCTAGACCACACCCCGAGGCCCCACCCGAGGCCGCAGCCCTAGACCACACCCCCAGGCCCCACCCGAGGCCGCAGCCCTAGACAACACCCCCAGGCCCCACCCTGAGGCCGCAGCCCTAGACCACACCCCCAGGCCCCACCCCTAGACCACACCCCGAGGCCCCACCCGAGGCCGCAGCCCTAGACCACACCCCCAGGCCCCACCCCTAGACC
>NW_023270323.1:81093180-81127269 GCF_011800145.1 Mirounga leonina
ACCACACCCCGAGGCCCCACCCGAGGCCGCAGCCCTAGACCACACCCTCAGGCCCCACCCCTAGACCACACCCCCAGGCCCCACCCGAGGCCGCAGCCCTAGACCACACCCCCAGGCCCCACCCCTAGACCACACCCCCAGGCCCCACCCGAGGCCGCAGCCCTAGACCACACCCCCAGGCCCCACCCCTAGACCACACCCCGAGGCCCCACCCGAGGCCGCAGCCCTAGACCACACCCCGAGGCCCCACCCCTAGACCACACCCCCAGGCCCCACCCGAGGCCGCAGCCCTAGACCACACCCCCAGGCCCCAGGCCCCACCGCACGGCCCCACCTCCCGCAAGCGCACACAGGCGGCTGGGTGTCCTCTGCCGCCGCCGCCCACACCGCTGCTCTCTCCGCAGATAACCTCCTCCTCTCCCAGCCACCCCGCAAACTCCTTCTACTACCCCCGGCTGAAGTCCCTGCCCCCCATCGCCAGAGTGACCCTGGTGCGACTCCGGCAGAACCCCAGGGCCTTCGTCCCGCCCGCCCCAGGCCCCGCGGGCGCCGGCGGGGGCAATGAGATCGTGGACAGCCTCTCAGGTGAGCGCGTTGCCACCCCTCCGCCAGGACACTGCAGGCTCCCCCCCCACCCCCCCCCCCCGCCCGCTCCACCGCCATCCGGGCGGCGCGCTTGGCGCCCCGCCCCGCGGGGGGGGGAGCCCTGACGCCCCGCGGGCGGCAGGGGATAGAAGCGCCACCCAGGTTTGCGGGCCACACAGGAACCCGTGCCAGGGCAGCTGTCAATACTGACCCCCGTGTGTGAGGCCCTTCTGTCCCACCCTTACAAAAATCCTCAACGGTGAGTGGCCACCACGTGGAAGCAGGAAAGGACACTCGGGGCCAGAAACTGCCCCAAAGGGACCGTCTTTGAAGTGTCAGTGACACCTCAACACGCTCCACTTTCCAAGGCCACACTGGTCACCTGCTCCCCACGAGGGCCAGTGGTCCAGGGACCAGGCGGTGTCTCCCAGGGGAGTCCCACGTTGAGCCGAGGTGGCAGAGCTGGGGAAGGTGCTCCGTCCAAAGCCAGGCTCCTGAGTGTGATGTGTCCTCTCGCAGAATGATGGGGTCCTGGGGGTTCAGAGCACTTGGTGCAGGATGATGGGGGTTCGGAGAGATTTGGGATTTGGCTGACTGACCAGTTAGCTCTTGTCCATTTGCCCAGAAGTGAGTGGTAAACCAGGCCCCGGTCAGTGGCATCCCCGCGTGTGGCCCGTGTCATGGCCGACGGGCAGGACACCACTGAACGGATCCCTCTGTGCCCCCCACCCCACCCTGCCATGAGCCGGCGTGGGGGCGCTCCCACTGAAACACAGAGCCCGCTGCGAGCCCGGCTGCATCAGAGTGGGTTTCTCAGCAGCGGATCCTTCCCTGCCTCCAGGGGCCTTGTGCTCCCACTCCCCACTGCCAGAGCTGGCCTCCCAGGGTCCCTGAGGCAGGAGATGCAGGGGATCAAAGCGTGGCAATGTTCCCTCCAGGCGTCTCGGTGGGGTGTTGGCAAGAGGTGTGACTGGTGGTCTTGCAGCCGGCTCTAAGTGCACTGATAAATCCAGCGCTCCCTCCCGACTCGGATGTGTGGGCCTGTCTCGCACAAGGAATGCACACATGCTCACAGGCCTCTCGTGCTTGGTTCAGTTCCAGAAACTCCGCTGGATTGCGAGGTCTCTCTGTGGTCATCCTGGGGGCTGTGTGCAGGTCCGTGTGGGAAGCTGGGAGCCAAGAGCAGGACTCGCTACGTCCGCGTGCAGCCTGCCAACCACGGGGCACCCTGCCCGGAGCTCGAAGAGCAGGCCGAGTGCATCCCGGACAACTGTGTCTGAGGCCAGAGCCCTGCGGGCCCTCCACCCTGCGTGGGGGCCACGCCCGGTGGTTCAGCGGGCCAAGGGGGGCTTTGTCCAGCAGGCCTCTGAGCTCCAACGCTGACCGACCCCTCCGCGCAGACGTACCTTCGGCTGCTGGAGGCAGCAGGACGTGGGGAGAGGCGTCTCCTTTCAGCAAGCTTTCCTCTCGGGCGCCCGGTCCTGGGACCCACTCTCATGGGTGAGTTCAGCCCCGAGGTTACAAGTCTCTGCCATAAATCCACTTCCTGCTGGTCGGGGGTTGTCTGCGTGCAGACGGTGTGCCCACAGCGCCCACGGGGCCACCTGCAGGAGGGCCACGCACCCCAGGCCCAGGAGCCCCAGGACAGCGGATATGAAACACCTCAGACCTGCTGTCCCCGGGCTACAGGCACTCACACCCCCGCCTGCCCCGCAGGCCGAGGCTGCCCTGGACAGGTCACGCAGGTCAGGTGGATAAAGGAGAGCAGGCTCGGACATCTCACCTTGGCATTGTCACATGACCCATCTCCCTGCACTTGAATAAAGACTGTTTCCTGACATCAGGGGCCCTCGCCTCGCATTTCCTGGCAGGGCGCTGGGAGGGCCACCCTCCCACTCCCGAGTAGGGTCTCCCCTGCATGGAGGGCATGCCCGAGATTGCCAGAAGGGCACTCAGCAGCCTCCGGATGGTGTGAAGGTGTTCAGACCCACACACACACAGCACACTGCTGCTGGTGGGACTGGTGGGGAGTTCACAGGAGCACATGTGGCTGCTTGTAGCTGGTCCCCACCCCTGGCCACTGACCGCGGAGCCCCCTGGCCTCATAGAGATGCCCTGAGGGCTCACTGTTCATCAGCCCCGGCCCTTGTCTGAGCTCAGGGGTCCCAGCCTCGCCCACCAGCACAGATCCCATGTGGGCCCTGGGGCTGGGCTGGCCCTTCAGAGAAAGACCAGGAGACGGGAGAAGCCTGCTCTCTGTTCCTTGGGACCCTTCCAGAACATTCTTCCTCCTGCTTGGACACATGCAGAATCAGATCCAACAACTACTCCCTCCCCCCTCCTGTCCACTGCCCTCCCCCCCCCCCCCTCCCCCCCCCCTGTCCACCGCCCTCCTCCCCCCCCCCCCCCACCGTCCACACTGCACTTCCCCGGCACCCCCTCCTGTCCACCGCCCCCTCAGTGCTCCTGCTGATTCTTGGTCACTCACACACAGAGGCCCCTCTCACCTCTGCCTCTCTGCTTCTCAAGGTTACATCTTCCCCCTCACACATCTCCCATCCGCTCTCTCTGAGGGGCGTCTTGGATCCCTGAGTGCTCAGACCTCCCGCTGATGAACCATCACACCCCTTAGAAGCTTGAGCAGGACAGCACACCAGCCTTACACACATCCAGGGCCGACCCTGCACATTGTCTCCCCTCTCTCGTCCCCCACTTGGTCATTCTCAGCAGCCAATGTCTCCCCGCCTATCTTGGGGGATGCTTCTCTTGGCCTCCCCTTCCCCTTCAGGTCCTCCAGCTCCTGTGCCCGCTTCCAGCCACACACCTAGAAAGGATTCTCCCCATTTCCTGTTCCCAGTGTCCCCCTCCACACGGGAGTCCCCTCTCTGCTCTGCGCCGCTGCACCCGGGGTCCACGCTCCTTGCTCTCTGTCCTCTCCCTCTCAGCAACAGGAGGTTTGACACCCACCCCCCACCCCCACCCACTACCCCTCCCCCCACTAGAGAGGCGATGCTCCTTCCCCATCTCTTTTAAGATGGTGCTCCTCTGGCCCCTGACACCCCTCCCCGTGAGCTTGATCTCAGACCCCTCTGCCCTCTATTGTTGCTCACCTCCTTGGACCCGTTCCTCTCTCCAGAACACATGTAAATCCCCAGAGGTCGCCTTGACCCTTGACCTAGGGGAGGAAGAAGTGAAAATAGCTGCTTGTGACCCCTTTTCCCCCAACAGGGAGTAGATTCTCAGCCAATACCTTGGGTGTGTCCTGCTGAACAGACTCGGGGTGTTCACTAAGAGGAGAGACTCGTCGGAGAGACGTTCTTAGCAGATGTTCCCTGTGGATCTCTGGACATGTCATCTCGGGGCACAACTGAGATACTTCACAATACCGCACTTTCCAGCAGTGGGCTGCCAGCCTGCGTTCCTCAGAGGCCATGTAGAAACAAACACCCTTTACATCACGCGCTCACATTAAGGATAAAGCAAGGAGTCAAAAGACAAGGGGACGATGCCAGGGTGGGACGCATCTGTGAGGGGAGAACCTGTCTCCCGATCTGGGCGAAGGATGCAGGGGCAAAATGTGTCTGACCCTGAATATACTGAAGGCTTGCAAGCCCCGGGGAAGGCTTGGATGGCAAATGGTGGCTCATTTGGGTCATTTTCAGCTCTCAGTAAAGTAGCAGCTACCCATACGCATCCCCCAGCCCCACCCCCATCCCCATGGCCTGCCACCGCGAACATGTTTCGGGAGCGGCTGGAACACCGCTTGCAGGAACCAAGGTGGGCAAAGAGACCCTGTCCTCGAAATAGTGGGGATTTGTTCTGTGACAGCTGACTGCTGCTTCTAATAACATAAGTGCAGACAGAGTTGGGCACCATTGTAATTGCCCACCACTGTTCCCCTCCAGCTGAAGTAACTTCCAGGGAATTTAAAGGGAGAGCACACTTTTCTCCCCACTCCCCCTATATTTCTCACTTTTTTCCTCTTTGGGGAGCTAAATATTAAAGACAAGGACATTCAAAAGCAACTGCATATATAAGGGAAATTAGAAAGTGACCATGTCCAGGGAAAGTCTCAAAAAGACCTAGGAAGACCTTAAGTTACCCTCAGACTGATCCTCAGCACAGAAACAGCCTATGGCAATCAAAGAAAAAACAAAAGGGTGCCTGAGTGACTCAGTCAATTAAGCCTCTGACTCTTGATCTCAGCTCAGGTCTTGATCTCAGGATCATGAGTCCAAGCCCTGTGTAGGGCTCCACTGGGCATGGAGTCTATTTAATAAAAAAAGAAAAAACATAAACCTTGGGGAAGGGGGAGAATCTGATTTTCAGAGTTACCACATTATTACATTCAAATGTCCAGTGCTCAACAAAAAATTGCAAGGCATACAAAGACAGAGGAAAGTATGGCCCATTCAAAGGAAAAAAGTAAATCAGTAGGAACTGCCTCTTGAAAAAAGTCTAATGGCAAACATACTAGACAAAGACTAAAACAACTGCTTTAAAGATGCTCAGAGAACTAGATAAGACTCCCTCCTTATCAGTAATTACTTACATATAAATGGATTAAACTCTCCAATCAAAAGACAGAGATTGGCAGAATAGATAAAAACACAAGATCCAATCACAGGTTGTCTACAAGAGACTCACTTGAGATCCAGACGCAAATAGATTGAAAATGAAGGGATGGAAAAACATACTCCATGCAAATAGTGACCAGAGGAGAGCACGGGTGGCTACACTCACATCAGACAAAATAGACTTAAATTCAAAAATGGTTACAAGAGACAAAGGACAGTATATATTAATAACATTTCAGTAAAAGAGAATATAACAATTATAAACATTCACACACCCAATGACAGACCATCAAACTATATGAAGCAAAAGCTGGCGGAATTGAAAGGAAAAATAACCAGAGGTACAGGAACAGTTGGAGATGTCAGTCCCCCACTCTCAATAGTGGATGAACAGCCAGACTGAAGATAATAAGGGACCAGAGGACTAACCCCAAGCAGCCAGCCAGACGCAGCAGACACACAGAGCACCCACCCAGCGACAACCCCACACGCGTTCTCACGGGCACTCCGGACAGTTTCCGGGACAGACCATGTGTGAGACCACGTGGTAAGTCTCAGTAGTTTTTATTTATTTATTTGTCCGAGAGAGAGCTAGAGCGAGTGCACAAGCAGGGGGAGGAGTAGAGGCAGAGGGAGAAGCAGACTCTCCGCTGAGCGGGGAGCCCGACGCGCGGGACTCGATCCCTGACCTGAGCCAAAGGTGGGCGCTTAACTGACTGAGCCACCCAGGCATCCCAGTCTCAGTAGTTTTTAAAAGGTTGATATCATACAAAGTGTCTTCTCTGGCCACAACAGGATGAAGATAGAAATCAGGAACAGAGGGCGCCTGGGTGGCTCAGTCGGTTAAGCGACTGCCTTCGGCTCAGGTCATGATCCTGGAGTCCCTGGATGAGTCGCGCATCGGGCTCCCTGCTCGGCAGGGAGCCTGCTTCTGCCTCTGACCTTCCCCCCTCTCATGTGCTCTCTCTCATTCTCTCTCTCAAATAAATAAATAAAATCTTAAAAAAAAAAAAAAAAAGAAATCAGGAACAGAAGGAAAACTGGAACATTCACAAATTTGTGGAAATTAAGTAACATACTCTTACATCAATTGATCAAAGAAGAAATCACAAGAAAATTAGAAAATACTTAGAAACAAATGATGAAAAATCTTCAACACAACAAAACTATGGAATGCAGTGAAAGCAATGCTAAGAGTTAGGGGAAATTTATAGCTATAAACATATTTAAAAATAGAAAAGATTTCAAATCAACAATCTGAGTTTACTACTTAATGAACTAGAAAGAAAAGAACAGACTACACCCAAAGCTAGTGGAAGGAAGGAAATAATAAAGATGAGAGTGTAGATAAACAAAATAGAGAATGGGAAAACAATAGAGAAAATCCATGAAACAAAAAGCTGCTCCTTTGAAAAGATCATCAAAGTTGACAAACCTTTAGCTATAGGGGCTAAGAATAAAAAGAGAGAAGACTCTGATTACTAAAGTCAGAAATGAAGTGGGAACATTATTACCGATAATACAGAAATAAAAAGGATTGTCAGATTACTGTGAAGAGTTGTACACCAACAGATAACTTAGATAAGTGGACAAATTCCTGGAAACACAGAACCTACCAAGACTACATCACAGAGACACAGAAAGTCTGACTAGACCTACGACTAGTAAGGAGACTGAAGCAGTAATCAAAAATCTCCCAAAGAGCAAAGCCCTGGACCTGACGGTTTCACAGGTGAATTCTACCAAACATTTAAAGAAGAATTAACACCAGTCCTTCCCAAACTTTTCCCAAAAATTGAAGGGGAGAGAAACTTCCCAACTCATTCTGTGGGGAAGTCAGACAGAGACACTGTAAGAAAAGAAAACTGTAGACCAACATCCATGATGAACATGGATGCAAAAATCCTCAACCAAATACTAGCAAACAGAATTCAGCAGCACGTTACAAGGATTATATACCGCAACCAAGTGGGATTTATTCCTAGAATGCAAGTGTGGGTCAATACATGAAAACTGATCAGTGTAATATGCCACATCAACAGAATGGAGGGGAAACCACATGATCATCTCAACCTGATGTAGGTCTGCAAAGCATTGGACAAAATTCAAATTAATGTAGAAAAGCATTTGACAAAATTTCATGATAAAAACACTCAACAAACTAGGAACAGAAGGGAACCACCTCCACATAATAAAAACCATATAAGAAAACCCACAGGAAACATCATACTCAATTGTGAAAGACTGAAAGCATTTCCTCTAAGATGAGGAACAAGGCAAGGCTGCTTGCTTTCACCACTTCTCTTCAACATGGTACTGGAAGTTCTGGTCAGAGCAATTAAGCAAGGGGGAGAAAGGCATTCCACACTGGAAAAGAAGAAGTAAAATTATCTCACATATAATTTTACATGTACAAGCCCTAAAGATAACACACACACACAGCCTGCTTAGGACGAATATATGATTGTAGCAAAGTGTCAGGAGACAACACACAAAAACCAGCTGCATTTCTGTACATGAACAATGAAGCATCTGAAAAGGAAATCACACAACAGTCGCATCAAAGAGAAGAAAATGCACAGGAATTACCTCAACCAAGGAAGTGAAACACTTGGACGGTGACGAGTACAAGCCCTGCTCGGGGAGCTGGAAGACGTAAGTAAATAAAGACACACCCCACGTCCATGGTTCGGGGGACGAGATGCGGCTGTAATAGCCGCGTGGCCCGCAGTGGGCTGTAGATTGCCTGCAGCTCTTGTCGAAATCCTAATGGCGTGTTTTTCAGAAACAGAAAAACCCATCCTAAGGTTCATATGGAATCTCAAGGGACCTGGAAGAGTCAAAACAGTGTTGAAAAAGAACACACTTGTTACTCCCACTTAAAAGTCTGAGCCTGAGTCGAATGAAGCCTCCGCCGCACACCCCGGTCTCTGGGGAAGCGGCAGGAAGAGCCAGCGAACCCTCACCGTTCAGGGTTTACGCAGCAGCAACGTGGGGCCCAGCGCCCGAGCCGAGGAGTGCCCGTCACCCGGGACCCCCAAGATGCGTGTGCACACGGAGTGTGTGCTGGGCACGTGCCTGCCCCCGGGGTACGGCCTTGTCCTTGGGAATGCTTGGAAGAAAAAAGGCTGGCTGAGGGGAGGTCGGGCCCAACAGAATAAAAGATTTAAGAGACATCTGGATCCTGTGTAGACACAGATTCAAGCGCATCAACAGCAAAAGACCTTCCCAGTCAGGGAAAACGGACTACGAACTGGCTACTGGATGACAGTAAGGATTGTTATTAATTTGTTAGGCAGTCACAGTGGCTTGGTGGCTAAGTTGGGTATTTTTTAAGTCCTTACGAGTTAGCTCATCTGGATAACGGCTTCAGGACATCAGGCTATAAAACAGTAGTGAAGGGGCGCCCGGGTGGCTCGGTCGTTGAGCGTCTGCCTTCGGCTCAGGTCGTGATCCCAGGGTTCTGGGATCGAGCCCCGTGTCGGGCCCCCTGCTCAGCGGGGAGCCTGCTTCTCCCTCTCCCACTCCCCCTGCTTGTGTTCCCTCTCTCGCTGCCTCTCTCTCTGTCAAATAAATAAATAAAATCTTAAAAAAAAAAAAAAACACAGCACTTTGCACACACATCACTTGATCTCCACAAGCCCTTGATAAAGTGGGTACTATTATCATTCCATCTTCACAGACGAGGAAACCGAGGCAAAGAGCAATTACGGAGCTTGCCCAGGACCACACGGAAGGTCCGTGGCCAAGGAGGTGAGCCCAGACAGAGGTCCTGGAGTCCAGGCAAGGAAGCACCACACGATAGTGCTTCCTAAAGGGAGAGCATTGAAATCACTATGGCCTAAATGTGTCTCCTCAAATTCATATGCTGGAATCCTAGCCCCCAGTGTGATGGTGCTAGGAGGTGGGACTGTGGGCGGTGATGAGCTCATGAACATGGAGCCCCCGAATGGGACCGGTGCCCTCACAAGGGACTCACAGAGCTCCCTCGCCTCTCCCACCACAGGAGGGCACAGAGAAGGCGGCTGTCTGCAACCCAGGAATAGACCAGCCCTAACCCCACCATGCTGGTACCCTCTACCCTCCTGAACCGTGCAAAATAAATTCCTGTTGTTCCGATATTTTGTCATAGCAGCCTAAACATTAAGATGATGGCCAGGGAGGGAGACCGAGGTGGAAGGCACAAGCCAGTAGGAAGGAAGAGGCTGAAGAGGCACCCACTGCCTTGCACAAGGGACGCCTCAGTGTGGCTCCACCCAGAGCCAGAAAAGCCAACAGCTGCACCCCCCTCCCCTTCCCATGTCTGCAGGGTACCAGGCGCAGAGCTAAGGGCCTCGGTTGCTGGTCCCATCTAAACCTATCACGGTGCTGCGAGATGGCCTACACCACCGTTTTCCTGTGTCATGGATGACAACCGGAGTCAGCCAGCCTGTCCGTGCTCACACAGCTAAAACACAATTCAGTGCATAGCAACTGTTTTCTCGACACGTCTCCTGAGGCAAAGGAAGCAAAAGCAAAAATAATCAAAATAAAAAGTCTCTGCACCGCAAAGGAAAGAATCAACAAAACTAAAAGGCAACCTACAGAATGGGGGAAGATATTTGCAAATAACATGTGCAATAAAGGGTCAGTATCCAAAATATATAAAGAACTGATACAACTCAACACCCAAAAATAAATAATCCAATTTAAAAATGGGCAGGAAACACAGACAGACATTTTTCCAAGAAGATAACCAGAAGGCCAACAGACACATGAAAAGATGCTCAACATCAGCCATCATCAGGGAAATGCGAATCAAAACCACAATGAGATACCACCTCACACCGGTCAGAATGGCTAAGGTTAACAAGTCAGGAAACGACAGATGTTGGCGGGGATGCGGAGAAAGGGGAACCCTCCTGCACTGTTGGTGGGAATGCAAGCTGGTGCAGCCACTCTGGAAAACTGTATGGAGGTTCCTCAAAAAGTTGGAAATCCAGCAATTGCCCTACTGGATATTTACCCCAAAGAATACAAAAACACTCATTCCAAGGGATACGTGCATCCCAACGTTTATAGCAGCATTATTTACAATAGCCAAGATATGGAATTAGTCCAAGTGTTCATCAACTCATGAATGGATAAAGAAGATGTGATATATGTGTATATATATATACACACACATACACAATGGAATATTATTCAACCATAAAAAGAATGAAATCTTGCCATTTGCAGCAACACGGATGGAGCTAGAGAGTAATGATGCTAAGTGAAATAAGTCAGTCAGAGAAAGACAAATATCATATGATTTCATGCATATGTGGAATTTAAGAAACAAAACAAATAAACAAAAGGGAAAAAAAAGAGAGTGACAAACCAAGAAACAGACTTTTAACTATAGAGAACACACTGACGGTCACCATAGTGGAGGTTGGTGGGGGGCATGGGGGAAATAGGTAGTGGGGATTAAGGAGGGCACTTGTGATGAAAAAATAAAAATGAAACAAAATGAAAAAAGATGGTGTTACAGGAAGAAACAATGGAAAGATATCTCTGAGGCTGAACATAGACTTTTAATAGAAATGCTGTTTTTTCAATAAATTCTAAAAATTGCTAGAAACACTCAGAATCAGGATGCTAACACATAAGAACTCAAAGGTGACTAAAAATAAAAAGGAGAAGTATTTCAAGAAATGACCCTTCCACATGCCAAAGTCACTCCTACCCATAATCGAATAAGAAAGTCTCTCCTATTCCAAAGTATCTTCCCCACCCATTTGGCCACCCACTGCCTTCCGTTTTCACATCACATTTCTTTAATTTTTTAAAATTTATTTTTGTTTTTTATTTTTTGCCTTTTTTTAAGTAGGCTCCATGCCCAGCGCAGAGCCCAAGGTGGGGCTTGAACTCACAACCCTGAGATCAAGACCTGAGCTGAGATCAAGAGTCAGATGCTCAACAAACTGAGTTACTCACATTACACACAGATTTCTTTAATTTAATATGCTTCGGGCTCCTGTAAAAAGTAAAAATGAAAGTAAAAAAAATAAAATACAATTCAGTGAAACATCCCAGGGCATAGAATGCCAATTTTTTACCCCAAACCATGATGCTGTATTTCTCCATTTCCCCGCTTGTCTCAAGAGTGTTCATAATTACTTGCTGAAGCATCCACTTGACAGTGCACCCATATTTTTAAAGAAAGAGTGTGAAATCCATGTGAGCTCTGTGGTCCAGTTCCCTGTGCTCTTGACATGTCAAATTCCCAGTTTCCAGGATGCAGTTACTACCCCCTGAGCTCCGTAAGGCGTCACCAAGGGGGTGGGGAGCTGGGTGATGGGTACAGGGGAACTCTCTACTATTTTTGCAACTTTTTCTGAGTCTATAAATATTTCAAAATAAAAGGTTTAAAAAGAAATCATTGTATGACAGAGCTGGAAGGACCTATGGGACCACACTTGGTGATTTCAACTTCCTCCTTTTTGCAAGAAAACAGACTTAGAGTCTCATCTGTGGTGAGGCCTCTGTTAAACTGGGGCTCCCACCTCTTCCTAGTCCACACTGACCTCCCCTCCCCTGCACCCTTGTCCTTGGTTCTCACCCCCTGGCCCGATGCTCACTTCCTCCTCCCTCACCTCCTGCCAAAGAGTAGAAACAACCACAGAATGGCCAACTTGGTTGGGTCAGGATGGCACAGCGCGGGCCGGTGCTGGGCACATGCTGGGCTCGGTACTTAGGGCTTCTCTTCAAAATCCTTAAAAAATAAGAGATCAGAAGAAACTTTGACGTCACTGCGCTTGGAAAGGCCCCAAGGTTCAGACACCTTTTTATCTTGTTCCCTGGGATTTGCGGCAGTCACCTGCCTACGTGTTGCCACCATATGGCCCTTCTCACAGAAATCAATTTGCAGAATTATCCAATGAGCTGCAAGCACTCCATGGGCAGTACCACTTGTAATTGATCCATTTCGAGGAAAGTGCTATGAGGAGTGGCTAAAGCAGCAGAGATGCAAACGTTAACATTTGTCTTAAGTTTTCATTTTTCACTTTCAACTGCTTTTTATTTCCATGTAGGGGAACGAGAGGAGAAATGCATCATGGAAGACATTCCAAGAGACACACTGATAACAGGTATGTACGACGTGCTCCATTGAATGTTGAACTCAGTATGTCATTTTATGGTACGACGCTAATTTCTTGGTGTATATATCACTCGGTGGTGAGTTTCACGCTGTATGGTTTCCTCTTGAGACGGTTTGTCGAGTTATGCGAACCTAACATGGAAATAGCCTTTGGAGTGAATTGCATTAATTCATAAACCGGCAAACAAAGATACAACACCACAGAATCCAAGCCTAATTTGTTTTTCTGGTTGTCAGCTTTCCTTAAGTGAAAGAATTTCTGATACCATTAATCATGCTAATTAGGGTTGAATTCTCAAAAGATAAGTGATGTCTCCGGCCTGGTCCAGTGCAACCGTGCGAAACAGCAAATGTTGAAGTGTCTCTGAGCCTCAGCCTCTGCAGCCCCACGCGCCCGCCTGGCAGCGAGTAGTGCTGGACGTGCACACATGTGCAGAACCGAGACTGCTTTCTAAGCGAAGGCCCCGTGAATCCGGCTATCGGCCCAGTGACTTCTGCACATTTCCCACACTGCCACCAAGCACATCTCCACGTGGCTGAGCTTAACTGGCCTCCTGAGAAAGAAACAGGTGCCCATGGGTTTCAGAATTGTATGGCAAATACAGTATGTTTAATGTTCAAATCCAATTGACATCAAATTCCCTGATTTCAATACAAAAGAGGAAAAAACAGCAGAATCTAAATCTAGTAGTATTCTCCGTAAGAGCCGATCGTGTATTTTTACGTCCAATTCTAACTTACATTGACTAGTGCCAGGTTCTCCTCTCCATTTGTCTTAGCCATTACGCTTGGGTGTTTTATGGCAGAGAATATGGACCCATCCCGCTGAACTTCAAACGCATACAGAGAATCGTGGCGCCAAAGCCAGAGACGGCAGTGTGAGGCCGGGCTGGGGAGGAGCAGAATGGGCAAAGGGTGGTGTGGGGACGCCCAGGGCTGCTGCGGTGCGAGCAGGGCGGCCTAAGAACCCTGTGCCCTTGGGCAAGCTACTGAACCTCTCGCTTCATTTGTCAAATGGGATAAAAATAATAATGATACCTGCTTCCTCTTGTCATGATGATGATGGAATTAATATTTGCAAAGCTCTTAGAATGCAGCCAGACACACAGGACATACTCTGAGTGTTGGCTCATGCCCCCTGACCCCAGCTCTCTCATCCCAGGGGACGTGTGACTCTTGGGTGAGTAGCTCTGTGGCTGCTGGTAATATAATAATAATCTAGATTGTCAAGAATGGAAAAAGGGAGTGCGGCCTTTCTGGGGGAGAGATAAGAGGAGAGGGAGGGAACTTGGTGGGGGCAGCTGTTCTGATGAGCTTTAAACCACCGCTTGCTGGTCCTTGGAGACGTTCTTCAAACAAGGCTGTTGGTAGTTTGTAAGAGGCAAGCACCGAGGGGAAGAGCAATGTGCCAGGGAGCACAGTGACCATAATGTGGGAGACTGCTCATCAGAAAGAAAATGATTAGAATTCAGAACCAATGAAATTTTGCTCCTGGATGGTCCTGCTCAAAAGGTCCCTGGATTTGATTCACTTTGCCAAAGTACCCAGGGTTTCTGTTTTTTCTTCAGAGTACAGACCTTGTTAGAAACAGGAGACAGGAGAAGAGGAAGGCATCACCAAGTTACAGATCAATCTCATTCGTCCACTAGAGCAGCTCCAACCTTGTCTTGTTTTTTGTTTCTGTTTTTAAAGATTTTTATCTATTTATTTGACAGAGAGAAAGAGAGAGAGCTTGAGTGGGGGGAGCGGCAGAGGGAGAGGGAGAAGCTGTCTTCCCACTGAGCAGAGAGCCCAACTCGGGACTCGACCCCGGGACCCTGGGATCATGACCTGAGCCGAAGGCAGATGCCCAACCCACCGAGCCCCCCAGGCGTCCCATCCACCCTTGTCTTCATGGGAGACCACACCACTCCTCAGGGGTGTCTCAGCTCAGGCACCCTCGGAAGCCGACCCTGAGCCAAGGATTCTAGTGGGGAGATGCTCTTAGGAGACAGAGGGAAAGTAGCCAGGCCAGGTGACATTTCAGGTGAAGCCCAGGGTCAGGCTGAGCCAGGGCGGGGAGGGGGGCGAGGAACTTACGGTAATACCGCAGACATACGACTCTGCTCTTCCATCGCTGAGGAGACACCCACAGGAGCGATGGCAGGCTGTCGGGGGCAGGCACCCCCCATGGTCACTGCAGCACCATCCACAACAGCCGAGCGTGGAGGCTCCCAAGTGTCCGTCAGGAGACGGACGGAGAGACGGAATGCGGTATCCACACAATGGAATGTGATTTAGTCACAAGAAGGAATGAAATAAGTAACAATGATATTCTGATACTTGCCTCAAAGGGGTGAGCCCGAAAGGCATCATGCCTGCCGAACCACGTCGGCCACAGAAGGATCAGCCCTGCACGGCTCCACGCGTGTGAGGCCCCCGAGGCGAGCTGGATTCAATAAGCCAAAAGTAGAGCAGAGGGGACCAGGTGCCAGGGAGGGGCACTGCTTAAACGGGGACAGTTTCTGCTTCAGAGGATGGAGACGTCTGGAGAGCGACGGTCGTGATGGTGGCACCCCTGTGTGAACACATCGGATGCTACTGAGCTGGGCACCTAAAAAGTGGCTAAAATGTTACATTTTGTTACATGTATTTTACCATGATTTTTAGAACATTGAAACAATGGATAAGATGTCCCCCGTGGTGTGTCCCACCTCCTGGCAGGTGTCGTCCCACACCACCCACTGGGCAGGGGTCTCTAAGGCTCACGGTCCCTCCCCACCCCCTGCTCCCCTGCACAAGGCGCTTCTCGGCACTCACAGGTCGCAGCAGAGCCCGGGGCACGCAAGCAGCTGGGAAAGGGGCGTGGAGGGTCCAGAGTGGGGCGGCGACAGCGTCCTCGTGGCTGCATGCACACGGATCGTGGTGGCTGTTTCTCCTGGTCGAGGAAATGTGCTTCTGCCCCAGACTGTTATAATTTCACTTGACACCTTGCCTTGCCGCAAGGGCTTTGCAAACACCCACAGTTCCCACCAACACCAGTTCCGGAGAAATGCCTGCCCTTGTAATCATTTCTCCTCAGTGACAGAGCGACAAGTACCCAAGAATAAATGTAAGGGCAACGATGTGCACGACCTGCACGCCGAAAACCGCAAACCAGCATGGAGGACGAGCTTGCGCTCGTGGGACAGAAAGATGGGCAAGGACCAACGGACACTTCTTAAGGGAGGAGACCCAAGCTGCCGGGAAGTAGATGGGAAGGTACTCGACTTCACGGCTCGGGGGGAGGGCACAGAGCCAAGCCCAAGGAGATGCCGCAGCCCCCAAATCGTGTGGAAGCCGACCAGGGCCCTCACACACCAGGCCACGGATTTCCCCACTAGTACCCGTCTCCCCGTGGTCCAGGTGAGCACAGGAAACTCGCGACAGAGATGCAGACGTGTGTCCACGTGCCTCAAAATCCTCACGGTGGCATGATCAGCAACGGCCAGAGACCGGACGTGGCTCAGACGCCCGTCAACAGACGAACGTAAAGGAGTCGCCTCTGCCCACAGCGGCCTGCGAGTGGCCGCACAGCGCGAGGTCCGCATGCCCACAACGGCCCACACACGCTGGCGGGAGGGGCTGAGGCGGGCTTTGCAGACACAAGACGCCTCTGTCCTCGCAAGGCCCGGGCCCGTTGCCTTCGGGAGGCAGGCGGCGAGTGGGGGCGGTCGGGATGCGAGGATGTCTCGAGCAGGGCGGTCCTGTGGTCCTGGGGTTGAGCTACACTCTGATGATGGGCGTGGGACGTGCGTGTGCGCCTCCCGTCTGCCACACCCCACCTCGCCGTGCTCCCTCGACACGGAATCTCCGAACGGTTCACAGGTGTGTAGGGAAACAGAGGGTCCTCGGGAGCGTTCCCCTGGAGCGTTCCGGAACACATCGCTCTACATTCGTAACCACTGCTGAGGGCGCTGGGGGTCAACCAGACGATTCGGCTTTTCAGCACCACCTGTGTGCCTTCATTCCTTTGCTCACGCCTCAAATGCTGACGGCAAAGCTCTGGGCTCAGCACTGGACAGTCTTTCTTCAGCTCTCGGAATACACTAGACTTGAGGTTACAGAAGAGTGTTTAAGCACATAGAAAGGTGGTCGCAAAAAACTGGGTGGAAAAATCAGGTTACAGATAGTACATAACAGTGTGATTTCACTTTTTGTAAGATAGGTAATGTGTACTTATAGGAAAGAGACTAAAGGATAATCCTGAATACCAAAAACCTCTAGAGGGGATTTTTACTTACTAAGATTTTACTAAAATGCATTTTACTTGTCTGAAACCAACCCAGTGGTCCCCGGTCCCAGCCCCAAGGACTCAGTCTGGGGCGGAATGCACGACCACATCAGGGGTCACGGGTCAGGGCTGAGTGCCTGACCCGATGTGCTCCAGGTCCCCGGGAGACCAGGAGAGGCATGTGCCCGCGCCTGCCTGGCACCCGGCAGCTCCCGACCAGGACCCGCTGAGAGAAACAGCCACGGAGGGCGCCTGGGAGGCTCGGGGGGAGGGCACAGAGCCAAGCCCGAGGAGATGCCGCACGAACCACATCTGGGCTTTAACACGCACGCACACGCAAGCACACTCCAAGACCATGGGGTGAGTGCTGTAGTTTGAGGTGAGGGGGCCAAGGCCCTCGATTTGGAAATCAAGCTGAGTTTTAACCCTGGCTTGGCCTTTTATTAGCTGATGGTTTCCGATAAGCCGTTCAGCGCCTTCAGCCTCAGGCTCCTCACTGGTACGCATGGGTATCATTCTCCCCACGTCACGGGGTTGTAGGGTTCCGTGGGAGCTGAGGGAAGACACTGCACATGAAAAGCCCAATAATAAGGTCAGAAATCATTGATCAAGTGCTTACACAGCGCTTAGGACACGACCCGCTAAGTTCTGCATTAAACACGGACTCTTCACATGCTAAGAGACCATTACTACCCGGGCTTGATCCAAGGGGACCGTGAAGCGCAGCTCAAGGCAGGGCCTTGCCCGAGTGTCCCTGCTCCTAGCCAGGAGGACGCGTGGTGAGAAGCAGGACAAGGCAGCCTGTCCCCTCTGGAAGTGCTCGTCCCCACGCGGTGACCAGTCCCTCGGCGGCTCCTGGTGAGCGGTGCTTCTCTGCTGCCATCTGGTGGCAGCCCCGGGCCATGACACCTCCCGCCTTCCCTCCCCTCCGGCCTCTGGGGCTGCGGGGGGCTGCAGGGGGGCATGCTCAGGGCCAGCAGAAAATGGAAAAGCAAGCAGAAACCACTCTCACTCATTCTGATAACTCAAGGCACTATGCCAGGAACACTGGCGTTTTAACAATGGGCCCGATTGGCACTCATTCATTCAAAATCTCCCTTGAACATGTCCTGTGGGACACTCACTCATTCACAAAACCTTACTGAGCCAAGCCCTGCCCTCAGCTTCTTGTCGGGCCCAAGAGGCCCACGAGAGAGGAATGCAGTGCCCCCTGAGCTCTAGCCCCTCACAGAGTGCAGACGAGGGGACTGCCCAGCTGCTAGAAGACCCAGCATGCTGACAAGAATAGTCCAGTATGGGCAAGTGTGGGGACAGCAACAAGAGGAAAGTCCCAGAGGAATGGGGGGGCGCCCCCACCACCCCAGCAAGAGGCAGGGTGCCAAGGGAGCGATGCAGAGGGGTTAGGGCAGTTGGCGGTGCAAAGACCGAGATGCTGACCATTCCCATAGGAGAGGCGGCGGGAGGGTGCTGGAAGCGGGCCAGGAGGAAGATCTGGGGTGTTTCACAGGATGGGAAACACAGGAAACTGAGATTTCCAGGTGGCCAAACATTTGCAAAGTGGTCCTCCCGCCTGGTCTTGTGCTCCTTCCAGAACATTCAGCTGCTTCAGCAAAGGGGCCTGATCAGGTTGGGGGCTTTCTTGCTCGAGTTGGTGAACGTTCCATTATGTCCTGGAAAGGAAACGTGGATTCCACTCTTGGGGGGCGTGCTCTGTGATGTCAGGTCGGTCCTGCCGGTTGGGGTGCTCAGCCCTTCTACCTGTCGGCTGGTTTTCCCTCCATTACTGACCACAATTGTGCATTTGTCTACTTTTCCTTTCAGTTGTTTTACTTCATGTGTTTTCAAACTGTTTATGCCTTTACGATGGTTGTCTTCTGAGTGAAAGGACCCCTTTATCATTATGTAATGTCACTCTTTGTCCTTGGTAATTTTCATTGCTCTGAAGTCTACTTTCTCTGATACTTATAGAACCACTCAAGCCTTCTTTTATTTTTAATTTTTTAAAAGATTTTATTTATTTATTTGAGACAGAGAGAATGAGAGACAGAGAGCATGAGAGGGAGGAGGGTCAGAGGGAGAAGCAGACTCCCTGCCGAGCAGGGAGCCCGATACGGGACTCGATCCCGGGACTCCAGGATCATGACCTGAGCCGAAGGCAGTCGCTCAACCAACTGAGCCACCCAGGCGCCCTCAAGCCTTCTTTTATTAACACCAGAATGGTATGCCTTTTTTATCCTTTTACTTTTAACTTTTTTATATCCAAAGTGACTTTCTTGTACACTACATAATAGTTGGGTCATTAAAAAAATCAACTCGGACAATCTTTGCCTAATCTCTGTTTAGACCATTTACATGTAATGTAATTATTACATGTATATTGTCAGGATTTAGATCTGCTATTTTATTATTTTTTTTCTTTTTGCTCCCTCTGCTTTTTGTTCCCATTTTCCATTTTCTAGCTTCCTGTGGGTCACTTGAATGTTTTGTAATATCCCATTTTTGCTTTATCTATAGTATTTTTCACTATATATCTTTGTATAGTTTTTATTAGTGGTTGCTCTAGGGATTACAATATGATACGCATACTTATCACAGTCTACAAGGATCCATATTTGTCATTTCAAGAGGAATGTAGAAACCTACGGCCATGTGCCTTTGCCCTCCTCACCCCTTATAATATAGTTGTCTTAAATATAATCTCTACATACTTTGAGAACCACATCAGACAATATTTTATATATATATATTTAAAGATTTTATTTGATTGACAGAGAGAGACACAGTGAGAGAGGGAACACAAGCAGGGGGAGTGGGAGAGGGAGAAGCAGGCTTCCCGCCGAGCAGGGAGCCCTATGTGGGACTCGATCCCAGGACCCTGGGATCATGACCTGAGCCGAAGGCAGATGCTTAATGGCTGAGCCACCCAGGCGCCCAAGACAATATTATATATATTGTTTGCTTTCAACTGTCAAACAATTTTAAGAATAGAGAATGCTCTGTTGTCATTTCCCTAGTTACTCTTTCCATTATTTTCTCTTCATTCCTGGTGTTCCAAATTTCCTTATCATTTTCTTTGAAGAACTCCCTTTAGCAATTATCTTAAAGCAGGTGTTCTAGTGAACAATTCTTAGTTCTCCTTGACCTAAGAATATTTTGCCTTCATTCTGAAGGATACTTTTCGTGGATAAAGTGTGACAATTCTTTCGTCAACATGTGCCACTTCCTTCTGGTCTCCATGTTTCTGATGAGAACTGTGCTGTCATTCAAACTGTCATTCCCCTGACAGTGATGCAGGGTTTCTCTCCACTTTCCAGATATATTTTTTTGTCCTTTAGAATGGAGTCTGGAGGCAGGCAGGGGGAGCTCCGGCCCTACCACTACCGGTCAACCGCAGACCCAACAGGAAGAGACGCACCTTGCACCTGGATATTACCTTAGCTACCACTCTACCATCCCAGCAGGAAGAAGGAAGGTTTCCTCCTCCCCCAGCAACAGCCCAGCCAATGAGAGACAGTCACAGCCCGGCCAATGAAGGACAGTCACATCCCGGCCAACGAGAGACAGTCAGAGTCCGGCCAACGAGAGACGTCACAGCCCGGCCAACGAGAGACAGTCACAGCCCAGCCAACGAGAGACAGCCACAGCCCGGCCAATGAAGGACAGTCACAGCCTGGCCAACGAGAGACAGTCACAGCCCGGCCAACGAGAGACAGTCACAGCCCGGCCAATGAAGGACAGTCACAGCCCGGCCAATGAGACACAGTCACAGCCTGGCCAATGAGAGACAGTCAGAGCCCGGCCAACGAGAGACAGTCAGAGTCCGGCCAACGAGAGACTGCCACAGCCCGGCCAACGAGAGACAGTCACAGTCCGGCAAATGGAGGACAGTCACAGCCTGGCCAACGAGAGACAGTCACAGCCTGGCCAATGAGAGACAGTCACAGCCCGGTCAATGAGAGACAGCCACAGCCAGCCAATGAAGGACAGTCACAGCCCGGCCAACGAGAGACAGTCACAGCCCGGCCAACGAGAGACAGTCACAGCTCGGCCAACGAGAGACAGTCACAGCCCGGCCAATGAGATATTCACAGCCTGGTCAACGAGAGACAGCCACAGCCCGGCCAACAACAGACAGTCACAGCCCGGCCAATGAAGGACAGTCACATCCCGGCCAACAAGAGACAGTCACAGCCCGGCCAACGAGAGACAGCCACAGCCCGGCCAACGAGAGACCGTCACAGCCCAGCCAATGAGAGACCGCCACAGCCCGGCCAACGAGAGACAGCCACAGCCCGGCCAACGACAGACAGTCACAGCCCAGCCAATGAGAGACAGTCACAGCCCGGCCAATGAAGGACAGTCACAGCCCGGCCAACGAGAGACAGCCACAGCCCGGTCAACGAGAGACAGCCACAGCCCGGCCAATGAAGGACAGTCACAGCCCGGCCAATGAGAGACAGTCAGAGCCCGGCCAATGAGAGACAGCCACAGCCCGGCCAACGAGAGACAGTCATAGCCCGGCCAACGAGAAGACAGCCACAACACGACCAATGAGAGACAGTCACAGCCCGGCCAACGAGAGACATTCACAGCCCGGCCAACGAGAGACAGTCACAGCCCGGCCAATGAGAGACATTCACAGCCCGGTCAATGAGAGACAGTCACAGCCCGGCCAATGAAGGACAGTCACAGCCTGGCCAATGAGAGACAGTCACAGTCCGGCCAACGAGAGACAGTCACAGCCCGGCCAATGAAGGATAGTCACAGCACGGCCAACGAGAGACAGTCACAGCCCGGCCAATGAAGGATAGTCACAGCACGGCCAACGAGAGACAGTCACAGCCCGGCCAACGAGAGACAGTCACAGCCCGGCCAATGAGAGACTGCCACAGCCCGGCCAATGAGAGACAGTCACAGCCCGGCCAATGAGAAGCTACTGCAGTTCCCGCTCAGTTTACCCGAGTGGACTTTGTGCCTCGGGCGCCCTCCCTGTCCCCCTTCCTCCTCTGCTTAGCTCGGCGACAGCCCTGCGCGTTCGTCCCGGTTTGTCCGCAGCGACGCGCGGTTTGGCAGGAGTAGCTGGCGCTGTGCTCTTAGGTCCGGAGCCTTGAGTTCTGAGACACTCTCTTCCGTGGCCAGGCTGGGAACTCACACCACATTCGGAGCCTCCGAGCCTCCGAGCAGTAATTCCTGGGCTCCGTGCCCGGCTGCTCGGAGGCCGCTGGGACTGCAGAGCAGGCTGGAGGGTCCGGTCTCCAGCCCCCTCCTCCCTGGAGCCCCGTCGATCCTGTGGTGCAGGGGTGCTGCTCCTCCTGTCCTTCCCTCAGCGCAGCTTCCCCCACAGGGCTCATGTGGGGCAGGAGGCCTCAGCGGGGCCGATCCCGGGGCGGATCCCTGGGCTGATCCCGAGGCGGATCCCTGGGCCGATCCCGATGTGGATCCTGGGCTGGTCCCGAGGCCGATCCTGGGCCGGTCCTGAGGGGATCCCTGGGCTGATCCTGATGCTGATCCTTGGACAGGTCCTGAGGCGGATCCCCGGCTGATCCTGAGGTGGATCCCTGGGCTAGAGGAGGCAGCTTCCCTCCCATTCTTCACGTTCGGGCACAGAGTGCCCTGCACGCAAGCAGGGGAGGCGCATGGGGGAAACACTGCGTTGGGCTGAGTCGGCTTTGAGTCCTGAGGGTCGCAGCCAGCCTCCTTTTACACCTTTCAGAGGCTTCGGGTTTCACACATTGTAATTAGAGGAGGCATGCGGTGGAGTGGACTTAGTCCATCTTCTCTAGAACTGTCAACAGTACTTTTTTTTTTTAATTTTATTTATTTTTTTATTATTATGTTATGTTAATCACCATAGGTTACATCATTAGTTTTAGATGAAGTGTTCCATGACTCATTGTTTGTGCATAACACCCAGTGCTCCATGCAGAACGTGGCCTCTTTAATACCCATCACCAGGCTAACCCATCCTCCCACCCCCCTCCCCTCCAGAGCCCTGTTTGTTTTTCAGAGTCCATCGTCTCTCATGGTTCGTCTCCCCCTCCGATTTCCCCCCTTCATTCTTCCCCTCCTGCTACCTTCTTCTTCTTCTTTTTTTTTTTTTTAACATATAATGTATTATTTGTTTCAGAGGTACAGGTCTGTGATTCAACAGTCTTGCACAATTCACAGCACTCACCATAGCACATACCCTCCCCAATGTCTATCACCCAGGCACCCCATCCCTCCCACCCCCCACCACTCCAGCAACCCTCAGTTTGTTTCCTGAGATTAAGAATTCTTCATATCGGGGCACCTGGGTGGCTCAGATGGTTAAGCGTCTGCCTTCGGCTCAGGTCATGATCCCAGGGTCCTGGGATCGAGTCCCGCATCAGGCTCCCTGCTAGGCGGGGAGCCTGCTTCTCTCCCTCTGCCTCTGCCTCTCTCTCTCTCTCTGACTTTCATGAATAAATAAATTTTAAAAATTAACAAAAAAAAGAATTCCTCTTATCAGTGAGGTCATATGATACATGTCTTTCTCAGATTGACTTATTTCGCTTAGCATAATACCCTCTAGTTCCATCCATGTTGTAGCAAATGGCAAGATTTCAAATTTTTGATGGCTGCATAATATTCCATTGTATATATACACCACATCTTCTTTATCCATTCACCTGTCGATGGACATCTTGGCTCTTTCCACAGTTTGGCTATTGTGGACATTGCTGCTATAAACATTGGGGTGCAGGTGCCCCTTTGGATCACTACATGTGTATCTTTGGGGTAAATACCTAGTAGTGCAATTGCTGGGTCATAGGGGAGCTCTATTTTCAACTTTTTGAGGAACCTCCATACTGTTTTCCAGAGTGGCTGCACCAGCTTGCATTCCCACCAACAGTGTAGGAGGGTTCCCCTTTCT
The DNA here is from genome assembly GCF_011800145.1 of Mirounga leonina. Taxonomy (NCBI): domain Eukaryota; kingdom Metazoa; phylum Chordata; class Mammalia; order Carnivora; family Phocidae; genus Mirounga; species Mirounga leonina. The sequence continues at coordinate 81,116,616 of NW_023270323.1, forward strand.
CCGCATCCCTGCCAACATCTGTCATTTCCTGACTTGTTAATTTTAGCCATTCTGACTGGTGTGAGCTGGTATCTCATTGAGGTTTTGATTTGTAGTTCCCTGATGCCAAGCAATGTTGAGCACTTTTTCATGTGTCTGTTGGCCATTTGGATGTCTTCTTTGGGAAAATGTCTGTTCATGTCTTCTGCCCATTTCCTCATTGGATCATTTGTTCTTTGGGTGTTGAGTTTAATAAGTTCTTTATAGATTTTGGATACTAGCCCTTTATCTGTTATGTCATTTGCAAATATCTTCTCCCATTCTGTCGGTTGTCTTTTGGTTTTGTTGACTATTTCTTTTGCTGTGCAAAAGCTTTTTATCTTGATGAGGTCCCAATAGTTCATTTTTGCCCTTGCTTCCCTTGCGTTTGATGTTTCTAGGAAGAAGTTGCTGTGGCTGAGGTCGAAGAGGTTGCTGCCTGTGTTCTCCTTTAGGATTTTGATGGACTGCTGTCTCACAGTTAGGTCTTTCAACAATTTTGAGTCTATTTTTGTGTGTGGTGTAAGGAAATGGTCCAGTTTCATTCTTCTGCATGTGGCTGTCCAATTTTCCCAACACCATTTGTTGGAGAGACTGTCTTTTTTCCATTGGACATTCCTGCTTTGCTGAAGATTAGTTGACCATAGAGTTGAGGGTCCATTTCTGAGCTCTCTATTCTGTTCCATTGATCTATGTGTCTGTTTTTGTGCCGTACCATACTGTCTTGATGATGACAGCTTTGCTTTTCTTTTTCAACATTCCTCTGGCTATTCGGGGTCTTTCCTGGTTCCATACAAATTTGAGGATTATTTGTTCCATTTCTTTGAAAAAAGTGGATGGTATTTTGATGGGGATTGCATTGAATGTGTAGATTGCTCTAGGTAGCATTGACATCTTCACAATATTTGTTCTTCTGATCCATGAGAATGGAACGTTCTTCCATTTCTTTGGATCTTCCCGCTATTCAACATAGTACTAGAAGTCCTAGCCACAGCAATCAGACAAAAAAAGAAATAAAGGGCATCAGAATCGGCAAAGAAGAAGTCAAACTCTCACTCTTTGCAGATGATATGATACTTTTTTTGGAAAATCCAAAAGACTCCACCCCAAAACCGCTAGAATTCATACAGGAATTTAGTAAAGTGGCAGGATATAAAATCAGTGCACAGAAATCAGTGGCATTCCTATGCACCAACAACAAGACAGAAGAAAGAGAAATTAAGGAGTCGATCCCATTTACGATTGCGCCCAAAACCATAAGATACCGAGGAATAAATCTAACCAAAGAGGTAAAGCATCTGTAATCAGAGAACTATAAAAGTGATACTTTTTAAAAGACCATCAGGAGTCAGTACAGAACATACATTAATACCAGTTAAAAACTGCGGGGACAAAGGGCCAGTACAAGTCAAAGATGCCTTCGACTAAGCACAGGACCGGCCGAGAGGTTGCTGCCGATGCTCCCCTCCCAGGAAATGGGATCTGTAGGGCTTCCAACCCCAGTGCCTCACTTTGTAGGGGCGGCCCTACAGTCAGCACCCAGGGACATTCCTGTCTGAGGCCCCTGTCAGCGACTAGTGTCCTTGCCTTCCAGGGAGGCCCGTGGCCCCGGACCTGGGGCTCCGGGCTCTGGATCAGACTAGCTGGTGCTAATTCAGCCTCTACAGCTCTCGAGCTACGTCATCCGGGATTCAGTTTCCAACCTGTAAAGTCAGGACAATAATGCAGAACACAACACCCTTTACAACCTCCTCCACTTGGGCCTGGTCCGAGTGATTCCATTCTGGATCCTGCACGCTTGTCCCCACACAACCAATATTGCAGACTGAAAGCCACATCGTTCCACTCCCTCGACCCACCGCTTCCCCAGGCCCTTACAATGAAGGTGCAGGCCCTCCGTGATCGGGCCCTGCCCGCTCCCACCACATCTCACACCATTCTCTCCCCGCGCTCCTCACTGCAGCCACTCCGCAGTTCCTTGGGTCCCCAGGCATGCTCCTGCCCCAGGACCTTGGCATGCGACCCCACATGGAACCATCTTTCCCCAGAAGGAGCCAGCATTGTGTGGTAGAAAGGGGAAAGCCCTGACCCTGCTGCATTGAATCTTGACTCGGCCACTTGCTAGCTGTGTGACCTAAGCAAATTACTTTTTCTATCTTTTGGTTTCATCATAGGCAAAATTGTCATAAAATAGTATCACTGGGGCGCCTTCGTGGCCCAATCAGTTGGACGTTGGATTCTCGGTTTTGGCTCAGGTCATGATCTTGGGGCTGTGGGATCGAGCCCCACGTGGGGCTCCGTGCTCAGTGCAGAGTCTGCTTGGGATTCTCTCTCCCTCTGCCCCTGCCTCCCCCCTTTAAAATAAATAAATAAATCTTTAAAAATGTATAATATCACTAACATAGTGTTGTCATGAAAATTCAGACTATGTGTATAAATTCCTTAGAATGCTTGGCAAATCATTAGCACTGAGTGTGATGTAGAGATATAATTTGAACATATTTGTAAGTATACTTAGTGTAAAACATATACATATTTTCCTCCCCTGTTCCTTTGGGTCTTTGCTCAAACTTCAGAGGAGCATTCACTGACTTCCCCATATAATACTCAAAGTCTCCTATCCCTTTCACTTGCTTTCGCTCACAGCATTCCTAACGTCTCCCACATTAAATACTTATTTCCTTGCTGTCTGTACAAAAGCTCCATGGAAACAAAGATAGTGCCTATCTATTTTGTTCACTTCTGTCCTCAGCTCCGAGAGCAGGGCTCTTGCCGTGGAAGGAACTCATTACATACTGACTTGGTGAAGGAATAAAAATACCTCCTCGGAGTACATGAAGAACCAGTGGGACGACAGGTTAAGTGCTCAGTATGGTACCTGGCGCGCACAGGGCACCGTTAGCTATTTCTCGATGGCTCTCAATAAACACGAACTCTTTTTTCATTACCATTGTACCTTGCAGGGTTCAAGGGGCAAGTTAAGCCATATGATGCTTCCATATACTAAAAGGAGGAAGTGGGAGGCTCTTTCGGTGACGACGCCAACTTTAGCAGGAGCCTCCGAAGGCAGGCATAGGAAGGACTCGACAGGACACACCTACGCCTTAGGAAGGAATCGTGTGGGTGAGTTAGAGGAGGAAGAAGCCAAAGACGATCTGCCAGGCGACACTGCGAAAGTCCTGACCCACACGAAGTTTACATTCTAGATAGAAAGCTTTCACAGGCTTTTTAGTTTTTCAGTAGTCCTCGGAACTCTGAGACTTAGGAGGGATACATATTATCCCCATTTTCCGAGGGACCTGAGTCCAGAGTGGTGCAGTCAGAGGGGAGCAACAGTGAGGGCTGGACCAAGAGCCCACGCCTTCCCCTTTACCCCAGGGTCTTCCCACTTGGCTACGTGACCTCATCACCACGCTCACAGTATTTTGTGATTTGGATAATTTGAACAAAGTAAACTCATTTATCAGTAATCATGTGCAACTACTTCCTCCACCTGTTTTATAATAAATGTCTTACGTTTTTGAAACAGTGACTTTCAAGATACAGCAATGGGACATACGCAGACAAGATTTCCTTGAATCTGCTCCTGGCTTGGGAATGTTTGTGACTGTTAGAACTTACAATGATGAGGTAAAATATTCTTTTATGTTTTGTTACTAAAATTTTTAATTTGCTAAAATTCATATATCATGTATCCCCTCAAACTTTAAGAAAAACCTCCGCATAAGCACTCATTAACCAGAACTGACAATTTTTAATGTGTCTAGTCCTGAATAAAGGGACTACACAGAGACGTGGAAAGTGCCTGCCTTCAGTGAGCCTATTGTCTAGCTCAAGAGCAGAGACCTTAACATAAAATATTTCAGAACAATGTAAATGATGGGCCTCGTGCTCATCATCCTGAGATTCGCTGGTCTTGCTGGGCCACAGTCTCCCCCCTCCTCCGTGGCAGCCCCTCGGTCTGTTGGGTCTCCCTGGCCGCTTCCTCATTAGGGGTTTAGCAGGAGTAGAAGAGGTACCAGGATCCAGTGGAGAGAATGTGAATGTTGGAGTCAGAGCCAAGTTAAAGTGTAAACTGTCAAGCTCAATCTTCAGCAGGTTGTTGACTGCTCCAGTCCTCAGTTTTCTCATCTGTACAGTGGGTGTTAACAGTGACCTCCGTTCCCCACTGTGCCAGCTCAAGATCCTGACTTGCTCAGTCCAATCACTCAAACACAGTTGTGAGAACGACTTCCCTTTGGACTTAGAGCTGCCCTGGGGATGTGCCCATGGGACAGCAAGGATGGATAGCAAAACCTCATAGACCAGAACAGGCATCTCCTCTGGGGAGGAGAGGATACAAAGTTCCTGTTCTCGTTAAACTGGATGATTGCCTGATCCGAGCTCAGGAGACATTCTGACACCTCCACTCCTGTGGAGACTGGGAGTGGGGTCACTGGAGAGACTCCACTCCAGCTGGATGGATGGGACCCTTGAGCCTGGCTGCTATGGCACCTTCTCCTGGTGCACCTAGCACCTGCCTGACGGTGGTTCTGCTGGGCCTGTCCGTGTAGCTACCTCCCCTCCCTACAGCCTGCCTCTCGGGCTTTTTGCCTGGTTATACAAAAACCTAATTCTCCTCTGTTCTTTCATGAGCAATCTGGAAATGTCTCCATGGCTTATTAAACGCTGAATCCAAATTTTAGTTGAGCTCAAAACTGTCACAGAATATCCCAGTCACTATTTTTAAGACAGAGAAGGTTCATTCTTCAAAAATATAATTGCCTGATCTAATACCCCCTTCTACAAGGGAGGAAAAATATTTTAATTTATTCTGCATTCAACAAATATTAAACGTGAGCCTAATATATACCCTACCCTCTTCCTGACCTAAGAGAGACAAAATTCTCACCCCATAGGGCTGATTTTCAAGAAAGCTCTCCCCATTTTGAAGAACAAGAGACAGCCCTAGTTTCAAAATGTCTTACGAGATCCTCCTTTATGGTCCTTATCAGCACCTCCACAGGGCCTCTGTTTTTACTTGGGTCAGTGTGTCTGGGGGCCTGGGGTACTCTAAGTTGCCCACCTTGATCATATGTCCATTCCTATGGCATGTGACTGACAGCCCCAGGGAAAGACATGGCTGGTGGGGTAGGCAGGGCAGTCAGTAACAGCATATACGTACCATACAAACACATGCATTTTGTATTCCATTATTTCCCTAATGATTAGTGATGGTGAGCATCTTTTCCTGTGTTTTTTGGCCTTTTTTCTTTTAGCCCTTTGAGTGTACCAACCCACTGCCTTCTGGTCTCCAAAGTTTCTGATCAGAAGTCTGCTGTGATTCTTTTTTTTTTTTTTTTTTTTAAGGCGGCTCCATGCCCAGCATGGAGCCCAATGCAGGGCTTGATCTCATGACGATGAGATCAAGACCTGCACTGAGATCAAGAGTCAGATGCTTAACCGACTGAGCCACCCAGGCACCCCGAAATCTGCTAATATTCTTATGGAGGATCCCTTGTGTGTGACCATTATGAAGGTTCTCCATATTTGGAGGACAGGGTCCTTTTTGCCCACCCTGGCTTCCACATGCTGCGTGCAGGTTGTCCAGCAACTCACGCACATCGGCCTGCCACCTGGCTGGGGGTGGGGACGAGGTTGGGTAGCTGCTCCCGTGCTCGGAGCCGACACCAACCAAAGTTAACCACAATTTACCACATGAGGCTTCCCCTGGAAATTGCAAGCCTTCAATAGACTCCATAGTTCCAAAATAGCTACATCAGATGGATTCTAACAGTGTAATTGTGGTCTGGATGGGAAGACAGACTCCTGGTGCTGCCTACCTCACCATCTTCCCAGAATCCCCTCGTAGTTCAAAATGTTTTTAAATCTCTTAGGATTTCTTCCTCAAACCATGTGTTATTTAGAAATGTGCTTAATCTCGACATATTTTGGGATCTTTGTTATTGATTTCTACTTTAACTCCATTGTGTTCTGAGAGCAGACTTTGTGTGGTTTCTGTTACCGTTATTATTTTTTGAAATACAGTTGATGGGTTTCTACTATTTTAAATGTGTCAAGGTGTGCTTGGTGGCCAGAACGGGGTCTGTCTTGGTGAGTGCGCCAGGTGAGCTTGAGAACGTGCGTGTTCGGCTGTTGCTGGATGAAGCAGGCTGTACTCAAACACCATGTGCAGGTGACTGACGGTGCTGCTGAGTCCAGCGATGTCCTTCCTGACCTGCTGCTGGATCTGCCCGCTCCTGACAGAGGGGTGTCAGAGACCCCAGCTTCAACAGCAGACTCTCCTCCTCCTCCTGCAGTCCTGTCAGTTTTTGCCTCATATATTTTGCTTGGTTGTTAGGTGCTTACCCATTAAGGATTGTTTTGTCTTCTTGGATAATTGACCTCTTCGTCTTTATGTAATGCCCCATTATGTGATTATCCCTGATAATCTTCCTTGATCTGAAGTCTACTGTGTCTGACGTTAATATGAGCATTCTGGCTTTTTTTGTAAGGTTAAAGTTAGCATATACATCTTTTTCCATCCCTTAACTTTTAATCTACATGTGTCTTTCTATTTCAAGTGGGCTTCTTGTAGACAACAGAGTTTTGTTTTTTGATCCACTCTGTGTGTATTCTTCAGAATCTTCTTCTAAACTTATAGAAACACACACACACACCTGTACCTTGACAAATGATTTTTTTAATAAGAAATGGGGCCCTATACACACTACTGTAGTGTAGGATATTGGGGACATCTTTAGTACAGGACACATATGGGTACAATAGTCTCTTCTTTGCCCCATAACATTCCTTTATTTGGATTTGCCTAAATTTAGTCAATCCCCTACTAAAAGGTACTAAAGTAATTCCAAGAATGCAACTTTGCCATTACAAAAAACACCACACTGAATATCACTTTACATATAATTTTGTCTACTTGTGCATTTCCATAGAATAACTTCCTGTAGGTAGAATCACTGAGTCAATGGTCACATCCAGTTTAATTTTTAATACATATTGCTGAACTGCTTTCCAAATGGTTGTTCAACTTACATTTCCAAATCAGTGTTTAGAAATAGTATTTCTCAATACCATCCCTGGACACTTTTATTTAAATCTTTGCCAATCTGATAGTAAATAAGGGCTATCTTACTCTGGGTGTGTGTGTGTGCGCGTGCGCGTGCACGTTGTTTTTACCAACAAGGATAAATATTTTTCATTTTTATTGACCATTTCTTCTTTAGGAACTGCACACTTCTTACTAAACTAACAGGGGAGATCTATTTTTAAGAAGGGAAAGTAGAGAATAATAAACTTAAACTCTGGAAATCCTTAATCCTAGGTATTATTGTCCAAGTTATATGGCCCACAAGGAAGGTTCTATTTTACTTCACATTCACCTGGCGAACACATCATTTGCTTGGAATCTAATTCTACGAGGCTTGTGTCGTTTGGTGGGAGTAAGCTGGTGAGTATATGCCTCCCATGTCCTTGTTGATGAACAGAGCATCAGCACTATTCAGGCATGACGTTGGTATGCAGAACCATTACACCCGGACTGGCTAGAAACTTATTAAAGTCCTGTGCCCAGATCTCAGTGCAGCAACCAAAGAGGGAGCTGGAGAGCTTGGAAGGGGTTCAAAGGAGAGCTACAGCGTTGATTAAAGGCCTTGAAAAACAAGAACCATGAGGGAAGGTTAAAAGAACTGTGATTACTCAGGCCTGAAAACAAGCAAAGACTGGAGGGTAAATTAACAATGGAATTCCAATAAATAAAACTCTTATACGGCAGATGGTGATCGGTTATTTTCTGAACGGGCTGAGAGCAGACGAAGAAAATCTGTACTTTAGGATCAGAAATTTAGTCATATGTAAAGAAAATTTTCCTAAAAGTAATCAAATTCTTTCAGTGCCAAAAGCATTTACCTAGTAGTAGATTTGACGTTCAGGAGGGTCTAAGTACTATCTCAGGACCGTGGGTCACCAACTAATGATTATTACATAGGAAGACTGCTGAGTAGGGCAGGGGGTAGACAGGCAGTGAGAGATGGAGAACAAAGTGGGGCCTGCTCTTGAAGGGGGGGTGGAGAGATGCAGGAGAGGAGTTGGGGGACACAACAAGGGAAACGCAGAGTGGAGCGGTTTTAAGAAGGCTTCTTCCTTTTTCCTGTTTGTACAGCGGATCCACTTAGAGGTTCGAGTTGGACGACATAACCTTGATGCAGCCATTGCTCAAGCGAAGGACAAAGTTAATGAAGTTAGCTTTAAGCTGGAACATCTAATTGAGCAAATCGAGCAAATAGTCAAAGAACAGAACTATCAAAGGGTCAGTGTGCCTATTCAGCTTATTTTATCTCTTCCTGCCGGGAACACAATTCTGGAGACAAAGCCCCCAAACCACAGAAAGGATAAACTGCCTGTTCCTCGGTCATTCTCTCTGAGCTAGCACTGTGGGGACACTCGGGGTGAAGGAAAAGAACAATCTTTCACTATCTGCCAGACTGTGAGCTCCTCTAGGAAAGGGGACTGCAGCTCATTGGCCTCTGGGGTGTGGGCTTAATAGAACGAATAAATGCTCCCAAACACACCCAACATGTATGAAGAGGCTCCGTATGCCCATTTTCTAGATCAGTTTTATTCTTGTGACACTGTGTGTTTCCCGGGTCACTGTGCTCAGTGGACTCTGGTCAGACATGGGGTCAAATCCAGACTCCAGTTTCCTTACCTGGAAAATAAGAGGAGGACAGTGCCCAGCTTGAAGTAAAGTAAGGACACCAATCTTTTTTTTTTTTTAAAGATTTTATTTATTTATTTTAGAGAGAGAGAATGAGAGAGAGCACATGAGAGGGGGGAGGGTCAGAGGGAGAAGCAGACTCCCCGCCGAGCAGGGAGCCCGATGCGGGACTCGATCCAGGGACTCCAGGATCATGACCTGAGCCGAAGGCAGTCGCTTAACCAACTGAGCCACCCAGGCACCCGTAGGACCCCAATCTTGAAAATCTATCACTGTTGGCTGACATTCACTTGCTTGATGGTGAGAAATAAAATGAATAAGATAATAGATCAAATAGCATCTATTTTCCATCAAAATACAAAAATATGTTTTATTTAAGGTTGATTCTTAATCCTTATTTTTATTTTTTTTAAAGATTTTATTTACTTATTTGTCAGAGAGCGAGAGAGAGCACACAAGCAGAGAGAGAGGGAGAAGCAGACTTCCCGCTGAGCAGGGAGCCCGATGTGGGGCTCTATTCCAGGACCCCAGGGTCATGACCTGAGCCAAAGGCAGACGCTTAACGTCTGAGCCACCCAGGCATCCCTAATCCTTGTCTTTAGCTAACAACATACCCTGACTTAGAAAATCAGATACTGCACTTTGGTATATTAACTGGAAAATATTAAATATCTTCAAAGCATACAGCAGCACCTTCCCCTCAAATTCACAGTTAAATACTGTAAGGAACTAAACCTGCCTATTTCTCTTCCACATAGGACCGTGAAGAAAATTTTCGAATGATCAGTGAAGATACAAATAGCAATGTTTTATGGTGGGCTTTTGCACAAACATTAATCTTTATCTCAATCGGAATTTTCCAAATGAAATACCTTAAAGACTTCTTTATAGCTAAGAAACTCGTTTAAAATGTTAATAAAGACAAACAACTACCTACTAATTTACATAATGTTTGAGTTAACCAATCAAAATACATTCATAACCATGCACTGCTTTTATCATTTCAAAGATAATTAGAGATTGAAATAATGTTACACTGATAAAATATTACTTTAACTATGTAGCCTTTGAGCTTGATTGAATAAGCACATCATCCAGTTCTTATTTTAGCTTGGTGTAGATCAGCACCGTCCCATAGAAATAAAATGTAAGCTACATATGTAAATGTTACGTTTTCTGCTTGCCACATTAAAAAGGTTTTTTTTAGAAGGGTAAAATTAACCCTAGTGATCTGTATTTAACCCAAAACACCAAAAATATTACCATCTTAATTCGTAAACAGTAAGGTTCCTGAGATAGTTCATGTTGCTTTTCCGATACGAAGTCTGAGAACCCCAAGCATGTGCTATACTCAAAGCACAGGTCAGTTTGGCCCAGCGCATTTCAAGGGCCCAGTGGTCACATGACATTCACAGCTAGGACACTGGACAAAGGGAGAACACCCTTTCCCCACCACTGTATTCCTCTCGGCAAGACCCATCCTGAACCTCTCCTTTCTCTACTTCCCTGCACTACGGCGCCCTTGTCCACACAAGCAAACGGCCCGGGTTTCTCTGCACCAGGTTTTCTCACTTGGGCCCCAGCAGGCACCTGCATGTGGATGGAAACTCCGCTCCCCAAGCCATGGAGGGCGCCATCCGAGGAGTGCCGCTGTGAAATGTCACCTCCATCTGCTTTCTCTAGCTGTTCACTCTGAAATAAGGACACGCTCACTGCACGAGGCAAGAGCAGCACCAGGAGCCCCCGCCCCCCCAGCTCCACGCGGCCAGTTTCCGGGACAGGGACCCCCCAGCCCCACCCCAGGTCCAGCCCTTCACGCACGTGGCAGGTCCCCCAGCTCCACAAGGTCAGTGTCCCGGCAGGGACCCCCCAGCCCCACCCCAGGTCCAGCCCTTCACGCACACGGCGGGTCCCCCAGCT
>NW_023270323.1:81127279-81150444 GCF_011800145.1 Mirounga leonina
AAAGAGGAAAAGTGCGTGCGCGGGGAGCACGGCGAGTTCACCCGTGAAGCCCGCTCGCGCGCGCAGGCAGCAGCGCCCTGGGCGGTCACCGCTGTCCTGCCGTCCCTCGGGCGGCTCGCCGTGAGTGGTGGGAGCGCCCGGCGGCAGGACGGCCGCGCCGCACGAGCGCCTTCCGCGTCCGGGCAGGCCCGGGGCCCGCACTGGACGCCGAGGCTCTGGGGCGCCGGCCGGGGCAGGGCCTGGGGAGGCAGCCGGAGAACTGGGGAACGAGCACGTCGGCACCGATCGAAGGTGCTGGGGTGACGAGAGGGCCGAAGGCGGAGGGAGCCAGGGCAGGCTTTCTCTGCGAGCAGCATTTCTTCTTTTGCTTCCTTTTTTAAGATTTTATTTATTTGACAAAGAGAATGAGAGACAGAGAGCATGAGAGGGGGGAGGGTCAGAGGGAGAAGCAGACCCCCCGCCGAGCAGGGAGCCCGACGCGGGGCTCGATCCCGGGGCTCCGCGATCACGACCCGAGCCGAAGGCAGTCGCTCAACCGACTGAGCCGCCCGGGCGCCCGGGAAGAGCATTTCTGAAGACGGTGAAGATAGGAGATGTGGGGGGAAAGAAAGCAGAGCTTGTGGACTTGGCGTCCCAGGGCAGAGTCAGAACCGGAACCTCCCACTGGAGGTAGTGGTGTGGGTGAGCTTCGGTGAGAACGATGCGGGCAGGTCTGTGTTCACAGTTTGGGGGGACGGGTTCATGGCCTTGGGCAGGCTGATTCCCACGGCTCTTTTTTTGAAGCCCGGTCCAGTAGCCCAAGGTCATTCCCCCAAAAAGCCACCGATGCTGGACACACAAAAAACAGTGAAGGGCCTGAGGGTGGAGCACTGACCACAGCTCCTTGGCTGTTTAGTGACTGTGACTCAGGGGTAAGCCCTCCTTAAGCTTTGGTATACGTCCTTCCAGGCTTTTTCCTACGGATGCAGATTTCTACAATAAAAATGGTACTGTGTGTATACCAGTTTTAGTTACCTGAGTTTATTAATAGGACATGGAGCTCTTTTCACGTTAAAGTAAGTCTATCATTCTTTTTTTTATTTTTATTTTTTTTAAAGATTTTGTTTATTTATTTGACAGAGAGAGAGATAGCAAGAGCAGGAATACAAGCAGGGGGAGTGGGAGAGGGAGAAGCAGGCTTCCCGCCGAGCAGGGAGCCCGACGCGGGGCTCGATCCCAGGACCCCGGGACCATGACCTGAGCCGAAGGCAGACGCTTAACGACTGAGCCACCCAGGCGCCCCAGTCTATCATTCTTTTTAAGGCTGCATGATGTATCTTTTAGTTGCTGTACCATGATTTATTTAACTGATTCCCTACTAACAGCTCTGCGTGTTTTCTAATATTTTGCTGTTAAGCACCACTTGTTCCCTTACGTGGTTTTTTCCTTTGGGGTACCCAGATGGTGGGGCTGCTGCACTGGGGTATGTGCAGTAGCACTTAGGACCAGGCACCCCAGAAAGGTGGCTGCTCCCTGTCCCCAGCATGGATGGCCTGCATTTTCGTTTCATACGTTAGCGTCAGTCTGCGCTTTTGCCAACTACTCATTTGGGCCCTTTCACACCTTTTATTGGAGCGCTTATGTTTAATAGGTTTGTAAGCACTGTTTGTGAATGCCAGTTTGCCTACCCATCAGCTGCAGACGGATCCTCTCTTTGTCAAGTCTCTTCCTTCCCTGCCCTCAGTGCAGCTCGCGGATTTTTAGGAGCCAGCTCTGTTCATCTTTGACTCCATGGCTTCTGGCGGTGGTCGTGCTCCGAGGGATCTTGTCCAGAATCCCCAGGAGAGACACAGGGGGCGGGAACATACTGCCGAGGGTGGGTGCTTTCAGAAGAGGGCCACTTGAACGTGTTTGTAGGGATGGAGGAAAGGGGCAACTCTGGAGGCTGTGGAAGGGAACCCCGTCTTTCTACACAAGGACCCCATCCCACGTGCTGTGGGGATGAGATGAGATGAGACAGAGGAAGAAAGCAGAGGGAGTTGAGTTGTTCTGTGGTAAGTGGAGGAGAGGCAGGAAGATTGAGGTAGGTCATGACTTTTTTCTTGGTAACTGATACGGGGGCCTGTTTGAACACCCCCCATAGGGAATTGGCGGGATAACACCCAAGAAAAATGGAGGGTTGCCCAGCAGTGCTGCAGGTGGGCAGTGCTGGACTCAAGTCTGTGAATGCACTTCTCGGTTAAGTGATTGTTTCCCTGGTTCTTCGCTGCACTGGACCAGAAGAGGGGGAGACAGAGAGGCCGGGGCTTGGGCTGGGTGCGCTGCTTGGCAGGACGAGGGTTCAGTATTGCCTGGCCGGCTCTGGGCTCCAGGCTGGTTTGTGAGTAAGGGAAGCTCCGACGTGTGGGGATGGGGCAGAGGCCAGGATGAGAGGCCCTGCTGCCCCCACTGAAGGCATTTGCCAACGACACCCGGGTGCTCTGGTGCCGCGTGGGGGCAGGCGAGGAAATGCAAGGCTGCCCTTAGCAGCCAGCCACATGGAGGATGGCAGGAGTGGAGAAGAAGGTGGTGCAGTAGGTGGGCCTGAGCCAGAGACCCCGGAGAAGAGCAGGTGGGACGTTAGCCCTGTGCTCTCCGGCCAGGAGCTGCCTTATGGGCAGCCAAAGCTCAGCAAATACAAAGCACCTACCCAGTGAGCTGTCTCCTGTCTTGCAGAGGTGAGGCCAAGGGGGCTGAACAAAGCCTTTACTTCATCTCTTAGACGGGGTGCAAGGAGCTATTTTCATTTTGAATATTGGAAAAATTTTACTTAGGATATCACTACAAAATCTAATTGTAAGAAAATCTGAGATAGATTTAAGTTTGAGTATTGTTGATCTTCACAATCACTATTTTGGGGCATATTGACAAAACAGGAAAAATGGATTATTAGTTGAATAAATCTTTTCAACTCTGTCCACATGCACAGTCTTGTCATTCTCTGAACGTGGAAAATGTAAGTGCTATAATCCTGTATTATATTGAAGAAATACTGTAATTTGAAGCCTGCACTTAACATTCAAAAGCTCTACTCACTATAATAAAGTTTGCTCTTCTTTTATAGGTGGCAAAGAAGAGTGCTTGATTTGCAAAGTCCCTTGTCGCACAGTTTTACTTTCAAAACATGTAAGTTGAAATATGTATTATTTGGATATTAATCAGTGTTTTTTTTTTTTAATTCAAGATTCAGTTTTTAGTCATTTGGGGGGGTCTGAAATTTTGTTTCATTTTGCTAGGTTAATTAGAAGATCTTACAAGATTTCTGAGTAAAGTACAATTAGGATTTGGTTTTGAATACCTCGTACAACTTTCTTTCTTAACCATAGATTGGCCCTATGTGTAGTTTGCTGTGCTGAGTTCTGGGAAATGAAGATGAGTTGAGTAGGTTTCTTCAGCACAATACAAGCTCCTTAAGAAGGAGATAGAGTCTGGATTTCCATGGGGGTCATATCTAATTAAGAGGGTTGGAGGAAAGGAAGTTTAAAGTGGGTTACTGTTGTAGTAGGCTTAAAACGCGGTCTTTTGTCCTCTCTGTGAAATACGTCAGTGTCACCTACTTGCTTTAAATTTAGTTGCAAATAATTATTCTCTTTATACTTAGGTTCCAAGGTACGTATTTGATCTGATGTTTCAATCTATAACAATCATTTCTTGCTGATTACACATATAATACGAAGTCACGCAAGACTTAAACGATACAGAAAATCATAATGGAGAAAAATCTTGTTTCCCACAGATATCCACAAGCAGGGGTATAGTTATTGCTGTGTGTGTTACTGTGACTTATTTTTTTACAAAATGGTGTTTTCTCAGTTGACTTGGTATTTTGGGCACACCCACACTCTGAAAAGACTGCATAGCATTTCAGTGTTGTCCTGGGGGGAGGGTGGTTTTTCACTGTTTCAATTTTACAGTGAATATTTTTTTGCTATGTTTCTGCATATGTTTAAGAACATTTCTGTAGCATAAATTCCTAGGAGTGGAAAAATAAGGGCACAGATTTAAGTGTTTAAACTTAATAGAAAGCGCCTTATTTCCCTTAAGAAATGTGCCAGTTTAAACCCTTGGCCGTAGAGCCGGGTTCTGCTGGGTCACGCAGCTGGTCGGGCTTGCCTTTGAGGGAGGGGGCGCCCCTGGCCTTTCCCTGCCCTCCTGGGCCCTACTCTCCATTCATTTATTTTCTCTTTTCTTTTCTAGAAGTGTATTTAGAGAGATCTGTTTCCTTTTGTTTCCTGCTGTTGTACATCACTTCGAGCATTGTTTTTATCATTTCTAGATAGTCTTTAATCTCTCTTTTAACTTCCTTTTCGACTCAAGATTTATTCAGGAGGGGGGGTGCCTGGGTGGCTCAGTTGGTTAACCGTCTGCGTTCGGCTCAGGTCATGATCCCGGGGGGGGTCCTGGGATCGAGCGCCACGTGGGGCTCCCTGCTCAGTGGGGAGTCTGCTTCTCCCTCTCCCTCTGCCTCTCCACCTGCTTGTGCTCTCTCTTTCTCTCAAATGAATAAATAAAATCTTAAAAAAAAAATTATTCAAGAGAGTGCTCTTTAATTTCTAAGAGGTTAGATTTTATCTCCTCTATTATTTTTGTGGAAAATTTTTAGTTTTATGTCTCTGTGACCAGAGAATATGGACATGTGGTTACTTTTTTAATTGTCAAGATTTTCACTGTGGCTTAATACATAGTAATTGTTAATGTTCTACACGTGCTTGAAAAAGTATGTATTCTTCTGTTCTCTGTGCATGTGAGAGAGTCAAGTTGTTCACGGCACTGACGCTGTCCCGCACCCCTGCATTCTGTGGGCGCTTCTAGCCGTCTCTGCAGGACCCAGCTCCTCCGTTCTCCATGGGCCACGTGAACGCCCTCCGCCATTCTTCCTGCTTTCCCTCCTGCTTCCTGGAATCTCTTCTCACCTGCATCCAGAGGGATCTGCCAACGTGGGTCGTGTGTCCCAGCTTCCTGGGAGTAAAACCATATGCCCTCATGCCCGTGGCTCTGTGGCCTGGCCTCTGGTGGACACCTGGTCCCCTGGCCGGCGACTCTGCCCCGCCACCGCTCCTGGGCCAGGCAGCTTCCACCTCCCCCCTCCCCCACAGCCTTTAGGTCTCTGCCTACGGCTCTGTATGACCACACCTTCCTTGGCCTGTAGCAGGAAGGACACTTGATACCATGGCACGGCGTACGTGTGTCTGCATGCACACGCATCTGTGTGTGTGCACATGTGGGAAGTAAGTTTCACCAAACAACTCCTGTCCTTGCTAAATGCAGCGCCCCTGGTGGTTTCTATTCCGACTGGGTTTTTTGCTGTTGTTAAAACCAAACAGCTTCTGGACTGCAGGACACGCGTCTGTGACCGAGGCTGCGCAGCCACACCAGCCACAGGTTTTGGAACATGCATCCTTCTCTCTTCCTGGCTGCCCTTTGCTTGGGAATGACCACAGCTGCTCCACACCCCGACCAGAGCTTAGATGCGCACTGGTCCCGGTGGAAGGCGGCGCACGGGAAGCTGTATAACGAGAATGAAGAAGGATGGAGGAGAGCAGTGTCGGCGAAGAATATGAAAATGACTGAACGGCACAATCAGGAATACAGCCAAGGGAAACACAGCTTCACGATGGCAATGAACGCCTTTGGTGACCTGACCAATGAAGAATTCAAGCAGGTGATGAATGGCCTTAAAGTCCAGACGCGCAAGAGGGGAACGTGTTCCAAGCACCTCCCTTTGCTGAGACCCCCTCCTCTGTGGACTGGAGAGAGAAAGGCTACATAATCCCTGTGAAGAATCAGGGTCTGTGTGGTTCTTGTTGGGCCTTTAGTGTAACGGGTGCCCTCAGAGGACACATGTTCCAGAAAACTGGCGAGCTCGCGTCAGAGTGAGCAGAACCTGGTGGGCTGCTCTCAGTCTCAAGGCAATGAGGGCTGCAGTGGTGGCCTGATGGATAACGCCTTCCGGTATGTGAAGGGCAGCGGAGGCCTGGACTCGGAGGAGTCCTATCCATACTGTGCACAGGACGGATCCTGCAAAAGAAGCCTGAACAGTCTGTCGCCAAGGATGCTGGCTTCACGGACATGCATCAGGATGAGGGGCCCCTTATGGTGGCGGTGGCAACTGTGGGGCCCGTCTCTGCTGCGACCGATGCAAGCCTGGATACCTTCCAGTTCTGTCATGAGGGCATTTGTTACGATCCAAACTGCAGCAGTGAAGACCTGGATCGCGTATTCTGGTGGTTGGCTATAGCTCTCAAGGAGAAGAACCAGAGAGCAAAAAATACCAGATTGTCAGGAATAGCTGGGGCACGGACTGGGCATGCAGGGCTACATACTGATGGCCAAAGACCGGGACAACCACTGTGGAATCGCCACCTCAGCCAGTTTTCGCAGTGTGTGAGCTGAAGGTATAAAGAAGACTTTGGGGACAGAATATGCAGAAGAGGAATTTTACCTTACAACTGGTCATACTTTATTGTGTGGGATAAAGCACTTGAACCACTGGAGATCCAACTTGTGATCTGATTTTGTGACTTCTTTAATTGCTGCTTTGAATTGCTTTGTGTGATTGACCTGTCCAAGAACTTTTGAATTTTTATATCTTATATTGATGTATAAAGTTTCACCTTTTAAAATAAAACCGTTTCAAAGTAGAAAAAAAAAAACCAAACACACTGTGACGGGCTAAGCTGATCTCCTGGGACCTGCAGTACGAACGCGGCCCACACCTGTTCCTTTGCTTCACACACAGGGCACCGCTTCTATTTCTTAATTTGTTTGTCATTGAAAAGGGCTGTCGCTGTTGCACACACAAAATAGTACGCCGCCTTATCTGTCAGGTGGTAGTGGTGAGGGGACAGTGCAGACTGAAGCTGGGGAGCCTGCGGGAACCTGGGAGGGAGGCAGGCGGGTCTGCAGGACAGAGCCTCTGGTGAAAGCAGAGAGCAGAGCAGAAGGATGTGTGGACAAGAAGGGGGTTGCACTTAGACTGCAGTTGGCTGGTTCTCCAGCAGAGATGGAGAGGGGATGGCTGCGGCAGAGGGCTGCAGTGGGGAGGCCCTGAGCCCCGGAGAAGCCAGTGGTGTCCGGGACCTGGAGGCCATGAGTGGTCAGGGCACTAATCCTCATGCCCACTTCACGTAGGGCCCTGGGGAACTGGGAGAGGAGGAAGAACCCCCCCAGTGGGCAGAACTGGGGACTGGAGCTCATTAGACCAGAGGCTCCTCTAGACAGCAGAGGCCTGTCTAATGAAGATGGCCCCAGGGCAGGAACCCCAGGACACCCACCCACAGGGTCTCTGTGACTGCTCTGTTCTCTTGTCTTCCCCTGACCTTTGAGGGATGGATTCACTTGTCTGCCCCAGGCCCCAGGTCAGAGGTTGCTCACGGTGGGGATGGGCCTAGTTCCTAGGATGCAGCCCAGATCAGGACCTGGAGGACAAGACCACGTGCCTGCTAGGACCTGGGTTTGGTATGAACTCAGAGATGGAGCATTTGGGGGGGGTGACTTTTCTGGGTAAGAGAAGAGAGGAATAGACACCAGCCACTGGAACAGCAGACTGGCCTGGCTGGGAGCTGTCCTTGGCCCTGCTGCCCTTCTTTCTGGGCCCCCAGCTAGATTCCCATCTCCCCACCTGCTTCCCGTGAGCAACGCCACTCCAAACCTGGCCCCCAAAACAATCTCCTGGAAAGCCCCCAACTCAGCCAAGTGGATGCTGGTGACCCAGCAGGGCAGAACTGCTGGGCCCTGAGTGGAAGACCATCCACCGAGTCTAGCCTTCTGCTAATGTGCGGGTGGGTAATTTCCCCTTAAGCCACTGAGATTGGGAGCTGTCTGTTGCACAATTAGCCTGAGTTAGCCTTTGCCTACCATATAACTTTTGGAATCAATTTCTTTCGTCAGTTTCCACACACAAAGTCTCTTGGGTATGCACTTCATCAATAATGTGGGTAAAATTGAAGTCTCTACAACCTGGACTCTCTAGTCCATAAGCGCGGTACACCTCCATTTACTTAGATGTGCTCCAGTTTCAGTAATGGTTTTCTGCACAGAGGCTGTGTGCATCACTGTTAGCTTCACCCTCGGGTATTGATTTGGGATGCTGCCATACTCATTTCTTAAAATGTCATCTCTTTAGTGCTTATTGCTGGTGTATAAAAATTGGTTGATTTTCTTAGCTTTTATCTGGTGACCATGCTAAATTCACTTAATGCTATTGGCTGATCTGGAGCTTTTTCTAGACTCTCTCTATGCACAACCATATCATCTCTAAATGTTTAATCTCCGTGTCATTCCTCCCTTTCTTTCTCTCTGCCTTCTTGTTCCTCATTACATGTCAGGCATCCTTTGTCTCTTTCTGATTTTAGAGTGGAGCTTCCAGTGGAGTATTCATGTGCACCTTGGGTTTCTTGCTAAGGTTTATCATGAGCCGTGTTGGATTCTATCAAGTGGTTTTTCTGTAAATATCAAGGTTATTATTTGACTTTTCTACTTTATTTTGTTGATGTAAATTGCAATTATTTTTAGAATTTTAAACCCACAGTACAATTTTTTTTAAAGATTTTATTTATTATTACTTTAGAGAGACAGAGTGTGTGCGTGCATGTGAGTGGGGGGGGGAGGGCCAGGGGGAGAGAGAGAATCTCAAGCAGACTCCAAGAAGAGCGTGGAGCTCGATCTCATGACCCAGACATCATGACCTGAGCCAAAACCAAGAGTCGGACACTCAACCGACTGAGCTACTAGGTGCCCCTGAACCCACAGTAGAATTTTAAACACTGTAACTTGGTTGTGATGTGGTATAGTCTATATGGGCAGAGGGATTTGGGGGTTTTGCACCTCTGTTCGTGTGAGAACCGACCTGTAACTCTCCTTTCTTACAATGCCATTTTCAAGTTCTGGTGAATCAGGGTTTTGCTGACTTAATAAAAGGACTTGAAAATTCTTTCATTTTTCTCTTCTCTTGCAGATTTTTTTTTTAAGATTGGGATCATTCAGAGAAGGTACATTAGAATCATGCCTGACATTATCTGATCCTAGAAGGCTTTTTGTGGGGAGGTTTTTAACTTGGGTTTTAATTTTTTAATTAGATATGGGAGTCTTCAGAGTTCCTAATTCTTGGGTCAGCTTAAGTGAGTGGTCTTTCACTAGGAGTTTGTGCACTTCATCTGAATTTTCATGTTTCTCATCGTCAGTGTGGCTGCAGTCATCTGTATTTTCAGTGTCTGTGAGATCCGTAGTGATGCCCCTTTGTCATTGTAATAATGGTTGTTGTGCCTTCTCTTTTTTCTTCAACAGTCTTGCCTGGTTTTATTGACTTTTTATCAGTGTTCTCAGAGAACTAGTGTTTCTCTTCACTTTACATTTGTTCTCAGCTGTGTTCTTATCATTTCCTTTCTTCTTTTTTCTTTGGATTTAGTCTGTTCTGTAAGATGGGTGCTTCTGTCCACTGCCAGCCTCTCCCTCCTGGCATTTATGCTGTGGGGTTAGGGCAGCCCTCTCTTTGCCCTTGCCTGCATTGTATGTGTTTGGCTATTTTACATTTTTATTGTCTTTCACTTCGAAATAATTTGAAATTTCTGCTCAGTTACTCCCATGACCTGTGTGTTTTCTGAAAGTATATTGACTTAGAAATATTTGGGGATTTTTAGTTATTTTTACTGACTTTTATTGAAGTCTAATACAGAAAAGTGCACAGATACAAGTCCATGGTTCCAGGAATTGTTTGTGACCTGAACATGTCTACCACTCAGACCAAGACAGGGTTCATTTCTGTGACCCCAGAGACCATGGCATGGCCTCGACCTTCTGAAGTCCAATATGCAGTAGATCTTCCTGCCGAAGCAAGGGTCTTTGTCCCACCTACCCTGTTCGTGGGTGGTTTCGTTCTGTCTGCACGGAGCCCCACAGGGCAGCTAGTGTGTGGTCACCATTCTGATCTGCGGTTACCCCACAGTCCCCTCCTCTCATGCTCCTCACTGGCTCCTGAAACCCCTGCTCCCACCGAGGAACCATTTCCTACCTAAAGGCAGTGCCTTCTGTTGATGTCAAATTTCTCTGGTTTTTGTCTGTCTGAAAAGGGCCTCTTTTTTTTTGCCTCTATTTTGAAGCATATTTTCACTGAGCTTAGAATTCTTTAATGGACATTAATGTTTTTTTGGTGCTTTGATCATATTCCTTCCTTGTTTGTCTGTCTCCTTCCACAGTGTGGCTGTGCTGTGTGTGATGATGGTTGTCTGTGGAGTTGTCCTGCTTGGCTTCACGGAGATTCCACAGCTTGTGCAGTGGGGGCCTTTGTTAGACGAGAACCCGTGTTTGCTCTGTGTCCACAGCCTCCGGTGCCACTGGGGCCTCTGCCACATGTAGAATGATTGAGTCCTCTCTCAGAAGGCAGTGGACCCTAACAGACCAGTGACAGTGTTTCCAGGTGCTTGCAGTTCTGGTCCATGGAGCTCTTCATCTAGTTTGGGGTCGTCTGTGTGTATGTGACATATCTCTGCAGACAGGCATGGTCCCCACTTGCTGAGCACCAGGCTCAGCCATGCTCTCGGGGGAACTCTGCATGGCCCTCGGGGAAGGCTCTCGTTTCTGCTGGCCTCACTGGGAGGACAGAGGCTCGGAGGCGTCAGGCCACGTGCCGGGGTGGCAGGTCTAGCTGGTGCAGAGCAGGGCTCACACGAACCTGGAGGCCCTGGGCCCTGTCTGTGGGCCGTGCCGTCCCGTGTGCAGTGGTCTGTCCAGACAGCATTTTGCGGGGACCCCCGCTGTCCTGACACCACGCCAGCCCCCTCGTATCCCAAAGCCAGACCTGCTCCTGGCCCCTCCACTGTTCCTGCCAGAAGGCCCTGGCCCTTCAAGGTACAATCCCCAATTTCTACCACTGACCTAATTTAGTTACACTGTTGTTTTAGTGGAGTTTGGGGTCACAGATGGCCCCCAAACCGCCATCCTGACCTTCATGACTTGCTTACAGTCCAGACCAAAGACCAGACCGGGGTCACCCAAGACTCTTCCTGCACCTTTTCGGTCTGGTGTGTGTCCGTACTGTTCCTTCTGGTTGATGGCCACTCCTCCCAGACTCCTGCCGCAGGATGGCTGCTGCCCGGGCTTTTATTGCTGCTGTGGTCAGGGGAGGAGGCAGGGCAGGTCTGCACTAGGGCTCGGAAGTAGGCAGACACCGTTCCTTCAACCCTTATGTTTTTAAATACTTTATGGTTGCTTGTTAAGTATCTTGTACATACTTGTGATTGGTTGAAAGCGTTCTCAGCTTTTTTCCTTCTTCTGAGTTCCGTGTGTTTCCACCATGAAAGCCTGGCTTTGGGGGTGTACTTCCAAGGAGGGGTGTGTCTCACCGCACAGATGAGCCCCTGTGGTCGAGGCCACTCTGCCCTCCAGTGGGTGCCCGGAGCCCCTTAGCACTGCCCTTCAGTCCTTGGACTGACCGACAGCCACCAGCAGCCAGGACACAGGCGAGCCTCCCAGGCCCCCTGGAGATGGTTTGTGGGGTGCTGATTGTTTGTGTCGTCTGTGGCTGATTCTAGATGTTCCTCCCCAGTGTCTATACACCGTGTTGGGAGCAGTAACACGGACCCCAGCTCCCCTTCCCTTTCAGACCGACGCGGATATCCAGGCGCTGTTTATGGGCATAGACGGTCTGTGTCAGAAGTACTCCAGAGAGACCTGCCAGGTGAGCTCGACACGTGGCTTGCCCGCCCGGCATCGGAGACTCACTGTTGTGATGACCTCAGAAGAGACAGGGTGTTACAAGCTCTGGAGACTAGTCCCTCCTGGGGTTCCCTGCCTCCCGCGGCTGCCCTCGCTGAGACGAGGCCGTTGACCGTGTTCGGTTGTTGTTGCTGTGCACGGGGTCACAGCTGTCGTTTGACCCTCACGATCTGGGGCAGACCTGACGGTTCGGGTTTGGAAGGGCCCCACGTTGAGGCCGCGGCTGCTTCGTGAGGCTGTCCTTTCTGAGGGTCACGGTCCACGAGGGCATGCTCTCCCCTGGCTCCCGGGGTGTCTTTCTCCCAGCCCTGCTCCCTTCACCTCGCCTGCCTCGCCCCCACATCTCACCTGCTGCTCCCCCTCCCTCTAGTGTTGTGAATCCGTGCTCACCCCGCGTCCCGCCCCAGATGCCTGGCCTCCCGGCCATCCCTGGACAAGGTGTGGGCCGCCGTTCTGTCCACGAAGCCGCTTGGGAGAGAAGGGAGCCCTCCAGCCCCCAGCCATCCTGCTTCTCCCCGTTCTGTTAACATGGAGCCCCCTGCGGGCCGCCTCCCACCTACCCTCTGGGGGAGGAGGCTGAACGGGGCAGCATCCAGGAGCTGCCTCCAGCCAGGACCTTTCCCCTGGGGCAGCAGGCCGAGGGAGAGCAGTACCCACCCTGACCATTCTGGGCCCGTGCCTGTCTGGCTCCACCAGCCCCACCGAGACCTCCCCTCTGCACGGCCGCTCTCCAGCTGTGACAAAGCCAGAAGCCCCACGGTGTCACGGCTCTGCCATCTACGTGTAGCCCTGTAGTCACACGCACGTGCCCCAGAAGCCGCCCACGATTGGGCTTGGGAGGTCCTCAGACCCACGGCATTCACAACAACGGGCAGCCCCGTGCTTGCAAGAGTCTCACCAAGGACATGGCGTTTCCAGACGGCCCCGCAGAGCGTGCACCCGTGTAGGGGTGGGGGGTGGGCTGCGGAGGCAGCTGCCAGGGACCTCCCTCACACCTCTGGGCCACACGTCCCATGGCCACGTGCCCATCTGTCCGGGTGTGAAGTGGAGTTTCCAAAGGCCTCACGACAGGATAGCGCATCGTCACTCACGTTAACGTACTGGGCTCGTTACTCTTTTTTTTTTTTTTAAAGATTTTATTTATTTGACAGAGACACAGCGAGAGCGGGAACACAAGCAGGGGGAGTGGGAGAGGGAGAAGCAGGCTTCTCGCTGAGCAGGGAGCCCGATGCGGGGCTCGATCCCAGGACCCCGGGATCATGACCTGAGCCGAAGGCAGATGCTTAACGACTGAGCCACTCAGGCGCTCCTCATTATTCTTGAATGAATTGATAGGTATTGTAAATTCCTCTTGGTATTAACTTCTGGTAGGGAAGCACTGACGGAGCAAACCCACATCGACAGTAACTTTAAGAGCGTAAAGCCACCCTCAGGCCACAGCACGAGTGGGTGTCAGAACCACAGCAGGGGGGTCCAAGGAGGCGGTCAGGAGGTCACCCTTCCTGATCTAGTTTGGAAGCAGCAGAAATCCTCCTTCCCCTGAGCAGCTCCCTGAGCCAGGGCTGGCCCATGTCAGTCAGTCAGAGCGTGGACACTTGGCTGCCCCTCGGGGATGGACCCACCGGGTGGCAGGCGCCCCGAGCTGTCCCACAGCTGCCCCTGCCCGTCACAGGGACCGGCAGAGAGGGTGCGTATGTGCTCAGCTCCTGGTCTGGGCTTCCTCAGCCTCCGCACTTCATAAAAATCTCATGGAGCGGGTGCCCCCTCTGTGCAGGAGGGCACTCTCTACCAGATGAGGGTCATGGCCCTTTTACATTTTGTTCTGCTGGTGTCCATATCCCCCACCCCGGTCAAGGCCGCAGCAACTCAACCTGAGGGGCCTGACACCCTGGAGTCCCGGAGGCTGGCCCCTGCCTGGTACAGGTGGGTGGCATATGGCCACAGGGGTCCACGCTGCCCCTGGACTTGCACCAGGCCCCTCGGGACTCGGCGTCCCATCCACAGGCCCCTCTCCCGGCTCAGCTCTGCCCGTGGCCTGGTCCTTGCTGTGGCCTCATTGCCTTATCCTGTCTGTGCCAGCCACGGAGGCCTGCACACTTGTTCTCTGCTGTCCTCAAAACACCCACGGGCCTGCCCACAGGCCCTGCTGAGCCCGAGCTCTTCTGAGGTCAAGCCCACCTGCCGGCGTGGACACAGCCCTGCTCCCAGATGCTCCAGGTGGGCCATCCTGTGGTCACTTCCAGATGCTCCTGCTTTCTGTTTCTCAGAGCGGACCCTGCACCAGGACACGAGGTTTACGGGTCAGAGGTGTGTGATACCCTCTTCTTGCCGCGGGCACAGAACCCGTTGAGGAATGAGACCAAGCGAACAGACTGTCGGCCTAGTCCTGGCTGAAGGCGACTTGGGAGGGGGGGTGCCTCTAGATCTGCCAGAACGCCTCCCCGCTGTGCACAGCCCCCTCCTCCAGTCTAGGACCTGGCTGGCCCTTCTGTCCCACAGCACCTCACCCCCTCCTGGGAGCCAGACCTGAGAGCTGTCGCCGAGCATCAAGGACATTTCTGGGACGTGGCCTCATGAAGACGAAGATGCCCATGGAGGTGACATTGCAGGCCCCTCGTGGTGCCCTCACCACAGACTAATGCTCCGGGCAGAGCCTGTGTCCGTTGGCCCTTGTCTTGTGGAGCAGGGGCCCCATGCGGTGTGTCCTCCAGACCCCCGAGGGTGTGGAATCCCTGGGAAGATGCAGGAGGATGGGAAGAGGCTGTCACTCCTGACCGTGGTCCTGTCTTCTGGAGGTGGCCCGGGCCATAGAGGAGGCACTGAAGACCTTCTGTGGGCTGGCCGTCCAGTCCATGGTGGTTTCTCCCTCAGTCTGTGCTAGCCCAGTGAGCCTGGGGACAGCACCAGCCGCCCTTCATGTCTGCCCACTAAGCAGATTCCTGGGGTACACTGATGGGGTGTAGGACCTAGAGGATGCTGGCCTCACATCCCAGTCCTGCAGGAACCCTGCCCGGGGGCAGCAGAATCAAGTTTTAGCAGTTACAGGGTGGTGTTCCCGGAGGGGAGGCATCATTGTCTGAAAACTTCCCTTAGGGACACCTGGGGGGCTCAGTCGGTGAAGCGTCTGCCTTCGGCTCAGGTCATGATCCCGGGATCCTGGGATCGAGCCCCGCATCAGGCTCCCTGCTCAGCGGGAGGCCTGCTTCTCCCTCTGCCCCTCCCCCTGCTTGTCCTTTTGCTCTGCCCCCTGACAAATTAAATAAATAAATAGAACTTTGCTCAACGTGGGGTGGCTCTCTCCTCCCCTGAGTAAATCACAGATCGCTGTTTCTGATCTAGTTGGTGTTCTCAGGAACCTACTGCAGATGCGGAAGTTGGGGCCCATCTAAATGGAAGAGCAGAGGTGGTCCCAGGTGCAGTGGGCCCTGGGGGTCCAGAAAAGGTCCCTGGGCTCTCTGGGCTCCGCTTGGCGCTGTGCCCTTCCGGCCAGCCCCATCCATGTAGCATGTCCAGGGTGTTCCCCGTGGGTGCTGTTCGGTCAAGAGGCCTTCCCGTGATCCATTGCTGCGGCCAGAGGGATGGTACACTGTGATTGGCCCACTGGGTTGTGTCCCGTCCCATGGCGAGGCCCTGAGCACCACTGAGGACGCAAGCGAGGGGCGTGGTGCAGCCCTGTGGTCTGTGTGACCTCCGCGTGGAGCACACAGCCTCCGCTCGCGTGTGCATCTGGGCCCGCACCGCTGCTCACACCGCCAGCTGTGCTGAGCTTGGCTCCAGGCACGGGGGGGCAGCCAGCAGAGCCCACGCCTGGACCGGGGGACAGGGTGTAAGGAAACGGAGCATGCTTGGGCCTGCACCGAGGTCCATCCCAAACCCTGGCTTCTGGGACAGCGTGCGTGTTTGCAGCCCGGCCAGTTCCTGTAGCTGACACGTATTCTCTTCTCAGATTTCAGAATTTCAAGAAAAGCACAGAAAGAGACTCTTGACCTTCTATAGAGAAAAGGTAACTCCCGTGACTTGCTGCCTAGTTAACCCAGGCTGTGTCTCAGGCGGCGGGCCCCTGGCTGGCACCTGTCCTGCTGACCCACAGCCCAGCACGGGTTCGCGTCTGTGATCAGCACGTGGCCGCTTGGGGGACCCAGCCGTGGTCACGGGGGCAGTTTCACTTTGCGACAACACCGACCCATGAACATCCCCAGAGCTCATCGGGCACTTTTCCACACACAACAGCTATGAGCTTGCCCTGGGGAAACCTTACAAAAGGACATTCAAGATGCCTGTTTGCCCTATAAACACCCTCCTCTACACGGAAGGAGAGCAGAGCTTTGGTGAAAGTGGCAGTGTTCATCTAGTTTCGTATCTGGGGTGTAGACAGAGAGCTCAGAGGAGCACCGGGGCGAGGCCGCTTGCTGAGGCTGGGCTACACCGCACGCTTCGCGCTGCCCAGATGGCTTTCCAGCGCTGGCTCCTGGGGTCCCTGGCGGCCTGCACGCGGTGCAGATTTCCTCTGAAACAGCAAGAGGGCAGCTCCTGTGGCGGCCGTGTTCGGATTCGCGGCTTACAGCGTTGAGAGGGTCAGTGTGTGCTGTCTATACTCTCCGCTGGTCTGCCTGATAACCAGAAGTCTGATTGTGTTTAGATCACAAAGCTGGAGGAATCCCTTCGGAAGTCAGTGCTGCGGATGGAACAGCTTCAGAGGTGAGTCCTCTCCACGGGCACACCCGGGGCAGCTGACTGCTGCCCGCTTGGCCGTCTGACCTTGTAAGACCTTGTAACCAAGAAGCAGAAGAAAGAGCACTTTCATTTACTAGAAGCTTCTGTCAAAGCAAAAGTGCAGTGGGAAGCAGTGGGAGCTGTGAAAACACACAGGACTGGTTCCCCTGGGGGGCTCCCCAGAGGGTCCTGGGGCTGAGGGGCTCCCCTCTGCCAGGAATCATGGCGCCCGTGACAGTGAATGCGTGCAGCCCGTGTGTCTGTCAGTGTGGGGCCCGCGGTCTACCCTAGGGCAGCATCCACACGGCCCCCTTACCGTCACGGTGCCTTCTGTTCTGTGAGACGGACTGTGTTCTCTCAGGTGTGTTAACACGGGGACTCTGCGCAAGTCCAAGTTTGCCGGGTCGCATGTTAGGTTAAAGTCTGCAGAGTCATTGGCCCTGGGGAGCTGCTGTCCACCCAGCTGGTCGCATGTGCAGGGGTGACCCACACACTGCAGGTGGATGCTTGCTGCCGGGGGCCCTGGGCAGCTGGAAGCTACACGGCCACCACGCGGCCTGTCTGGGGTAAATGGGCCGCCGCCAGCCGGCACCAGGGTGAGGGTGTGCTCTGGGCTCCACACACTCCGGGGAGATCGGCCCCGGCTGGCACAGCAGTGGAGGTCCCGAGAGGCCGACCCAGTGGTGAGGCCCTGCTCCGTCCGAGTCCAGGGAGCGGCAGAGAGGGTGATGCGCCCACGCGGGGTCAGTCCTTGGTGTACAAGTTCCTTTCTTTCTGGGGAACCGCTCCGCAGCCGCTGTCTTTCCCCGGGCTGCTCCCGTGCGGCCCCCCGGCCCTGCTTCTGTGCTCAGCTCTGCGCTGCACACCTTTTCCGCCTCGGGTTCATTTTGGCTGCTCAGTTATATGTTTCTAGAAGGTTCCTGGTCCTTTCTGCCATCGTGGGGTTAGCTTATTTTTGTCCCCATCTTCTGTTCAGGCACATCACAGGCAGGGTATCTCCCACACCTGACTCCTGCGAGCCCGGGTCTGCCTGTTCTCCCCGGGCTCTCATGCCAGGTGGAGCCTTTCTGGCCTGGCTGGGGCGGGGTCATCTGGCTGGCTCGCTCCGCGCGTCCCTCGCTTGGGGGAGGACGCCCTCACCCAGACCGCCACCCGCGCACGAGGAACAGAAGTCATGCAGCGCGGTGTTCACCACGGGGGCGTCGGGTCAGCTCTGTTGTGGTGCTGTGTCCTGGGGAGGCCAGCACAGAACAGACGTGTGTATGGAATCCAGGAGCCAGTGCCCTCGGAGATGCTGGGTCCCCACAGTGCAGACATCTGCCTGCCCCCACCCCCTGGTCAGTGAGTCACTTGGCAGGTCTTTGTCAAGCACCTGCTTGTTCCCAGCACTGGGCATGGGCAGGTTAGAGTGAGCGCAGGCCACTTGCCTGTCCTCAGGGAGCTGCTCTGGGTGGAAAGTGAGTCTGCGTGTACGTGAGGCTGGCAAGAGATGGGGGGCCGGGCGGACGGGGAGCATCTGGCTGTTTGTCATCTTCTACTTCAAACTGGAATGAATTCTGTGGGAGTAGATGTTTACGGTTTAATTAACACCTTCTCTCCATCTGTTTAGTATGAGATTGTCACAACAAACAGCTTTCAGCGCAATAAAAACTCCAGTTTCAAGTAAGTAACATGGGGCCTGAACGGGGAGGGCTATGAAGAGGCATGCAGCTGGGCTGGCTGACCGCGGCCTAACGCTCAGACCTCCACCACAGCTCCTTCAGCAAAGCCAGGCGGACACCCGCTCCTGCCCCTTGACTCATCAGCCTCTGACAGGTGTGTGCCCAGTGGGAACGTCCGAGGGCCCCTGAGAGTCATGGGTCTGACAGGTCACACGGCCCTTCCTCCAACACACCTCCGGTTCTCCTCGGCCCCCCAACCCTGCAAGTCCCCAGATGCTGGACAGCTCGGTGGACACCCAGCGACACTTAGCACAGGACTCGGGAGCTTGGCCCTCCCTCCGGCTCCTCCGGGCCCTGCAGAGCCTCACGGGCACAGCCCCAGAGCCAGGTGTGTGGTGCAGGCTCGCCCATCAGAGCTCCATCCCCACAGTTGTTGCAACTGGTCGGGGGCCATCCTGCGCCCATGCTGGGCTGATGGGCGGCGGCGTGCCTGGGACTCTGGTCTGGGACCAAGATGGCCAGGCTGGGGGAGGCGCTTGGAAGCGAATGCAGCACAGAAAACAGGACAAGATACCACAGCTGTGTTGGTGGCACCACTGGGGACCCTGACCCACCCTGACTGATGGGAGCTGCACCCCTCGCCGTGGCGCTTCCCTGAGACAGTTGGGGTTGAGTCTGGGTGCAGCACCGGCCCTTTCTGCCGCGGCTCACGCTCGGCGGGCACACGGGTCACTCCCCCACCCTTCCTTTGTCCTTCCTTCCGCCATCTCTCCTGCAGGGCTGCCCAGATGACGCTTCCCTGTCACACGTGGGCTGAGTAATTAGGGAACTAACATTTACTGAGCACCCGCTGTGTAAAACGTGTCGGTCAGGCAGTAAGTGTTAAGGAAAATAGACGAGATGTTCCTGCTTGCGCTGCAGGAGGTTTGGGCCTGAGTTGGAGGGGCGAGGACACGGTTGGCCCACGGAAGAAGGAGGGTGTGGGGCGAGGAGTGGAGCAGGGGCTCCAGAGCGGGGCCAGGGCCCGGTGGAGAAGCGTGCCCATGTGCGTCTGGCTGACAGGCCGTGGGCAGCCAGTGAAGAGCCAGATGCACGAACGGACCGAGTGTGGGCCTGGACGGGGTGTGGACGGGACCCAGGCTCACTAAATGTATCCCACTGTTCATTTAACAGAGTGGAGTTCATGCAGGTTGACCATACTCCTTCCCCAATGAGAAAAGTAAGTACACCTGTTCCCCGTGCTGCTTGTCCCCCACACAGCACACAATTGTGGTTTTCCTCAGCGCCAGGATACATGAGTGTTTGTGTAATGGACAGATCACAGCGGGGTCTCTTGTCGTGTGCTGGACCAAGGGGTAAGCAGGTTGGGGTGTGGTTTATAGGGTAGGTCCTGCATGACCCTGCAGGGAGCCAGGCCGGGACTGTGACTGAGGCACAGGGAGCAGGCGGGTGGGCAGGGTGGAAGTGATGCTGTGTAGTCAGGATCAGCCCTGTCCAGCCAAGCGGAAGCGTGAAGGGCTCTGAGGAACAGAGGAGAGAAACCAGAGCAGAGGAAGCTCAGGGCCCCAGGCCTGGCCCAAACAGAGCGTGGCCAGACTGCCCCCTGGCCAGATGCGGGCAGCTTGGGAAGGGGGTGGGGGAGCTAGTCCCCAGGCGGAGGCTCCTGGGGCCCGGAGAGGGAGTGACCAGGTCGGAAAAGTGGCTCAAGCAGTGCGCGGCTGGTTGGTGCACATGGACTCGTCAGCATTGGTGACTTAACCGACACAGCACCTAGTGCTTCTTGTTTGCAGTCTCCTGGTCGCCCTGGGAGGTGCACATGGGTGTTCAGGCTGCTTAGTGAGTAGTGCTCGTTTCCAAGGGAGCCGTCCTGGAACCATATTAAGGAGGAATCCAGATTCCAGGATGAGCAGGTGGGAATGCAAAGCCATTCAGAGCTGGGATGGAGGAGACACCCCAGTCCCTGGCAGCTGGTGCCAGCAAGTGCCTCCTCCCCTGCCCATCTCCAAGCCCCACGTCAGGTCCTGGACGGAGACTGAGGCTGCACTTCCTCCCTGCCCTCTGGGTCCCAGCACCCCCCACCGCCTGCTGGCCTTTTTTCCCCAGAGGCTGGACCCTGAGCCTCACCTACATGTGGCTTAGTTTTGGAGATCCGAGACTGACAACCTAAACTGATTCATGTGTCACTGGGTGTTACAGCTGAGGGACCAGAATGTGGGGAACTGTCTTGAAATTGCAGAGTGACGTCTTGGACCAGTGGGAGCTCATGCTGCCATCAGGGGCAGATGGGGGATAGTGAGACTGCACAGACGTCTCCAGCAGACAGGCGTCCAGGATGGAAATGAATGGGTGCACCTGTGTTCAGAGACGGGCTATGGGCTGCCAGAGCAGAACGCAGGGAGACTTGTCTACCCTGTCGATCCCCGCCCGGCCGCTCCGCCGGCCCTGGGA
This sequence comes from Mirounga leonina, assembly GCF_011800145.1. Classification (NCBI taxonomy): domain Eukaryota; kingdom Metazoa; phylum Chordata; class Mammalia; order Carnivora; family Phocidae; genus Mirounga; species Mirounga leonina. The sequence continues at coordinate 81,147,832 of NW_023270323.1, forward strand.
GTGGGTGCATGCTAAGGCACCTTGGCTAGAACGCTGTGCACGCCCAGCGGGGGTGGGGTGAGCGCTGTCTCCTGGCAGACCCAGGGTGGTGCAGCCGGCCTACGGCAGGGGGCAGGGGAACAGGGCTCCAGCCAAGCGAGGGGCGTTGTCTGGTGTTTCTGGCAAGGTGAGTGGCCATGGCCATGGGGGAAGCTGAATGAGGGCATCACAGCCAGTGGAGAAGATGCCGTGCCCACCCTACGACACCTCAAGCAAGCAGCCGGGGGTCAGCTGCCGGGGCACGGCCTTCGCCAGTCCCGGGGGGCCTTGTCCTTGCTCCCCTGCTGCCCAGTGCCGAGCCTGGGGTCCTGGGAGAAAAGGCGAGCGAGGCAGAGCCTACAGGTGGACAGGGTGCTGATGGCGCCTCACACGTGGACTAGGCTTTCCCAGCCTGCGACTTCCTGCCGGGGACTCACAAGCATCAAGTGAACACGTCCCGTGACTCACGAATTCGTGAGGGAAGCCGGTAAAATGTGAACGCCAGCTTGAAGGAGAATCCCGAGGGCAAACACGTCAGCCGTCGAGAATGCAGAAACGAGTGCATGAATGTGCAGACACGTAACCAGCAGCTTCCACGTGGCACCGCAGGCGGGCGGGGTGGCTGTTGTCATATGACTTCAGGACCAGGAGACCCCGACCCCGTGGCAGCAGACACCCTGGTGGGAAGCTTTGCACATCCATAACCTCCTGACACTGGGGAGTCCTAGATCTTTCTAGAGTGTTTATTCTCTCACAGGAAAAAGCCTGCACTGAGCAAGTTGTAAATAGAGGGAGAGCCATAAAGCTGCATTTGATTCAGCCCCTGAGCCGGGCCTGGTCCGCATGGGGCCGGCAGGCGGCAGGTGAGGAAGCCCGCCCGTGAACGCCTGCCATGTGCGGAGTGCACTCTTCCTTGGAACCATCTGCCACGCGCTGTCTTCTCGGATTTCCTGTGAACTCCTCGCCGCCCTGTAGAGCCCTCTGCCCTCGGAGCCACCCCCAAAATGCAGCCTGGCGTGGGACACCTCCCACGGGAGCTGTGGCTTCCTCGTGCTGGTCCAGGTCGGGTCTGTGCCTGCTCTGCTCAGAATGGGCCTTCGGCCGGGGACCAGGGAGACGGTCGGAGTTCTGCGTGCAGCTGAATACAGCAGCGAACATCCCAATCCTAGGCAGTAACTCCCAGTCATGCTCCAGAAAACGGGTCCTCACAGGCCCTGTCCTGGTACCTCTGACTCCTGGTACCCATGGCAGCACCTGTCACCCCTGTGGCCACACAGCCAGGCTGTGCTTCTGTGCTGTGGCCACCACCCTGGGCAATCTGGGTCTTTGTATCCTTTTGGCTTCACCTGTTACTGGTTTCTCCCTAGAACAAATAGAAATCCTTTCTTAGTAGGAGCTAGGGTGAGAAAAGACAAGTTACCCAGCTCTAATCCAACTTAGTAATTTTTGCCTGTGCTCTATGATGATAATTTTTCTGGTGTTGCAAATACTCTGTCAGTTGTTTAGAACTGGACGGAGGTGGGGGTCAGGAGCACAGCCCCGTGGGAGGCTGTGAGAGGAGCAGGTGCAAAGGGCTGCTGGGGCGCACGAGAGTGGTGGGCATCTGGGCATCCTGACTCAGTGGGTGGCCATGCAATGGGGAGCCCCGGGGAGGGTGGGCAGGCCAGGTACTCTTGACTTACGCTGAGTGCAACAGCAAAATGGTGCGGTTGCCAGGACTGGCCCATGGGAGGAACCCAGAAATAGTGGGACCAGAGCACGAGCCCGTAGGGGGACAGCTGCAGCCAACCCACCATTCCCAAGGATGGCCAGGAAAGACGCTTCAACTTGGGAAGCTCTGTCCTGGTGTGAGTGTGCCATCAGTGGGTGTGAGCGTGCTGTCCTGGGTGTGAGCGTACTGTCCTGGGTGTGAGCGTGCTGTCAGTGGGTGTGAGCGTGCTGTCCTGGGTGTGACCGTGCTCTCCTGGGTGTGAGCGTGCTGTCCTGGGTGTGAGCGTGCTCTCTTGGGTGTGAGCGTGCCATTAGTGGGTGTGAGCGTGGTGTCCTGGGTGCGAGCATGCTGTCAGTGGGTGTGAGCGTGGTGTCCTGGGTGTGAGTGAGCGTGCCGTCAGTGGGTGTGAGCATGCTCTCCTGGGTGTGAGCGTGCCATCAGTGGGTATGACCGTGCTCTCCTGGGTGTAAGCGTGCCATCAGTGGGTGTGAGCGTGCTGTCCTGGGTGTGAGCGTACTGTCCTGGGTGTGAGCGTGCTCTCCTGGTTGTGAATGTTGTGGTCTGGGTGTGAGCGTGCCATCAGTGGGTGTGAGCGTGGTGTCCTGGGTGTGAGCGTGCCGTCAGTGGGTGTGAGCATGCTCTCCTGGGTGTGAGCGTGCCATCAGTGGGTATGACCGTGCTCTCCTGGGTGTAAGCGTGCCGTCAGTGGTTGTGAGCGTGGTGTCCTGGGTGTGAGCATGGTGGTCTGGGTGTGAGCGTGCTCTCCTGCGTGTGAACGTGTTGGTCTGGGTGTGAACGTGGCGGTCTGGGTGTGAGCGTGCCGTCAGTGGGTATGACCGTGCTCTCCTGGGTGTGAACGTGGTGGTCTGGGTGTGAGCGTGCTC
>NW_023270323.1:81150454-81188195 GCF_011800145.1 Mirounga leonina
TGGGTGTGAGCGTGCCCCCCTGGTGTGAGAGTGCTCTCCTGGGTGTGAGCGGGCCGTCAGTGGCCATCTCGGTGGAGAGCCAGCCCTCCAGGCAGGGCTGTGCTGTTTGCAGTGTCTCTGCCCGAGGGGGCCGGTCCCTTCAGGGTTGAGTCTGGCTTGTGGGTATGAGCCGGGGGTGGGGTCACAGAGGGTGGCCTGGAGTGGGGCCGCCAAGGGAGGCTGCCTGACCATGGAGTAAAAGGACCACTGGGGTGGATGTGTCAGGGGTGGGGGCTGGGAAGATGGGCCGCTGTCAGGGGCCTGGGGGCTGGTGGCCAAGTCTAGTGACAGACCAGGGGGTCCGGGCATGTGAGGGGCCACGGGAGTGAGGCCAGGGCAGCTGGAAATAGCATTTGGCCCGACTCCTGGCAGCATCTGTGCTGGGAGGAGGGCTCCGCCGTCACTAACATTAGCACCAGGGAGGTGTTCTCTCAGGAAGTCAGGGAGGGGGTACATGACAGGTGCATGGCCAGAGCAGGGCTCGCCCCATCAGCATCTAGATTGCAAGGTGATAAAATTATATGCACAGAATGGATTTAATCAGGATTTTAAACTTTATGGTATCAGGGGTGCCTGGGTGGCTCAGTCGGTTAAGTGTCTGACTTGGTTTTGGCTCAGGTCATGATCTCAGGGTCATGGGATTGAGCTCCACATGGGGCTGTGCCCCCAGAGGGGAGTCTGCTGGAGATTCTCTCTCTCTCAAAACGAGTAAAATTTATGACGTCAGTCAAGGACTTCTCTCTCTTCCGAAACTCTTAAAAGCACTTAGTGGAGCCCTCCGTGTGCTAGGTGCTGTGGGCTCCCTGGGGCCGCGGGGCACAGCAGTGTGGGGCCCGTCTCCGGCCAGCCCAGGAATTTCCCCAGCTGACTGACAGACACTTAGCAGTGTGTTCTTAGTAAATAGGGAGAATCTCACTCAGCAGGGGCCGCATCGGAAACTATTTTTCTTTTTACACCTTAGCCTGAGGTGGCAGTTGGCCCAGCAAGAATCTCTCTGATCAGCCCACCTCAGCATGGACGCATGGGTAAGTGGGGGTCCCTGCACCCATACCCCATGTCAGCACGTGGGCTGAGCTCCGTTCCCCGGAAAGGAGCATTCAGTCAAACCCATCAGGACGCACCCATGTCAGTGCTCCTTCAACAAAGTCAGCGTGGGAGTGACCTGTTCCCCAAAGTGGTGTGGCTGCTGGGCCCATTGGGGGACCCGTTAGAACCCCCTCAGAACACGCCACAGACAGAGTGCTCTTGCGGTAGCGGGTCTCCTCTCGGCCTGGAGCAAAATGGTATCATCACCAGCCTTGCTTCCTGGGAGTTGGAGAGGCTGGTGGGTTTCCGAGGGGAGTGTGTGTGCTCGCCGGCAGGCTCGGGCCCCTTCCCTACTGGGGTCAGGGTGGGCCCCCTGGCCTACCCCCTCTGCTGTTGCCCCCACCTCCTCACCAAGCGCCCAGTGAGCTCAGGCCTGCAGGGGAGATATTCGTGCTTTGTGACCAAGCTTGCTTGCCCTCGAGCCCAGCTTCTCTGCTCTCTGCCCCACCTTTGCTTCTTGCTGCCAGTGATATTCCAGTAGCTGCCTTGGAGTAGGACTGAGAGGCAGGCTATCTGCGTGGTCGCCTCTAGAGCCTCCTGCTGCCTTCCTCACGGCTGAGTGGGAGTGGGGGTCCTGCAGCACCTGCCCTGGGGGACTGTCCCGTGGTGCGTCCCGGATGCGGCTCTACATTTCTACCACTCGTGTTGTTCCTGCCGGCCGGGAGGCACCCCAGCATGGCTGTTCATCCTGCTCACAGCCTCTCATCCCCACTCCTTGCCTTTTGCTCCCACACTGCCCACCTCAGGCCTGATGTGCCGGCTTGGAGAGAATTCAGCTCATGGATGCAGCTCCCCACCCACCCTCCCCCACCCCCCGGGGACGGAGTTTCCCATTTTAGCCTGTTTATTCCCATGCACGGGCCTCCCTGTCACACCCTGGTGAGAGCTCGTGACACTTACTCTCTAGTCCTGTCCAGCTTCCCGTGGATGCCATTTCCGTGGTGCATGAGGTGGTGTTCCTCTTGGTGCTGGCTCTTGCCCCGTGCTCGCCTTTGTTGGGAGCGTCCTCTGGGCCTGACATCCCCTGCACCTGCGCGGGCCAGGCAAGCTGTCCTCACATGCCCCGGTCCCACCCACACCCTGGCCTTCACCGTTCCCGTGCAGTTGTGGGTTTCAGATCTGTCTTTACAGGACTGAGGTGAGACCAGCAGTGCATGCAGGGGAGTTGCTGCCCTGCTCATCTTCCTTTCCATACAGAAGCCTGTGACCTGGCGTCCCAGCCTGGCCATGTCCTCAGCCTCAGTGCACTTCCCACCCCCCCCCAAGGAGGCTCTTGCCCCTCGCTGTCCACAGTGTGTGCGAGCTGTGTGCAGGGACATGGGTCCTCACTGGATTCTCTCCCCGGACACGTTTCCAGGAGGGAACACGGGGACCCCCTTGATGCTTTCCAGATGTATCGATCAAGAATTGAGAAGTGACAGGAGGGCTGCCCTGTGTGCGTCCTGCCCCGTGCGTCTCAGTGTCCCCCTGTTGCCACTCTGGAAGGGATGGGTCCTCATTTCTGTGACTGTGATCCTGAGTTTCTTCATTTAAGTCATCTCTTGTTTTTTTCTGTGAATTATCTATTTTTTCATTTGTCCTTCACATATATGAAATCCTCAAGATGAGGGATATTGATCTTTTATCCAATTTGCTATTTAATTTTTTATTTGATTTTTTTTTTAATTTTAGATACTTAATATTTTTATGTCTCAAATCTGTGGTTATGTCCTTTCCTGCCTCACAGAAGATTTCTGTGTTTGGATAGGTCTTTTCCATACCCATACCATTTTCTTCTAGTTTTTAATATTTACCTTTTTCCAAGCTCTTTGGAGTATATTTTGAAATATACTGTAAGATGAGTGTCCCAGCTTGATAGTTTCATAATTTATTTTGAAAATATTTCAGAAATAACACACAAGAAAATGGTAAGAATAATACAAAAAACTCCCATGTTCCCTTCACCCAGATTCCCCAACATTTTGCCAGATTTGCTCCCTACCCTTTATGGTTGGTGTATCTCTGAGCCACTGAGAACATGTTGCAGATGCAGTGCCCCAGCCCCCCTCAAAGGACAGGGGTGCTTGCAACACCAGCACAGCCTGGGGCCGCTTGGCATCAGCATGGCTCTGCCCCACAGCCATTGAGTAGCCTCGTTTGCTCTTGACCCAGAGTTCCCTGTAAGGACATCCTGCATCTCGTCCTCGTATAGCGGCTTGTGTCGCCTTCACTTTCCCTGTCTTTCCTGTCTTCAACAGTTTTAAGGATTATAGGCCTTAAATTCTAAAAGAGCCTAAAGGCCATCCCCCACCCCCAAGCCTGGGTCAACCAAGAATTCTATATCTAATAGAATTCTCCTTCAAAGTTTAAGACAAAATAAACATCACAGAGTAACAAAAACATAATTGTTGCTAGCCGACCTACCCTACGAGAAATCCTAACAGAAGGCATTGAGCTGAAGACGCACACTGACAGTACCTGATGCACTGGAGGGAATGGGGTCTCATTCTCTCGGTTACTCTACAAAACGTAAGACTGTGGAAGCAGCAAGTATAACACTCGTTGGGGTCATAATAAACAGATGTAACACGTAGGGTAGTAAGCACAGAGGAGGGGGAACGGGGCCATGTTGGAGCGGAGGTGACAGCTCAACAGAATTAAGTCAGTGTTAACTAGAAGTAGACTTGTTTAAACACAAACATGACTCCAAAAATAGTTTTTAAAATCAAGAGGAATTAAAATGTTACATTAAAAAGCACTTGTTTACCGCAAAAGAAGGCAATAAAGGCAGACTAGAAGAAAAAAGGTACATGAGACCTGTAGACAAATAGCAAAATAGGTGTAAATCAGATCCTATCAATGCCTACCTTCAACATGAACAGGACTAAACCCACCAATGAGAAGGCAGAGGTTGTCAGACTGGATGGAGAAGACACAGCCACACATTGTCTGCAAGAGACACACTTTAATCCAGCAGCACAAATAAGCTCAAAGTACAGGGTGTAAACCACACCATGCAGATGGTAACCAGACGAGCTGGAGCCGCAATGTGAGTATTGGACAAAACGGTGTTGGACGAAGGATGTTTCTGGAGAAGAGGAGGAACATCTTGGTAATACAGGGTCGCTGTATCAGGAAGACACAATTATAATGTATACACATGCAACAACAGATTTATGAAGCAAAAGCTGACAAAATGGAAAGAAGAAATAGACAATTCCATTTTAGAGAATACTCTTCTCAAAGGTTGTTAGAACAGCTACACAAGGAAAGATGTAAAAGGAAACAAGCAGATAGCAGTGTAGCCCACACAGATCTAACCAATTGGTGGTAATGTCAAATGTGAACACACAGAACACCCCCCAACAGAAGAGCAGAGATTGTCACACTGGTGCAAGAGATAGCCCCAACTGGATGCTGTCTAAAAGAGACACATTTTAGATTCAAGGACACAAATAGGAAAATTATAGGAAAAGATTATCAAGCAAACAATAACCACTACAGAGCTAGAGAGGCTATTTTCACATCAGAATCAGGGGTTGTTCTTAAAAAACTTTTTAAAGATTTTTAATTGGAGCGCCTGGGTGGCTCAGTGGTTAAGCATCTGCCTTCGGCTCGGGTCATGATCCCAGGGTCCTGGGATCAAGCTCTGCGTGGGGCTCCCTGCTCCGCGGGAAGCCTGCTTCTCCCTCTCTCACTCCCCCTGCTTGTGTTCCCTCTCTGGCTGTGTCTCTCTCTGTCAAATAAAATCTTTTTTAAAAAATCATTAAAAAAATATTTTTTTTATTTACTTGAGAGAGAGGGAGAGAGCATAAGCAGGGAGAGCAGCTGGCTTCCCACCAAGCAGGGAGCCCGAAGCGGGGCTCGATCCCAGGACCCTGGGATCGTGACCTGAGCTGAAGGCAGATGCTTAACTGACTGAGCCACCCAGGCACCCCGGAAATCAGTCCTAAGATAAATATTATTAGAGACAAAGGGGCATTTCATGATGATGAAAGGCTCAATACACCAGGAAAACATAATTATTACTGTAGACACCAAAAATGGAAGACCTAAAATACGTGATGCCCAAACTGCAAAATTAAAAAGAGAAATGGTTAATTCAACTATTACAATTCAGATATTTCAATATCCCACTGCAATAACTTGAACAACACTGTTAACCCCACTGACTTACCTGATAGGTGTGGACCCCACCCAGTAATAACACCACACACATTCCTTTCCAGGGCAAATGGAGCACTATCTAAAATAGACCACATACCGGGACATAAAACAAATCCTGACGCATTTAAAGGGATTGTAATCACCCAAAGTGTATTTTCAGGTGACAATGGAATTAAATTGGTAATCAGCAACAAAAAAAATCAAAACAAATATTTGGAAATTAAACAACACAATTATAACTAACTTTTAATGGATCAAGGAAAAAAATCAGTAACATCAGAAAGTATCTTGAAAGAAAATACAACATACCAAAATTTTTAAGATGCAGGTACAGCAATGCTTAGAGGGAAATGTATAGCTTTAAATGCTTATGTTAGGAAGGAGATCTAAAATCAGTGAGCTTCCAAAAAAATAAAAAATAAAAATAAAAAATCAGTGAGCTTCCAACCTTAAGAAGCTACAACAAAATGTATTAGAAATCTATGAACTAGAAAACTCAGTGGAATCTAAAGTTTGTCCTGTGAAAAAATTAGCAAAATTGGTCAACTTTTACCTAGAGTGACCAAGAAAGCACAAATTACCAGTATCGGAATGAAAGGGGGGACATCACTACATACCCTACAGATATTAAAATAATTATAAGAAAATAGCATTAACAATACTATGCCAACAAAGTAGATGACTTACATGAAATGCATAAATTCCTATAAAGACGTTATCAAAATTACGTCCAGAAGAAATAGTAAATATAGATAGATCTCTATCAAGTGAAGACATTGAGTTAATAATTTTAATATCTTTCTACAAAGAAAAGTCCATTTCCCAATAGCTTCATGGGTAATTTTATGAAACATTTAATGAACTAAAAATCCTACATGAACTCTTTCAGAAAATAGGAGAGGATTGAACTCTTTCCAGTTCATTTTACAAGGTCAGCAGTATCTTAAAGCCAAAGACACAAGAAAAATAACTGAGCAGTGTTCCTTATGAATACGGATGCAGAATTCTTTAAAAATGTGTGAGGCAATCAAATCTAGCAACATAGGAAAAGAATTGTATACCATCACCAAGTGGGGTTTATCCCAGTAATTCAAGGTTATTTGACATCTGAAGATCAGTTAGTTAACTATATTAGAAATAGAAGACCTAAAAAACATTAGATCTTTTCAACAGATAATTTGACAAAAATCTATAATCATTCATAATAGAAGCTCTGAAGAAACATGTAATAGAAGGCAACTTCCTCACCAGGTAAAGGGCATCTGTAGAAAACCCACAGCTGACAGGGTACTGTTGAGAGGGAGTATGCTATCCCCTGAGACCAGGTGCATGGCAGGGCACCCACAGTCCACAGCCCCTCTCCAGTCCCACATCCACTGGGGGCTCCAGCCAGCGCAGGGAGGCCAGAGAAGGAAGTGACAGGCACATAGATTGGGTGAGAATGAGTGTAGTGTCTTTATCATAGATGGTATGCCCTTGTGTGCAGAAAATCATAAGGGATCTTTAAGAATACTAGTAGGAATCAAACAAGGCTGGTAAGGTTACAGGATGCAATATCCATATACAAAAGTCAGTTGTAATTCTGCATATGATAAACAGTCCAAAATTGAGGTTAGTCAATTGGTCATAACTGCCAGAGTTTTCTTCTGGACTTTGTATTCTTTTCAACTAATCAAAATGTCATCTTAGGGGCACTGGCTGGCTCAGTTGGTGGAGCATGGGACGCTTGATCTCGGGTTAATTGAGCCCCACATTGGGTGTAGAGATTACTTAAATGAAATTTTTAAAAATAACCATATTCTTGATTACTTTTGCTTTACCACTAAATTTTGAAATCAATGTAAGCCCTCTGACTTTGTTCTTAATTTACCAAATGATTTTGGCTATTCTAGGTCCTTTGCATTTTTACATAAATCTTAAGATCCACTTGTTAGATTCTACAAAAAAAAGCCTGCTGAGATTTTGATGGGAATTGTGTTGCATCTGCACATCAGTTTGGGGGAGAACTGCTGTCTTAACAGTTTTGAGTCTTTGAATCCATCAGCATGGCATGCCTGTCTCTCCACTTCTAGATCTCTAATTTATCCAGGGGATCTTTTGTTGCTTTCAGTGTATAGGTCTTTTATAGATAAACTTATGCTTCAGTAATTGCTTTTGATGGTGGAATTCTCTTCAGTCCACAAGGCATATCTTTTCCCATTCTTTTTTATTTTCAACCCATTTATGTCTGAATCCAAAGCATACCTCTTGCAGACAGTATCAGATGTTGCTTTTCTTGTTGCCTGATCCATTCTTATACTGTCTGCCTTTTCACTGGAGTGTTTGGTCCATTGAGGGTTAATACATTATCAGCATGTGTGGATATATGTCTGCCATTTTGCTATTGTTTTTTGTATGTCTTGGGATTTGTTGTTTGTATCTCCTTAACTGTTTTTTGCATTATTTTTAGTGTATCATTTTGCTACAGACTGGATTGTATCCCCTCAAAATTGATAGGTTGAAGCCCTAACCCCCCACATGACTGTATTTGGAGACAGAGCCTTTAGGAGGTAAATGAGGTCATAGGGTGGGACTCTGATCTGATATGGTTAGTGTCCTTATAAGAGACACAGGGCGTGGGGGGGTGGGGGAAGGCACATTGTATTTGTGTCAACAAAACCATAGAACAACAACAAAAAGAGGAGACACCAGAGAGCTCACTCACTCTCCATGCACATGCACTAAGAGATCACATGAGCACACAGAAGATGGCCATCAATGGGCCAGGAAGAGGCCCTTCGTAAACGCCCAGCCAGCCTCCATGACTATGAACAATAAATGTCCACTGGTTAAGCCCCAGCCTGTAGTGTTGTGTTGTGACAGCTGAGCCCACTAACACACGTTTGATTTCTCTGTTGATATTTTACAACGTGTTCTGTTATTTTCTCAGTGACTACCTAGGAATTCCACCGTGCACCCTATCATAATCTACTTCAAGTGAATACTGACTTAACTCAGGTGAAATTCACTGCTCCCTTACAGTTCCTCCCCCGCTTCATGATGTCCTATTAAGTATAACTACATATGCTGTATATAACACATAATAACACATATAGCATTCATAGTATTACAGACCCAGTAACACAGTATCCTCCTAATTACTTCTTTAAAACAATGTCACATTTCTTAAAGATCATAAGAGAAAGTCACATACACACATTCTTTACTTGTACTGCATTTTTACCATTTCCAGGGTTCCTCCTCCTTCCCACGGATTCAAATTACTGTTGGCTCTTACTTCATTTCAGCCTGAAGCACCATTTTGTTGTAGGGCTTGTCAGCTGGCAGTGGATTCTCAGTCTTCGTCCACCTCTGAATGTCTTCATTTTGTCTGCATCTTGAAGGGTCACTTCACTGGCTATAGAGTTCCTGGCCCCCATTTCTAGCCCTGTGGAGGCTTCCCCCTGCCTCGTGCTCCTTCATTTCTGGTAAGGAGTCAGCCGTAAGTCATGTCATTCTTCTGCGTGTGATGAGTTGCTTTTCTTCTGCCGCTGTAGATTTTCTCTTTGTGCAGGGAGCCCTCTAGCCTTGCCCTCTTTTTCAAGACTGTCTTGTCTCTTGTGCGGATGCGGTGCGCTGGGAGCCTGCTCTGCACCAGCCCAGCTCTCAGCTGTCCCCACCTCACTCTGCGGGCACTCACTCCACACGTGAGTGCTGTCTGCCACCGGAGTCCCATGGCACAGCCTCTCCCTGGCCCTCCCCTCCATCCCTGACTCAACTCTGGGCTGGGGCGGACTCGCCAGGGTCCTGCGGGAGCATGCGGAGCTGCTGCTGTCTGTCACTGGTGGGCTCGCAGCACTGGTGTTGAACGGCTGTGTCGGGGTTCGTCCTCGCTCTCATGAGGTCCGCTGGTCTCAGCTCCTGGGCAGCCTGGGCCCCTTCTTGATGAGCACATTGGAATGAGTCGGGGAGCTATGGGTGTCTCTCTGACCCCGGGCACAGGTCCTCCATTCCCCATGGCCCGGGGCTCCTCCCCATCACCAACCACACCCCATTGCCTGCTTTTGTACCATGTTGCCCCATTCAGAAATGCCCTTGTCCATCTGGCATCACAGGGGATGAGTTTTCCCATGTTCTGGGTAATGCGACTTGCCCTCTTTGGAGATCTTTTTCTTTCTTTCTTTTTTTTTTTTTTTTTTTTTTTAAGATTTTATCTATTTATTTGATAGAGACACAGTGAGAGAGGGAACACAAGCAAGGGGAGTGGGAGAGGGAGAAGCAGGCTCCCCGCGGAGCAGGGAGCCCGATGTGGGGCTCGGTCCCAGGACCCTGGGATCATGACCTGAGCCGAAGGCAGACGCTTAACGACTGAGCCCCCCCAGGCGCCCCGAGATCTTTCTAAAGTGCATTCAACAGCACCGCTTCCTTGAACAAGAATTACAGGTGTTGACTTGTGGGCGTCTTGTTGGTAGTGGAGCATCAGTCTGACCACCTGTTTTCAGGTGGGCTGAAGCAGGGGCACACCTCAGCACCCGAGTGCCTGGTCCTGCCATGCTGTTGAGTTCCCACAAGGCCTGGGACGGTTTTCTGCCCCTCAGACCCTGCCGAGTCACGCGGTCCTCCTCGGCTATGTGCGGGGCGCCCACCGTGCTGGGCTCAGGCTCGCACGGCCCCTGTGAGTTGACCTGAGGGCCTCTGCTTCCTCATCTCCGTTGATAACTGTTCTGTCCACAAATTACTGTAAAGAGTAAGACGCTGTTTCAGTCGACCGTAATTGTGTTGAGTATGTAACCCACTATAACTGTCGTGGTTCTGCCCCATGTAAAAATATACTGAGATTTACTTAATCAGTAGTGTGGCCCGCAGACCAGGAGGGGCCACCAAGCAAGGTGAAGTTTTCCGTCTCCTAGAAGCAGGGGCCAGGCTGCCCCACAGGGCCCCATGTGGGATCTCTGGGTCCATCGGGCGGGGGTGGGTGGTCTTCCCAGGAAGAGTGGCAGGCAGTGGGATCGACGAGGTTTGGGATTGCTTAGTTGGGGTCATATTAGCAGTTTGCGGGGCAGGGGTAGGCGCTGTCCCGTGTCCGATGCTGGCCTCAGGTGGTTAGGGCAGAGTGTGAAAGGTGGGGGGTGATTCAGAGCACAGGCTCTGGGGGGTCAGATTTCCTGTCAGAGGCGGGTTTACAGACAAATCATTACTCTCTGGGAGTCAGCTAGCCCTGGGAGGGGTGGTCTCTCCAGGATAAGCAAGGCCCCACGGTGTCAGACCATCACAAAATACAGAAAATAAAACACGTGAGACAGTTGGTCTCCCTGATTCTCAGTGATTCTGCAGAGCTTCTGAGGGTCACCTGCACACTCAGGAGTCCTGGGAGCCGCCAATGAGCGGAGTCCTCCTGCGGTCCACACAGCCCAGCGGCACAGAGACGACCCCATTGGCCACTTGGTGCTGTGAAAAGCACTGCCTCTCTCTGATCCAGGTTCTTCAATCACAGAAGGACACATGGAGATCCTAAATGCTGTCCTCCTTTCTTTCCCTGCCATTCTTCTGTTAAAATTCTCCCAAAATCTGGACGCAAAGAGTTCGGGTATTAAACGAGAGTAGTTTTCAAATTTGCTCCCTGCTATGACTAATGCACACCAGGGGCTTTTCACATCTTTAAAGGAAGTTGCTTCTTAGCATGGAGGATGTCAGCAGAAATTCGGGAGTGTAATATCTCACAGTGTGGGTGGAGATGAGGCTAGTCCTGGCACTGAGGCGCTCATCAGAGCTGGAAGCTTCTAGAAGTGCTTTTCCTCCCAGTGGTTCTCAGACTAATGGGAGCCAAGACAGAGTGTAGGGCAGAGTGCAGGTCTCTAAACATTACTGAGTGCCCTCCCTTGCCAGGCCCGCAGCCCAGAGCATGGGGTCAGACTGAGGCTCCGTGGGGCTGAGCAGCCCCACCCCAGCTCTGCTGGTCTGCATGTTCCCTGAGCACCTGCGGCGCATGGGGCACAAAGCCCTGGACGCGAGATGTTCTGCTCCCATCCTGTGGACGCACCTGTCCCGTCGGGAAGGGCATGGAGAACAGTACGTCGGGGATGTGGCAGGGGACAGCCGGGGGCCGTCTGCCTTCCTGGAGCTGCACACGTTCACCTTTTAATCCTGTCCACTGCAGGCAGCATCTCGCGCCTCGGCCCGACGCCCGGTCACAGCAGCGTGTCCCAGGCTCTCCGGTATGATGTCTCGCGGCGCCACAGACGTCCCAGTGGGAGGTGTGGGAGCGCCCTGCTCACCACAGATAAGGCTGTGAACCTTAAGGGGATTGCCTTTTAAACCCATTTGTCCGTGTTCTGAGTAAGATGACATCGTGTAGACCACATCACGTTTTGCTTTTTTGAAGCTAAAATGTAACTTAGGCAGTTACCTTGTTACTAAAAACTCCAAAAGAGCCGTTTCTCGGCTACAAGATATCTTTTTTTTTTTATTTAAAGATTTTATTTATTTATTCATGAGAGACAGAGAGAGAGAGAGGCAGAGGGAGAAGCAGGCTCCCAAGGAGCAGGGAGCCTGATGTGGGACTCGATCCCAGGACTCTGGGATCATGACCTGAGCCGAAGGCAGACGCTTAACCATCTGAGCCACCCAGGCGCCCCCTGCTACAAGATATCTTATCACAGGAACAGACTAGGGTCGGCAAACATTTCTGTAAAGGGCAGGTAGTAAATATTCTCCGCTCTGCCATCATGCAGACAAGGTCGTAGAGGTAAGTAGACAAACGGATGCAGCTGTCCCACTAAAACTCTGTCTACAGAAGCGGGTAGGGCTGGATTCGGCTGCCGTGTGCCAACCCTGAATGGACAATTCCTTTGACTCTTCATCTTTGACACAGGGGGCCCCCATTCTCTGCTGCATATTGGAACCCCCACCGGGGTCTCTACGCCAGGCTCTCTGTCGCAGCCCTCCAGGGCAGGTGGTCCCTAAATGTGGACGCCCCCCCTTACCTAAGCTCCTAATGGCCTTCGATGCTGGTGGGCGAGCACACATTTTGTCCTCTGGGGTAGCCCAGCCACAGCGCTCCTCGTCTTCCCCCAGCCCGCCCGGAGCCACGTCTGTGTGCCCTCTGCCCTGATTCCAGAGGCCATCCCCACCCCCCGGGGAGCCGGGCCCTCCCTCCTGGGGGGCACCAGCACAGAGGAGGGTCTGGCTCTGGGCATAAACCTGCTCCCAAGGGGCCTGGTCGATGTGTGTCTGTTGAATTGACTCCTAGGATCCCACTGCTGCCGGTCCCCTGCAAGGCGCTGTCCCCGCCGGCAGCGCCCCTGGCCCCCGGCCGAGCGGGAAGAGGGGGCTCGCCCAGCCTTCGGGGCTCCCAGACGCTGGCCCCCAGGCCGCCCATCAGCATCTCCGCACTGCTGCAGAAGCAGCGTTTAGGCAAGTGTGCCCTGCTTTGAAAAGTGTGTGTGGAGCACGTTTTGTGTATGGGAGGAGTAGACACAAAACATGTTGAATGTTCCTGAGAACTTGCTTCTGAGCTTTGGTGAGTGGTGCTCACGTGTGTGTGCATCTCGGCTCACGGCTCCCGTGCTCTGCAGGGTCTGCTGGCCTCGGGGCAGCCACGCACGGAAGGTGAACGAGGTCCTGCCCGTGTCCGTCCACCTGGGGCTCTCTCGCCACCAGCAGGACGTTACGCAGTAGAAGCAGTCCGTTCTTGATGGAATAAAGTAATACAGTTGAATAAAGTATTTTTCTGATTATCTGGGGCAGCATATATGTGATATGTTTGAAACTTTGCTCTTTTTATTACCTTAAATGTTCCTTAGAACGCCAGTGTTGGCTCGCTGCTGGAAGGCTCGGGGGGTTGGGTGGGTCTGCAGCACGTCGAGCCCCACCTTCTGCACACAGGCCCCCACGGGGGGATGGCCACGGGGTTCAGAACGGCCACGGTCATGTGGGTGCTCACGACTCACATAGGCTGTTCGGCAGTGACCGGTCTCCAGAGACGAGTTTTGTGCTTGAGTCCTGCCGGGTGGGTGGGACACACATGCTCTGTTGAGGAGAGCAACTAGTCAAGACCACACAGGGTTGGAAAGAGGCTTCTCGGGCTAATCATAATCCTTTATGGTGCAACTACCTAAAACTTGTCAAAAAACGTGTTCTTTCACGGAGGTCAGGCTCACAGTGCGGGCAGGTGTATAACAGGACAGGGAGGAGACGACCCCCTTCTGCACCTGGAGAGCCTGAGGCACAGGCAGGTGCCTTGTCAGGTGACATCTGGCCTCCTGCCCCTCTGGCCGGGCCATGTCACACACTGGCCTTTCGGAGGGCCCGAGGCCCCTGTGCGGCTTCCGCGTCCGGCTGGCAGATGCGGGCTGCAGGTGGAGTCTGACGTCTCACAGTGGGGGCGCTTGTGCTGAGTCGGTTCCGTTTCCGGAAAAGTTTCAGTGTTCTAGAATCCCCAGTCCTGGCATGTGTCTCTCTCTGCGAATGTTATGTAAGTGCATGACGCTCTCCAGCATGAGACTGTGGCCAGTCGTGACGTGCAGGCCATCCTCCGGCTCCCACTGCACCTGCAGCAACAGTCTGACGGGTCCGAGCGTGGGCTGACCGCCGTGCTCCTGCTGGGAGACGGGCTTGAAAACTGCCCAGGAGCTTCCCACCGCCGGGGCGCCTGGGCCCGCACACCGCCTGCCTGCCTGGCAGACCTGTCTGCGCCTCGCACAGGTCACCTTGCTGCTCAGACACAAACCTGGACTTCAGGGTTAGCGGCTCGCGTCTTCTTGCAGCTGTTCTGCAGTGTGGAGACGCGAGTCTCGGTGGAGCTTCCATGCGGCAGGTGAGGTGCAGGGCCGTCTGGCGGGGCTGGTGTTCCAGGCTGCTTCTCACCAACATCAGCACATCCGCTGCTTTAACATAATTTTCATTGGAAGGGCAAGATTAAATGAGACATCTGAGTATAGACAGAGGACAGCCCTGGCTGACAAGACCAGGTATGAGCTCAGAACGCTCATCAAGTTCAGCCTTCCCTCGAGGCCTCGGCACAGTGCGAGGCTGAGCGGGGACCCACCGGTCTGCAGCTGAGCGCCCGGTGCTGTTCCCAGTGGCTCTGTCAAAGAAAAATCACAAAAATAAGAGGGTTTGACAGGTTAGAGCCGTGAGGACAGCAGTGTGGCGTGGCCCGGAACGGTCGCTGGCGGCTGCCCAGGTCCACTCGGACTTGGGGGGATGTTGCCTAGACTGTGCTGTGGCATGGGGGGGCTGTCACGCGGCCCCCCCAGGGCAGGCGGTTGGGCGCCAGGGGTAGTAACACACCCAGGAACCAGCACATTTGAAAGTTCAAGCTGGGCCTCGGGCCCTTCTCTGGACTGGGCTCTCGTCTTAGCAGGTAGAGCAAACGCCAGCGATGTTCAGGGGCGCGGCGCGACGCCGGGTGCAAAACAGCGGCCGCAAGCTTCCCCGGCCCCAGCACCAGGCCCTGTTTTTGTAATGGGTGTGCCTGTTACACCTAACCCGCCTAATAGGATGCCCAGTTGGTGCTAAATAAACATTGGCAGCTTATCTACTATCGTGGTTTTTATTTTGTTTCTCCTCTTGTCTTAATTACAATGTAACACTTACTCAAGCCCCAAGATTGAGACGGAGACGCGTGTTCCCTCGCCAGCCAGCAGGTGCCTGGAACTGGCCCCGCCCCAACCCCCGCCCCTCACCCCGCTCTCCCTCAGTCCCCCTCCCCCAACTCCGGCCGGGCCCCCGCCCCCGCCCCCGCCCCGCGGGCTCAGTCTGTCCTTGGGCAGCGCAGCATCCTCCAGACTGTGTCTCGTCTTTCAGACGCCCCGCCTGTCGGACCCTTTGTTTTGGTTTTAGCAGAACTGGGCTCGCGCGAGCAGCTTCCGAAGCGGGCCGCGCAAGGGGTGGTGAGCGCGCCGGGCCCCGCGGGAGCAGAGCCTCGGGGAGCACGGAGGCCGCTCCCCGCCCTCGGCTCCCATGGGGTGCCGCGGACACTGGGCTGGGAAGGACACGCGGGAGGCCCAGCCGCGGAGGGGCCTTGGCCGGGACCCCAGCGAGGCGCGAGGCGCGAGGGTCCTCAGCCCCTGGCCCCGGAAGGCCCGCGGGGCGGCCCGGAGGCGGATGGAGCTGGAGGGCAGCGGCGGCGGGGAGGGGTGGGGCGGGCGGGAGCGCCGGGCGGGGTCTGGGGGCCTCTCGAGGCGGCCGCGGCTGGGGCTCGGTGTTGGGGGAACCTGCTCACTCCAGAGAAGGGAAGAGGCTGGCGCCTCGGCCCAGGGGACCTCCCCGCACCGTGGGCGCACCTCCAGAAGCGGCAGTTTCCCCAAACCCTGGTGTGTTGGGACCGCTTTCGGTCCAATTCTCTTTTACAATTGCAGTACAGATTTATGCGGTTCCAAAGTCAAATCTGCCCAAAAAGATACCTTTGAAGAGGACCAGCCTCTCAGGCCCACCTGCCCAGGACAGAGCGAGTCTTTTTTTTTTTTTTTTAAAGATTTTATTTATTTATTTGATAGAGAGACAGCGAGAGAGGGAACACAAGCAGGGGGAGTGGGAGAGGGAGAAGCAGGCCTCCCACCAAGCAGGGAGCCCGATGCGGGGCTCGACCCCAGGACTCCAGGATCATGACCCCAGCCAAAGGCAGACGCTTAACACTGAGCCACCCAGGCGCCCCCAGAGCAAGTCTTACGGTTCCATTTTTAATACAAGCACCGCAGGATTGCAGTCCCTCTTTTCCTTAGATAAAAACATTTCCCCACCCTGAGTTCTCACGTCCCCACAAGCTCACAGACATCGCGGCCCCTTGCACCCAGGATGGCCTTGCGGGCACTAAGTGCTGGCCCCTCCTCACCCGCCAGCCTCAGAGGTGCTCCGGACACTTCTCAGGAGGAGCCAGCAGCCTCCCGAAGCCTCTGGGCTTCGAAGCACACAGTAGGGCCTTCTCCTCTGGGTGTTCACCATCTCTAAGACAAAGCAGGGGCCATCTGTCAAAAATTTTGTTTTTAGCCATAAAATTTCCATGGATGAGGTGTCGAATTGGATATTAACTTACAGTTGCTGGATGTGTTTTTCCAAAGTGAGAGGATGTCCAACCAGCACCATTTCCCAGCTATGGCCACTGGGAGCTGGGGCCGGGCCCTCCATGGCCTCCCACCCGCTGACTGGCAGGAGTTTTACCAGAAGGAGAATGCGGAAAGCCCCTGGGACCAACAGGAAGACAGAGGAGGACCTGAGCTCAGGAAGAGGCCAGCACAAAGGAAGCAGGTCTGGGTTCTGCAAGCTCCAGGCCCCTCGCCCTGTCCCAGATGCCCCATGGACTGGGAGTTGGGGCTGTGCAGTCAGAGAGGCTAAGCCGACCCTCAGGAGCACAGAGGTCTTTCACGCCCCCACGGCTGTGACATGGAGGGAGGTTTGGAACGCGTTTTCTTTTCAGACGGGAGGAAATTCCTAAAATTCTTAGGTGGTAAATCCAAGTCTGCACCAATTTTGTGTTGCACTTAAGGGAACCGTGGACAGGGGACTTGCATGGTGGGAGGGGGCAGGTGTCCCTTCCTCCACGTGTGCAGATCCTGGAGGCCTTCCAGCTGGAACGTGGCTGACCGGGGGGCAGGCTGGCACCCTCCTGTTGTCAGGGCAAGGAGAGGCCCCAGAGGGATGGCCGCCCTGGCAGACGTCTGCACAGCCACAGATGCTACATCCCAGGAAGCACAGGTCACCCCGTGAGAGGGACAGTGCCATCCGGCAAGGCAGGTGCTTGGATGCCCGGATGCGGGGCCGTTCACCCTGGGGGTGTCCCCGGCTTCCCCTCACCTTTCACACGGAAGAGTCACACAGCGCCCTTCCTTGCCGCACGTGGGCCGCACGTGCACACGCGGTGTGTTCTCACTCCATGTTCTTTCCCTGAGCCACAACCGTGGGCATGTCTCTCAAGGGGAGTGATTTACATCTGGCCTCGTCTGATGCTTGCTGTGGCCAAAGCAGGTGTTCCAGGTGGTAACCTACATCCGTGTCCTTCCAGGGCACACGAGCCACGAGCGCAGCACCCCTCACTGGCGACATGTGTTTACAAACATGTGCACGGGTGTGTGAGGACAGCTTCAGGGGTCTCCTCTCGCTCCAGTGGGTTTCCAGGTGCATAGCTGAGATGCGAGAAGATTCTCTCTGTGGCACAGCCTGGCACTTTGCCTAGACACTTGCTTTAGGAGAGTCAGAGTTAGCAATCCCGTCCATACAAATACATCCGTGTCCAGGCCCCACTCCCCCAAGGTTGCAGGAGACTGCCTGGTTGAGGTACCCAAGAGCCTGTTGTCCTGCTGGGCCCCTGGGAGCCCCAATCGAGGATACTCTGAGCTCTCCATGGCACACGACTTTTGCTTTTGTTTTTATTTTTTTAAGATTCTTTATTAAGAGAGAGAGAGAGCATGCGCAAGCAGGGGGAGGGGCAGAGAGAGAGAGAGGATCTCCAGCAGACTCCCCACTGAGCATGGAGCCCAACATGGGGCTCGATCTCACGACCCCAAGATCATGACCTGAACCGAAACCAAGAGTCAGATGCTTAACTGACTGAGCCACCCAGGCGCCCCAGAACTTTTGCTTTTAAATTTCCAACGCGTTACAGAGTGATCAGAAATCCGGGTGAAGCTGCCTCCGTCCTTCAAAGAGAGCTTTGGGGAAAGGGCTGCGGGGCCCGAGTGCTTCTGGTGGTCACTCTGCCCGCCGGCCTCGTGGGCATGGGGCTGGATGCACTCACAGCCCAGGAGACTGAATGGCGCTGAGGCAGGGCCCGGATACACACCGCTGCCTTCCTGGAGCCCAGCAGGAGTGGGCTGCAGGTCCAGCGTGCTCAGGGCGGGCACAGAGCGGGTGGAGGCTGCTGGGCGGGACTGGCAGATCCCAGGGGCTGTGGCGGGTTCCTGCAAGGGTGGGAGCAGGGCTGCGGGTGCGTTCCTCATTTTCCCAACAAGGGAATAATTGTGTGTTGCAGTCAGCACAAACGCCACTTGGAAAATTGCTTTAGAAGAGCCTGCCTGACCTCAGGAATACAGAGCACGCTTCGTGATGCTGTCCTCTGTCTCGCAAACATGCCGGGCTCGTGGTGCAGAGCTCAGGGTAAATCAGGCAGCTGTGGCCGCATCCTGAGGGTGGTGGTCTCAGGGTCCCCCCTCAGCCTTCATGGTTTCATGTGCAACTGGAAGTGATGGGCCCCCTGCCTCCCGGGGTTGCAGGGGGAACTCACCAGTTCAGCTCTGCACCCTACAGACATGCCCACCCCCCGAAGCTCTTCACCACCCAGCCCGGCAGTCAGTGGGGGCAGAGGGGGTGCATCTGCAGACCCCACGGCAGTCCTGGGCCCCTCTCCAGAGTCTCCGCCTCCTGCTGAGGCTCACGTGCTGATGGCACGAGGCCCCCGGAAGCCCAGGCACAGGCCGGCCAGAGCGTCAGGCCGGGCTGGCCTAGGGCTGCATCCAGCACCGCGGGGAGCACTCTGCACCTGACCCCAGACCCCTCACCTGTCCCTCTGGCAGCAGCAGGCTGGCTGTGTCCTCCGAGGACAGGTATGGGGCCTCGTGTGTGCAGACGGGTGGGAGCAGCTCAGCGAGGAAGGGAAATCGCCACCTGCAGAAGCACTAGAGGGGCAGAAAGAATTCAGTAATGGGACTTACAGACCTTCAGGAACCTCCTAAATTTGTTTTCGTGAAATGTTATTTTGCCATTGTAGAGACACGGAGATGCAGCCTGGACTCTGCAGAGAGCAGGGCTGCCTGCAGCTCAGGCCGGGGCCTCTGTGGGGGTGCTGGGGAGCCTGGGGGGCACTCGGCACAGACCACAGGGCGGGGGCAGTCAGTGAGAACACAGGGGACAGACAGCACGGAGCTGGGCTGGGAGGAAGTGGGCACGCGCCCCAGATCAGGCACAGAGGCAGGGCTCCATGCCCCCCAGCTCTCCCCAGGTGGGCGGGGGGCGGGGCCCAACTCGGCATTGCATCACCAGGGTGGCTCAAGCCCCTGCAGAGGGTACGGCTGACCCAGGGGTGAGGAGCCACATGACTCATCGTGGACACCAGCGTCCTCGGAGGATCCAGATACGCCTGAGGGCATTGGAGTCAGCGGGACGTGGGGATTGCAAGTGTAGTCTGGTGGCTGCAGAATTGGGGAAACTGAGGCACAATGCCACACCCCCCCACACACACACACACCCCGAGCCCCACCTCATGCCGAATGAGGGCAGAGCCCCTGCTCCCTGCCAGGCCTGCCCCTCCGGGGTGAGGCTCTCCATTGCCCTTGGCATCTAGACGTGGCATTGGCCTATGGGACCCTCTCAGCAAACCCTGTCCCACTCCTGGACACCCAGGACACCGTCCTGTCCAACCCCACATGCTGCAAAGACCCTGTGAGCAGGGCAGCGCCAGACCTGGTGGATGGAGGGATGCATGTACATATGTGTGTGTGCAGGGGTGGAGGGAGGGAGGGGGACAGCTCTGGGGCCGGGATTGGAGGGCCATGGTCTTCAAGGGCAGTGGGCTCTGTTCCCGGCCCTGGGTGACAGGTCCTGACTCAGGGTCTCAGGCCTGGTGAGGGTGAGCAGGACATCCCAGGCGAGGGCCCTCCTGAACGCCCGAAGGGGGGACCCCCCCCAGCTTTGCATCCCCCAGGCAGGCGGCCAGCTCCCGTGCCCCTTTCAGACCATCCTCCTCCGAGAAAGCCTCTTTTCTTCCTGTTTTCACTTTTACTGCTTCTGGTGTCTGCCTTTTTACGTCTTAGACTGAAATTTGGCAGAAAAACGATTTGCCTCAGGACTTTTCAGAGCCAAGACCCAGGGCGGGTAGTTTGTGAGCGCGGACAGAGCGCTGGGGGTGGGGGGCTCCTTGCCTCTGAGGCTTGTTTTCTTTGGGCAGAGAAGGGTAGTGTCCCCTGCGAGGGGAAGCACAGATGTTTCTCGGCACATGACTTCGGGGCCGGGGTCACCATGAGGCTCCGGGGTGGCCCCCCACCTTCGGGGAGGAACTGCGGCCACTGGAGCTTCCAGAATCCTCTGCAGGATCGCCACCTTCACAGGAGACATTGGACGAGACCAGGTTTAAAAGGAAGGACCATCATCTCCCCCCCAGGGCTAAGTGACAGGCCTCTGGCCCCGTCTGTGAAATGGGCCAGCACCCTCCTGAACCACCTTCAGCTCCTGCCTCAGAAGCACCTCCCCCAGGAGCCAAGACGTCCCGTCTCCTCACGCAGGTGGCATGGGCAGCAGGGGTGGCGCCCAGGCTCCAAGCCACCTGCATCCCCGTCCTCCTCTGGGCTGCCCGGCTTCCAAGTGCAAAGAGCTTGAATCCGGGCCTTGGAAGAGTTTCCAGATGTTTCTGGCATCAGAGAGAGCCTTCTGTGAAGCTGGGAACACAGCCGGGGTAGGGGTCCTGGTTTACCCAGTGGGCGCTTCTGTCCTCTGGCGGGTCAGCCACACTGCACCAAGAATGTTCCTTGCTTTCCAAGGAAAACAGGCGAGCCGGAGGGAGGCTCGGGGCCTTCACTCCCAGCCTGGGGGTGCCTGGCGTGGGGAGAGGACACTCGGGGACCAGGGCAGCAGACTTCTGCCCCCCCAACAGCCCCCTCCCCAGGGATGCTGAGGCCAACTAAGAGCCTGCCCTGCAGAGCCCAGCATGGCCCACCTCACCCCAGGGGCCAACAGGTAGGGGAAGCCTGGCACCCCTGAATCCTCCCTGGAGACCTGGTCTCTCTGTTGTTCTAGCGGTGCTGGGGGCCTGAGCCCTGCCCTGCCCTGATCCCTGAGTGTGAGGGAGAAGAGGGGCCCCCATGCGTGCACGCTCACAGACACACGCACACCGCACCCTCGCACGCATGCACCCAGCCCCCTCCACACACACAACTGCGACTCCGGGAGACAGCCCCTCAGGGCCCGAGTCGGCCGCCACCCTGGGGTCCTGCAGCCCCGGAAGCCCGGGTTTGCAGCTGGTTGCTGCCTTCCAGCTGGCAAGGCCACGCCCCGGCTGGGCGCCCAGCTGTAGCCGAGCATGCTGCACGTACAGGACTCGGTCGCGTGCGGGAGTCGGCGGCGCCCGGGTGCAGCCGGCCGCAGCCCTTGGTGACAGAAAGACGACCGCTCGCCTCAGCCTCCTGCTCCCCGAATCTGGGCGTGTGCCCTGTGGCCCTTGGCCAGGCCAGCCCAGGCACCCCCAGAGCGGCAGGCCAGCCCTGCCCTCCTGGCCCTCCGCCGGCCTGCCTTGGCCCCAGCCTGTCGCTGCAGCTGGGCCAGGCGCCCACCCTCGCCAAGCCCGGCAGAAACAACCGAGTTCACTGAGCGCTCGTCTGGAAACTGGATATATTTGCAATTTTTTAAAGCTCAGAGCCAATGTTCAGAATGGGGCTGTTTTTCCAGTGGAAACTGTAACGTGAGCCCAGAACCGTTCCCGCTTGCTCGCCACACGGAGACACCCCGACGCCCCTGCGCATGAGGCTGGCGCCCTGGCTCAGGGACCATGTCGGGCCAGCTCCCACACCCCGCTGGGGTGGTCCCGGCTGCAGAACTCGCCGGGAGCCCCCCACAAACACGCCAGGCCAGCCAGGGCTCTGGAGACCCCCCAAGTCTGCGGCCCTGCCCCGTGCAGCTCCCTCACACTCACCCAGCACCCCAAGCCGTGGCTCAGACCCTGAGGGGCAGCTGGACCCGGGCCTCAGCCAGCCCCGGCCAGTCCCCCGGTGCCCCAGCTGGCCGGCCGGGAGCGCGAGAAGCCTGACCTCAGGCACTTTGGCCTCAGGCAGCCTGGCCAGCCGCCCTGCAGCTCCTGACAGATGCCTTTTCCTCCAAGGGCCCCCTCAAGGCTGTGACCCTGGACCCCTGGGCTGTGGGCATCGGAGCCTCGTCACTGGGCCAGGGAGCTTCTTCCTGCTCCCCTGCCCCAGGGGCTGAGGGCTGACATTGGGATCCTCCCGCTCGGGGATGGCCCCAAGGCCGCCAGGCTGGGCTCACCCACAGCTTCTTCCCCCCGGAGAACGGCAGTCTCCCAGTGTTCGCCTACCACAGCTGTTATTGGCTTGGCAGTGCAGAGAGCCTCCGGGAGGCAGGGGTGTGCAGTGTCCCTGCCCTCCTGGCCCAGCAGCGGAACGGGCTTCGCCGGGGTTGGGGTGGCTCGGAACACAGCTCAGCTCTGACAGCCTCCCGGACGAGCCCTGGGCGCTTGAGCAAAAGGCAGGCCGGGGGACTCAGCGGGGGCCTGGGGCCACAGGAGGTCAGCCTTGCCTTGGGGACACTTGGGGACACAGCTACAGCTGCCATGGGCACGGCTGGGCTTGTCTCCCCTCTGCCACAGGAGGGAAGCCTCTGCAGGGCCCAGAGGAGGAGCAGTGGGCCAGGACCCCAGCCCTGGGACCCCCATCCATCTGGGCAAGCTCCCTGTGGCCAGCAGGAGGCTGGTGGAAGTTGAGTGGACCCAGCACTTGGGAGAGCCAGGGCGAGGCCAGGCTGAGCCGGGCACCTTCTTGGGTGTGGGGGAGGCAGGCCGTGTTGTCTGAGCCCCCAGCCTTCCCGGCGGCGGTCACCATCCAAGGCCGTGGGGCAGGGTACCCAGGCCTCAGGTGCCTTCTCCTTGCCCTGAAGATGCTCCCTCTGGTGTACAGGGATCCCTGACCCTCAGTACCGCCATGTTAGGTAGAGTAGCTCGGGCGTGGGCTCAGGTCTGGTATCAGGTGGAGGGAACTGAGGCAGTGGCGGGCGGGGCGGGGGGGGGAGTTGCCGCCCCTGCCCTCCCCGAGTGGAGCATCCCAGACCGCCCCCTGCCCTGCCCTGGGATAGGCCCTCTTGCCCCCAGGGCCTCCCCACTTCTGGGTGGACTTTGGACCCCAGGCCATCCCAGAGGGCCCAGCACCCACCCCTGCGGCCTGAGGGTGGGTGCCTTGGCCGTGGGGTTTGCCCCCAGGTATTCCTGCCTGGTGCCCCCAGGGTGGGCCCCAGGCCAGGGTTCCGGGTCCCGGCCGGCCCCTGCTGAGGCCCCCAGCCTGCCGGGCTGGCCAGCGTGGCGGGGATATTGCCCGTGGGGATCAAAGCTGGGCCCCGCTAGGCAGAGTCGACCCTTCCCAGGGCAGATAAGAAGGATCACGGCGCCGCAGAGGGGCTCCGGGTCACCTTTCAGCCTCAGCACAGACTCAGGCAAAGGCTAAAACACAGCCCGAGACAGATACCCGGCGGCTCGCGCGTCCTCACCGCTCTGCTGAGACCCCAGGGAGAACCGCCGGCAGGCCCAAGCCCCACGCACAGCAGTAGGCACGCATATGCACCACACACAGACCACACGTGCACATGTGCCCGTCGGTGGCCCCAGACTGCCCCTGGATGGGCCGTGGCTGAGGCGCGGGATCTGCCAGAGGATTGGCCCCTCGGGGCCAGGGTCACCCCACTCGGCGGGCAACGGAACAAGCTAACAAGCTTGGCTGCCGCAGGATGGACGGCAGACCCCTTCGCTCACATCTGAGGGGACCCCTGCCTTCTCCACCCCCAGCCAGACAGGCTGCCAGTGTCTTGCGGGAGCCAGGAGGGGAGAGGACGAGGGGTGTGTGCGCAGAGCCAGTTGCCCGGGCGGGGCACGGGGCGGGGGGTGGTGGCCTGGGGCTTGCGGAGGTGCAGGCCCCCCGTAGACATCCCGCTGTGCTGGGCCAGAGGGTGGTGGGGCAGGCAGCCCCTCCAGCCCCTCTGCAGAGCCCAGCCCTGGCGTCCGCCGGGCCCTGGCAGCAGGGCCTGCCGGGCGGGTGAGGGCTGCTGGCTGGCTCTCCCTCATTTCCTCTTGGCCTACAGGCTCCAGGCGGCCGCAGGAACAAAGGGCGGATTGTGCCTCATTCTGGGCCTGCTCCCTGGCCGGGCCACTGCCCTCACCGGGCCCCGTGGGCGATGTTCATGTTTGTAGCGAAGGCTCCTCCAGCCAGCCTGCAAGGGCTCAGGGACCTCGGGCAGCTGTGACAGGCCCGGGCGCCCAGGAGCCTGCCCCAGGCTGAGCTGGCCCGCCATCCCCATCAGGGACACCAGCCAGAGCGTCTCCGCGGGGCCCTCCCGTGCCTTCCCCTATGCAGACTCTTCCTGTCCTGTCGCCAGGCCACGGCTCATGGATGTCCAGCCCCACCCCCTCCCTGCCTGGGTCCCCCGTGGCCTGTGATGCTTGCCACCACCCATCCACCCTGCTGGACCAGAAGGAAAGGCCCCAGGTGTCTGTCTGTGGCAGGCCTCCTGGGTCACCGGAGGGCAGGCGGGAGGGAGACACACTCTGGCCCCACACACCCCAACATTCTGGGCCCCAAAGCTGCTTCTCTCCCCGAGCATTTAATGAGTGGCACTGTGTGCAGTTAGTTGTGTGCACCAGAACCCCAGCACTCCTGGGCCCACAGCTGGGGACATTTGGCAGAGGACACAGACAACTGAGGGCAACCACCATCCTGTCGCCCAGGCGGGCCTGGGGTCCTGTGGTGGCAGACGCCCTCGACAAGGCCATGCTGGCCGGACACCACACGCAGGACATGGACAGAGACGGGGATGGGTTCCAAGTCCTCCCCCGAACAAGCAGGGCCAGCAGGAGGCTCAGAAGAGGCGCTGGCCATGTCCCTGCTCCAGCTGGAGAGCCGGAGGCACTGGGCTCCGGCGGCGAAGGTGGACAGCCTCCTCCCCGCCAGAAACGGGAGCAGGCTCAGCCCGGCAGAGCCCGGGGTCCAGCAGGACCCCCATGGGCTGCGCACAGCCTCCCAGAGGCCCCGGGCACCGTCCCCCCGCCCCCGCCCCGCTGTTGGTTTAGCTCCCACCACCACCGTCAAAGGAGCTTTGTGGCCGCCCCGAGGAGCCGGGTGCCGATTGTCTTGGAGGGGGTCCAGGAATGAACAGTGGAGAACAGCTTTTAGAAGAAAGTGGAAAAAATAGAAGAAAAAGCTGTGAAGGAATAAGGAATTTGCCTCTGCAGAGCCCTGCCCATCCCACCCACCAGCCGAGCGGGGGCCCCTCATGCCCAGGGCTGAGTCAGAGTGTGCTGGGGAAGCGGCCAGGCCTGCAAGATGCGGTGGGAGGCGCTGCCCAGGGCACGTGGGGGTGGAGGCAGGGGTCACGGGGCCGGGAGTGGGTGGGGTTGTGACCCCAGGACACCCACCGTCCTGCCCACACATCAGAGGGTCAGAGCCCGGCCAGGCCGGGTCCTGGTTCACACAGGAGGCTCAGAGAGGGCAGGGGGTCGTGGCCACCCTGAGCTCATTGCCCCTTGTTCACTGGGTCCTGCCTAAAGCTAGGTGCCCCCCAACCAGGTGCCCAGGGCATGGCCCAGAGGAGGGTCCCAGCCAGGCAGTGGGCAGCTCTGGTGCTGCCCCCAGCTGAGGGGGCGGTTCCTGGGGGGCTGCTGGGATGATGCCGGGGAGGGCCTGGAGTCACGGGGACGATGGTCCCAGGGGCGAATCACACAGGTCTCCAGGCACCCACGGAGATTCACAGTTTTCCAGGAAGGTCGAGCCTCGGTAGGACCTGCTCCCCCCGACCCCTAACCCGAGACCCGAGAGGAGCCACAAGTGGGCTCCCACTCTTACTCCCCACCGTAGCCCAACTTCTCCGCCCTTCGCGGGGGACGCTGCTGGGTGGGGGGAGGGACGCACTGCTTTCCAGCAAAGACCCCTGCCCCCCGCCCAGCCTCCTCTGCGGCCCTGGCCCCTCCCTTCAGGAAGTCCCCAGACCCCGGGCCCCCCCAAGAGGCAGATGGAGCCTCAGCCCTGCACCAGGGCGGAGACACCTCTGCCTGCTCAGCACCATCCTCGCGGCGAGGGCCCTTCCAGGGCCCAGGGGAAGGCTACTCAGGAACGTGGTAGCTTCCCTGGGACTCACCATGCAACCCCCTTCAACTGCAACCCAACAAAACCCACCACCCACCCGACCACTCCCTGCCTACACGTGGGATAAGGCCGGCGCCCGCCCCTCCAGCCAGCTGTCGGCAGCTGTCTCCACCTGCCGGCCAGATGCCCCACGGCTGTCGCAGGGGGTGGGGGCAGGGCGGGGCAGCCTCAGGCCCCACCCCCACTCCCTTACCTGGGGCTGCTGCTGACCCTCTGTGGGTGCCCCCACGCTGCCTCTGGTTGGAGTGTGTGTTCCAGCTCAGCCACCGGGGGGGTACACATCTGGCCCCAATCTGGTCCCCTCCCTTGAGTCATCAGAGACACCCCCCACCCAGCCCCCAACACAGGGCATTGCTCCCCCCTGAGATGCTCAGGAGGCCAGCTCACTCTTCCCCACCAAGGCTCGACTATGGGGCGGCTGGCGGGTCCTCAGAATACTTCACGTAGTTCTCGCCTCGGCCTCCCTGGAACCGTGAAGGTGGTGTGGACAGGGGCCGGCGCAGCCTCTGGGGGTGAGCCCACGCCCCTCTAGCCCAGGAGAGAGGCCTCAGCGAGGCCAGAGGAGGGAGCAAGCCTCCAGCCCGCAGACACGGCCCAGATGGACTTGGCCCGAGGTCAGGAAGTGAGGGGCAGCGTGTATGCCCCAGCCCCAAACCCCAGCTGCAGAGATGCAGCTCCCAAGAAGGCTCCAGCCACTGTGCTGGCCATGGGGCCCAACCCAAGCATGCTCCCTTGTCGTCCCAGACAAACACCAGGCTCAAGACCCCCCGAAAGGAACCAGCCGGGATCCCAAGAGGCAGACATGTGCAGAGGGGCCCCTGACCCCAGCGCCTTGCCCTGCCCCAGGCCGATGCTGAATTTGTGCTGAGTCCCCACCCACCCACACCCTGGGCTGACCGGGATTCCCAGGGTGGGGGCACAGGAGGCCTGGCCTGGCTGGCGGCGGACGTAGGCAGGCAGGGGCTAGTGCGAGTCCTGGTCAGTGGCTCCCACCCACAAATCAGCAACGCTAGGGCACGAGCAGCTGACTGGGCATTGGCAGCCACGGAGTCTGGGCCAGGCTGCGGGCCACAGAAGCATATTCGGGGCTGAGCCCCTGAGCCCGCCGAGCAGGGCCCCAGGCTCACCCCTGGCAGTGCCCAGGATTGGGTTCATGAGGCCGGAACGGTCATCAGGAGCGGCTGACCCTGCGCTGTCCCCACGGGAGAAGCCCAGGTGGGAGGTGGGCTCAGCACCCCTCGGTCCCTCGGGCCCAGGGATGTGTCCCGGCTCCCACCTAGCGTCACCAAAGCACGTGGGCCGGCGGGGGCGGGGGGGGGGGGCACTGTCCCTGCTCGGGCAACTGCAGCCCAGGGACCAGAGTGGCTGGGGTGGGGCACCGGCCTGTAGCGACCTCCGAGCCAAAGCAGAGGCTGTGGAGAGCTGCGGGGCCGGCGGGGGCCAGGGAGCGCCCTGGGTGGGGCTGACAGGACAGGGCTGAATCTCAGGAAGGACAGCCCAGACCTTTACAAGGTTCAGCAGGCAGGGCTGGGCTGTCAGTGCCGGAGGCCAGAGCTGCCCCTGGGTCGGTCCCAGGCTGGGGAACGGACACCTGAGGGATGGTGCCAGGGGGTCATGGTGAGGGGCTGGCCAGGAAGCCCCCACTGGGCCGTGACTCGCGTCAGAGTGACCAGGCCTATCTGTGAGGGAGACGGACGGCATGAGGGCTGTGTGTGGAGCCTGAGGCCCAGAGGCATGGCCGTCCTGCTAGGCCCCAGAGCAGCCCAGGGCTGGGTGGGCATCTCCCCTGGGGGCCCCCCCATCTTCACTGGATGGGGGAAGTGCAGACCATGTCTGCTCCCTGCTTCACCCCAGCTTTGAGCACTGAGCCCGCCCTCTGCCTCCACAGGCAAGCCCACCGGGAGCCCCATGTGGGGGCTGGAGGTTTGGCCATGGGGGGGGGGTTGTCCTTGCATGGATCCCACCAGCCCTGGGGGGCCACTGCAGGCCAGCTCTGCCACTGGGTAACCAAGGGTTCCTGAGCTACAGACAGCCCTCCATCAGCGTACCCAGCCATGGCTCTGGGCAAATACTTCCCCAGAGACACTGTCATGAGGCCTAAAAATAACCCCCAAACCCCAGGACCCTGCATCACCCAGGCCCCCCAGGAAAGCGTCCCCCAGGCCTGGGTGGCCGTGTGGGGCTAGGACCACGGTGAGGTCAGCATAGGGCACAGACCCCACCCTTGCCCCCTGCACCCCGCCAAGCCCTCCCATGCGCCCCCTGGATGTGGCAGGGGCTCTATTGAGTGCCCTGCTTTCTGGGACACCTGGAAGGTTCTCACACCTTACCCTGGTGCCAGGTGTGGGGTGCGGTCCGTGTCCTGCCTTCCCAGCCCAGCCAGGGGGCCCGGCTCCCTGAACGGGCTTGGCCCAGTGGGAGGCCCTGTGTCCGTAGCCCACCTCCCACCGCCCCCGCCCACGCCCACAGGACAGCCCTGTGGCTGTGCGGCCTGGCCCCATGCCCTGCGCCTGCTCATGAGCACTCGCCACACAGCCTGGCCATCCCCTGCGGGCCCTTAACCCCAGGCTCTGAGTCCAGGCCAAGGCTGTGCTGTCCTCGTCCTGTGTCCCGCCTGCATGTCCCATGTTCCTGACACCTCTCCTGGGTCCCACATCCTGCATTCCTGTCCCAGTCCCCTGGCCTGACCCCAGGACAAGGCTCTGATCTCCTGCCAGGCCGTCCCGACCCAAGTCCTATGAGGGTGGGGTTGTCCCCCGGCCCCCTCACTCGCATCAGCCTGAGCCCCCCCGCCCCGGGACAGCTGTGGGATGAGCCTCCCCTTTGAAGCCAGGATGGCCGGGAACCTGCCCTTTCAAGTGCTCCGGGCTTCACGGGGCCAGCTTATCACCACATGGGGACAGATCAGAGGGAAGAGTGCTGGCCCCGCTCAGCACTTGGGGTTCCATCCACCCAGCACACTGCACCCCACCCAGGACGCCAAGAGCGTCCTCCTGAAATGGCCTGTCACACGTCCCTGTCCAGCCTGGCCTGGGGTCACTCTGAGGATGCAGCTGGGTCCCTCCCCTCTGTCTCCAAACTGGGAGCTCCCAGGGCAGGCCCCAGGCCCCACTCCGCAGAGAACCCCGCAGAGCTGGGGGCACCAGGTGTTGTCTCCTTGTTGGTGGTCCCCACAGCTTTGGTGGTGGCTCACTGGCCTTTCTGCCCAGGCAGGGGTGAAAATGGAGGGGCAGCGGAAGCCCACCTCCCCACCCACCCCTCCTCTCTGTCTCTAGGCCCCATCCTGGGTGGGGGACCCTGCCCTTAACACCAGCTGAGTCTTGTCCCTCTGCATCAGACCTGGGAGTCCCCGACGGGGGCCCGGGCACCCATGGAGACAGAGGTGTGGGCTCAGGTGCAGAGTGGGAGTGGGCAGAATGGCCCAGGGGTCAGGCAGCATGGAGCTGGCGACAGCCCACTGAGAGCAGAGGGACAGCGCGGGGCCAAGGGAGAAGGGTCTGCAAGCTGCAGGTGGCCCCTGAGAAGCGCACGGAGAGGGGTCTGGACCCACGTGATGGTCTCTAGAGCAGGAAGCTGAGGTCGTTGTGGGTCAGGCTGTGGCTGAGGACCCTGAGCCCCAAGGTGTGGTAATGAAGGCATAGAGCTTTGGGGGGACCAGACAGGGTCCCCACGTGTTCACAGAGTCACCAGTCCCTCAGTGCCCGCCTTCCCTCAGAACCCCTGAAAGGGCTCTCGGGGGTGTGGACCCCAGGGCTGTTGGTCTCAGCGAGAGCCAGGACCCAGGGCCCTGCCAGGCCTGTCTTGGCCCTGAGAGAGGATCCATCAGAACGCAGAAGGGGCAGAAGACAAGGGCAGGTCCCATGTGAACCCCAGGCAGACACACCGGATCTCGGCTGGGAAGGGCATGGGCACCTCTGCAGGTCCGGGGGAGGGTGGGCTGTACCCTCTCAGGTGCTGGTGGGGACTGCTCCAACCCCCATGGCCTATGGATGTCCTGTAGCCCAAGTTCTCCCCACCACCCAAGGCTCTTTCCATCCCTCCCCCACCTCAGACCGAAACGCATCCAGGCACCGGCCCCCACAGCCTGTCCTGTCTGGGGAACATCTGCTGGTCACCAGCTGTGGTTGCCTGAAGCCCCCACAGCTACCCCTGGTTGCTCCAGCAGAGCTCCCACACCTGGCTTCCCATGACGTCCACTGAGGGTGGCCTCCCAACACCCAGAGGCCACCGGCCCTGCCCAGGCTCGGTCACTGCCTGTGGGATCAGGATCACCCCAGTGGGCCTTCCCTCAGGGCTAGCCCTTGCCTCCTTGGGGACAGAAAGACTGGGGTCCATCCTGGGGAGGCCAGGGGGCCCAGAGGAAGAGGGCCAGAGGCTGGGGCCTAGCCCCCGGACACCAGAAGAGAGGGTCCCCAGACCTGCCCTCAGCTGGGGAAAAGGGAGATGGGGGAGGCTTGACCTTGGGGAGCTCTGGCTGCAGGGAACCAGCAGTACCAGGTGGGAGGGTCAGTGCCCTGGCCTGTAGCGCTGGGCAGGACCTATCCTTGTTCCCTACAGTGCCCCCCGCTCCTTCAGCCAGACTTCTGAGGCTCTGGGGACCTCACAGAGGTGGCTTTGCTAAAAATCACATTATCTTAGTGCCTTTTCTTAAGAGGCAACAAGTCCCAGGCTCAGTGTCCCCAGCTGGAGAGTGGGACCGTTGTTCATAACCTGGTAACGGCTGGCAGACTTGGGACTGCACCCTCCAGGCAGCAGGCACCAGGACGGAGGTGACAACAAGGCCCCAGCCCTCCAAGGCCACCAGCTGAACCCCCAGAGTGTGGGCCAGGGAAACCACAGCCCTGCACTGAGGGCCACGGGGGCCATACTGGTAGGGAGGGAGGGGGACACCCGCTGGGCCAGGTGTGCAGGACTCTAGCTAGCTCGGGAGGTGTCTGCAGGTGCGTGATCAGTCAGCGCTCCAAACATGGCTACCTGAGTTCGGTTCGGGGGAGCTGATGAGGCCCCGGGACCCCAAGGTGCCAGCCCCAGAACCTCAGGCCAGTGACAGGACTCCTGGAGCCCGAGCCTGGCACACACATGTACGCAGACCCAGGCCCGCACACACACACACCTGTAACAGGCCCACACACGTGCACATGCACAGAAGCCAAAGGCAGAAACACCAGCTTAATGGAAGAAGATGCACATTTTCTTGTTTAACAAAATAAATTAAATATACGAAGCTTCAGCTCAAACTCTATATAAAATTACAGAGGTCTGGGGCTGCCACAGGCAGTGGGGCGATGGGTGCCCCAAGGTGGCCATCCAGTTGGCCAGCAGGCCAGGTGCGTCCCAGGCCTGAGGACAGGCCTGGTCTGCAGTGCCACCTTCCTTCCAGCATTATTAATATTATTATTTTCATTTCTTAAATATAAATATCAAGGGCCCTTCTCTCTGGCAGTGGGAGGCTGGATGGGCAGGGTCACCCCCAGCCGGCACCCGCCTCTCAGGACAGGGGTCTGGACTGCTCTGCCTGACCTCCCGGCCCGAGGGACTGGGGTGGCAAGCAGAGCCAGCCGCCCGCGGAGGCCTGGTCAGGGACACGGAGGCCAGCACAGGACAGGGGTCGGGGGTTTCGGTTTGCAAAGCCAGGGTGCCCCTCCGACCTCCTGCCAGGGGCGGGAGGGGCGGCTTGACCATGGCCCCTGTGAAATCCTCCTCACAGGAGCCAAGGGATTCCTTCATCACTAGCCTGCTGCTACATGCACACTGCAAAGTTACAAACGCAGACCTTCCCCAGGGCGTCTGAGTCTGAGGGTGTGTGTGTGTGTGTGTGTGTGTGTGTGTGTGTGTGTCCAGAGGTATGTCATACACGCGTGTGCGTCATCCAGGGCGCCCGGGGGCTGACTGTGCCCCTGCCTGGGCTCCACTGTCTCCGCGGCCCTCTGCCCCCAGCCCCCCACGTGCCCCCTGGCGCCCCGCGCGGCCGCACGGTCTAGCACTGATAGTGGATGTGCTGGTGCTGGTGGATCTTGCCCTCCACGTGAGAGTGTGTGTGCGAGTGCGTGTGTGTGTGCGTGTGCGTGTGCACGTCTGTGTAGAGTTTGGGGTAAAGTCGGGGCCCAGCAGATGGGCCCGGGCCCAGCAGGTGCTGGGGAGCTGCCGGAGGCCCAAGCTCCTCACACAGCCCCAGGCCAGGGGCGGTGCCGAGGCTGGCTGGCACGGGGAGGTCCTTGTCCCCGCCTCGGTCGCGGGCGGCCACGGGCGGGCGGTGCGCAGGCACGGGGGCGGCAGGCCCAGGCGCACACGGCTTCTTCTTGGCCTGGCAGAGCCACAGGAGCACGGTGCCCAGGATGAAGACGGCGCCGGCCGGGATGCCGATGACCACGGGCCACGGCAAGCTAGTGGCCGAGGACGAGGGGGCCACGGGTGGCCCTGGCGGCTTGGGGTCTGCAAGAGAGGCCCAGGAAGGGGGTGGGAGAGGGTCGTCGCCACGGGTCCCAGGAAAGGCTGCGGGAGGCCGGCACGTGGCCTCGGGGGGCCCGGGCTGGGGGCGGGGGGCCACACACCTGGCAGCACGGTGAGGAAAGCGCTGCGGAAGCTGTAGCCCATGGTGTTGGCCCCCAGGCAGATGTACATGCCGGCGTCGTCCTGCCGCGCGCGGGTGATGAGCAGCTTGTTGAGGTAGGAGCCGTCGGGCCTCGACCACACGTCGCCCGTGGGCAGCACCACGAACTTCTGGCCGCCCACGTCGATGGTGGAGTTGTAGCGGCCCTCGGCGCCGTACTCCACGCGCTTCAGCCACTGGATCACTGGCTTCACGTCACTGCGCACTTTGCACTGGAAGGACGTGGTGCCCCCAAAGTCCACGGTCGTGTTCACGGGGTGCGTGCCCGTGAGGACGGGCTTGGAGCGTGTCCGCTCTGCACGGGGACACGACGTTAGTGCCTCCCCGGGCGCCGCCAGCCCCCCACGGCCCCACAGCCCTGGCACTCACGGATCACGTCCACCTTGTAGGTTGCGTTGATGGCGCCTGCGCGGTTGGACACGCGACACGTGTACTTGCCACTGTCCTCGGGACGCAGGTTCTTCAGGCTCAGGGTCCACTTCTTCTTCCTGTGCTCCCCGGCCTCCAAGCCTGTCAAGGCCTGGTCGTCCTTCATCCATGTGATGTCGGGCCGTGGGTGCCCACTGGCCACACACTTGAGCCGCACAGAGCTGCCCACTGGCCGGGCGATCACCCGGCGCCTCATCTTGGAGGGCTGTGTGAAACGGGGCCGCGCTGCAAGGCGGACAGCACAGAGGTCAGCACGGCACGGGGGGGCAGCCCCCACCCGCACCCAAGGAGGAGGGTCTCACCCCACTGCTTGCTGGCTGCGTCCTCCTGGCCCCCAGAGGAGCCGTCCTGCCCCAGACGCTCCCTTCCCACACCAGGGTCATCTGCAGAGAGGAGGGCACGTGAGAGGGGCCCCAGCAGTCCCCACCCTGACCCCAGCCATGGGCCCAGCTGGGAAAGCTCTAGAAACACAAATGGGAGCCCCTGGAGGCACGCCCACATCTCAGAATCCCAGAGACAGCCGGGCAAGAGCTGTC
This sequence comes from Mirounga leonina, assembly GCF_011800145.1. Lineage (NCBI taxonomy): Eukaryota > Metazoa > Chordata > Mammalia > Carnivora > Phocidae > Mirounga > Mirounga leonina. The sequence goes on from NW_023270323.1 coordinate 81,184,117, forward strand.
TGCCCAGCCGACTCCCTGGGTGCAGGTGACCCCAACAGAGCTGCCCCCCCTGGCTCCGGGGGGTCTGCAGGGCCAGTGGGAGGAGGGGGCCAGGCCTGCCCAGCAGCTGCAGTAACCCTAGCCCACATCAAGGAGCCGAGGCCTTGGTGAGCTGACATGGCTCGCATACCGCCTCGTCATCCTCCCCTTTCAAAGGACAGTGGGGGGGACACCAGCGGTCTTCCCATCCCACAATCCAGAGCAGGGGGCCCAGCGGGGGTGGGGCAGGCTGAGGAATGCCCCTCCTGGGACAGCCGCCTCCACCCAGCCGGGGACCCGGGAGGGGGTGGCAGAGGTCAAGCGCTCCCGCTTTGCGAGATGGGCCGCCATGACTGCCAGGGAGCCCCACCCCCAGGGACCCACCCGGGAGCCCGTGGGGGAGGGCCAGGCGTGCAGAGGGTGTGTCGCTGGGGACCCCGCCAGTCCCCGAGCCCGGGCCCCAGAGGCAGAAGAGAACAGAAGGCCCTTGGCGGCCCCTCTGAACTCTGAAATCTGAGCCTCAAAGTTGGAGCCGACGCCAAGGCCGCCAGCTTGCCCGGCCGGCCCTTTAGTGGGACCACCACCCTGGGGCTCCCCGTGCCCACTCCTGCTGCCCCCTAGCCAGCCTTGGTCTCCCTGTCAGCAGAGCTTGGGGACCCCAAGGCACAGGCCCACGGGGGGGCTCAGGCCAGGGTGGTGACCACAGAGGTCACGTCCTGTCCTGGGCTCAGAGGAGGCCGGCAGGGGGGGAGGGAAGGTCCGCTCCCCAGGCTGCATGGACTCGGGGCCCACACGGCACGGCCCCGGCGTGGCCACCACTGACCCATCACGATGAGGGTGTAGTTGACGCTGAGGCTGCCAAAGCCGTTGGTAGCCTTGCACACGTAGGCGCCGGCGTCTTCCCGCTCCACCTCCTTCACCTTCAGGCCCTGGGGCAGCACGCGGAAGCGGCTCCAGCCGCCGTGGATTGTGCGGCCATCCTTGGTCCACATGGTCAGTGGCGGTGGGTCGCCCTCCACGGGGCACTGCAGCCGCACGGTGCGGCCCAGCCGGGCCACCTGCCTTGGAACCACCGTGTCCGCCATCCTCGGGGGACCTGCGGGCAGGCCAGAGGGCTCAGTCCAGGAGGAGAGGGGGGCGGCAGGCGGTCGGGAGTGCAGGCAGGCATGCGTGCTGGGAGCCGGGGGAGGGGGCTGTCCCCGTCGGGTCCCCACCTGGGACTCCACGCACATACACCTGCCCAGCCCAGGCAGTGGGGGTCTGGAGGCCAGCGCCCTGCTCCCAGACCGCGATGGTCAGCATTCACCTGGAACCCGCTGCCCGCCAGGCCGTGCGCACGCAACTCCCCATACATGCCGTCACAGAGAAGCCAGGGTACAGAGGGGCTGGGGTGGCTCAGCCGGGATGCACGTCCACAGGCGAGCCAGGACGGCCCCCCACGGCCTCCCGTAGGCAAGGCGCACGGGAGGGAGTCCATGCAGCACAAACAGACGTGTCTGGGGGCCCGTGTCTGTGGCTGTCTGCATCTGCCACGGCACACCAGGAGGCTGGGCCGAGTGGCACGGTGAGGCCAGAGGGCGCGCAGCGAGGTTCCCGTCTGGCTGGCAGCCCCCTGCCTGCTGTCCCCCAACGGGGGAAGCCCAAGTCGCCGGCGGGAAGAAACCCACTCCCAGCCATGTCAGGCCACGGCCAGCCTCAGTGCCTCTGGTGCAGGGAGAGCGGGCATGCCCAGCCGCTGGCAAGGACACTGCAGGTGTCCGAGAGAGGCGGGGCCACCTCCTGGCCCACGCCACAGTTCCTGCACTATGGGGTGACCGCAGGGGCGCTGAGCTCTTACACTCACCCCACCCACGGTACCCTCAGACCAGGAGAGGCGGCTCCGGGCACCCCTCTGCCCTTCCCAGGGGCCTGGCTGGGCCCAGCTCCCGAGACCCTGCCCTCCGGCTGTTGGCCGGGGGCACTTACCCCACAGTGCGGCCACTCAGGCCAGGAGGGCCAGCATCCCGCGTCCTGGCCTCCCGGAGGCGCCGGGCGGCGGCTGCTGGGAGATGCTGTCGCTACGGGGCCTGAGGGCAGCACGTATCCCTAATAACCAGCCGGTATTTCTTCAGCGCGTGATCACCAGCTGCTCGTTGCCGGCCTTTGCATCCAGGACCCAGAGTGCTTCCGCGGGCTCTTTGGAGGCTAGCCCCCTCCCACCCCAGGGGACCCTTGCAGAGCACAGCCCCACACCACTGGTCTGCAGGCGCTGAGGGGAGGTGGGGCCGGTCCCCATTTGGATGCAGGGAGCTGACAGCCCAGGGTCCAGGCAGGGAGGCGGCCCAGCTTTGCTGGGGGGTACAGGGAAGCGGGGGACACAGCAACACCAGGCCCTTCCCTCTATGACCACAAGCAAAAAGCAAAAAGGGAGCTAGAGGTTGTGGGGGAGGGCCCTACCCAGCCCCCACCTGCTCACCCACCCTGCCCCACCGAGCCCACCCCCAGGAACGCTTCTCTGCACCCATATTCTGCCTCTGCTAGGGTCCACCCAACCCCTGCCATGGGGTTCCTAACATGGGCCCCAGGCCATCCCTGCACTCCCAGCCAGCCGCCTCCTCACCAGCCCCCAGTACCCCAGGAAGGGGCTGCTGAGATCTACCGCTCCCTAATTTCTCAATTGCACATGGGGCCCCCAGACACCCCCAACTTGCAGGGGGACGGGTTGCAGGGCCCACAGACAAGTGGGTCTCCTGAGGCCCCCAGCGCGCAGGGTCCTGGCCTCACTCCCAGGCAGCCACCATCCGACACCTGTCTCTGCCTGCAATCCCACTGTTCAGAGGGGCCACCCCGCAGCCTGCCCGGAGCCTCCGAGGCTGACACCTGGGTGTGCACACAGACCCAAAAACCGCCTGGCAGGTGCCGGGGGCTAGCACGGGGTCCCTCTCCCCGGGGCTTTGCCTGTCCCAATCCCACCCTGGCCAGCACAGCCCCGGCCCCGCAAGAAGCCTGAGTCAGGAGCAGACAGAGGACCCATTGGACAGTGCTTGCGGGCGCAGGAGGGGCAGGAGGGGCAGGAGGGGCAGGAGGGGCACCCCCAGGCCCGCCCCCTCCCTGCACCAGGCAGGCGAGTTTGAGGAGGTGGGAGGGCGGTGGGGGGCATCTACTGGGCCTCAGAGGCCACTGTGGAAGGGAGAGGAGGACAGAGCCAAGTGACCGCCAGACGGACGGGAAGTGTGGCCCCGAGGGCCGGCCTGCACGCAGTACAGGGGGACAGGCAGGCGGGAGCCAGAGGCCCCAGACGGAGCCAGCCTTATCCTAAAGCAAACAGCCCCCTCCCCTCCCCCTCGGCCAGGCCTGCCCTGCCCCCTCCACCCCTGCCTCTGCAGAGACCCCAGCAGACTCACCGGAGGGAGCCCCCCCAGATTCCTGGGGATTTTGGCTGCCAGTTTGACTGCCACGGCTCTATATTTAGCTTGGGAAACACAAACCCCCATTGTTCCACCTGGTCAGGTGTCCAACCCACCCAGCCAGAGGCAAACTGAGGCAGGAGCTGAGGCAGCTGGAGGGCGTGTGGGTCAGGGGTGGGGGGCAGCCAGTTTCCCACCAGCTCTGGGGCGGCCCCTGGAGTCCTTCAGCCAGCATTCGCACTTCCCCATGAGCACCACCCCCAGGAAGCCCTCGACCCTCCACACACCGTAAGCCACAGCCTTGGGCAGTTTTGGGCATGGGCAGGATGTGGACAGCCACATGGAGGGGGCAGACATGGGGGCAAACGGAGGCCGGGGCTGGGTCTCACCCCTCAAGGGGGCTGAACATCAAGGTGGTGGCAGAGAGAGGATCACCACACCCCCTTTCCTCCCTCCCTCCTTCCCGTCCTCCTCCCCAACAGCTGTGAAAACATGGCCAGGAATGGGGGTGCCAGGAGGGGTCAGGGGGCAGCAACCCAGAAGACCCCACATATCCAGCCTACACAGCCAGGCTTCCCAGCCGCCATTCAGAACTCAGGTGTCACACATACATCCTATCATGCCATCTCCCAGACACTGTCCCCCAGACACACAGGCTGTCCCCCAGACACTGTC
>NW_023270323.1:81188205-81236059 GCF_011800145.1 Mirounga leonina
GGCTGTCCCCCACTGTCCCCCAGACACTGTCCCCCAGACACTGTCCCCCAGATGCACCCACTCTACCCACAGACAGTCCCTCAGGTACATGCACACACAGAGAGACATACCCCAACAGTGGATGCAGACTCCCCACACCAGCGACCCCCTTGCCCCACCTGCTGAGAGCACCGTTTCCCAAGGTTTAGCAAAACAAGGTTCCACTGGAACCTCAGCTGATGTCCCTCCCATCCCAGTGGGCCCTAGGAGGGCTGAAGGGGGCAGGGCCGCTGGGAAGGAGGGGGGGTGACACATGATGGAGGTAGAGGGACAGGACCCCCAACTGCAGCCTATCCCATGCAGTTTTCACAGACCCTCGGGGGCCACCTGAAGCTCAGCCCCCCACACCTCACTAACCCTCACGGCCTCTGCACTGCCTATCCCCTCCCGATACACCTCCCCAACACCCCCTCCTCCCTGCCCTCCACCGGGAGCTGCAGTGCCCCTTTTGGGTGAACCACGTCTGAACCACAACCAAGGCCCTGCTCTGTTCAGGTCTGTCCAGGGCCTGGCTGTGGGGGCATTCCACGTGTCAGCTTCTGCCTCCCTCCACTGCCCAAGGCATTCGTGACCTGCAGACCCTGAGCACCCTTCCCAAGGAGCTGGACCAGGCACTGCCCCTCCCCGGGGCCCCATGTGCCGGGGGCTTCACCCCATACCAGCCCACGCCGCCCACACTGGGGCCATGGACACAGGTGGAAGTGAGGGGTGCAGGAACCACGCGGCCAGCACATCGGGGCTGGCTCCATTCCCAGTCAACCCTGAGAAGCCCCAGAAATTTCCAGCCCGGAAGGAACCCTCTGGGTGGGGGTAGGTGGTCGTCAGGCTGACCTCGTTGGGACTGGCCGTGAAGTGACATTGGACGGCCAGCCAGGAGCCACCAGAGCCCTCTCCTCCTGGAGAAGTCAAGTGGCCTGGAAAAGAGGACTCAAAGGACAGTGGGATGGGGCCTGAGCAGAGGGCAGGGAGGGGAGGCAGGGCCTACCTAGCCTGGCTGGACACCCTGGACCAGGCAGGGCAGGTGGGCACTCTCTGGGAGAGTGGGGGGGTCCCTGTGCTGATCCCCGCGGTGAGCAAACACCGGTGGGGGGGCGGAGCTGGGAAGGCCCAGCCACGGCGGCCCTGGGGCCAGTACCCTCCCCAAGGAGGCCTAGGAAGCAGGGAGGCCAAAAAGAGGGGGCACGGATGAAGACCACCACAGGGCGGCCATGAGAGGCTGGGGTCAGCCTCTGCCCTGGCTCTGAGCCATGCAGTAACACACACACACACACACACACACACACACACACACACACGGGCTCCTAGTCAGCAGGCCCAGGGCGGCCCCTGGGGGCTGGACCCACGGGATCTGCAATGGAACTGGTAGGACCCGAAGGGCAGGTGGTTGCCCCAGAAACCAGGCCGCTCTGGGTGCAGGAAAGGGACAACTTGACCCACCGAGCAAGCAAGCTGGCTGGGGTGTCCTGTCCAACCCACTGCCCAGGAGCAGCACGGCGTAAGGCAACGGGCTGGGTGGGGCCCACTAGGTCTGTCCCCTGCCCAGGAAGCGCCCGGGTGGACCTCCAGCAGAGCCCTGACCAGGGCTCCTCCTCTTCGCCATTCCCAAGGCACACACGGGAGCCACAGAGCGTCCCCTGACATGCTGTTGCCCTGGGGGTCCCCACAGGAACTGCCACAGAACCCACCCAGAGGGCTCAGCTGGACGCCCTGGTGGCTGCGTCCAGAGCTTGCCAAGTCTGCCACACTCCAAGCGGACCCCTGCCCGCACCTGCCACCCATCCCCCACCTCACAGAACGTCCCGCACCTAGAACTGGTCCAGCATCACTGGCTCCCCAGAGGGGCGCAGCCCCAGTCCCAGCAAAGGAACCAAGAAGGACCCGGTCCACTGGGCCTCCCTCACATGCTGGCGCTGGACCAAAGGACAGGGTAACATGACAAGAGGCCCAGACCACCCGAGGGCCTCGCCCGCTGTGGCCTCTAACCCGATGGCTGGGTGTTTCCTGAGCCTGGGACCCCGGGGCCAGAGGCTGGCATTTAGGCACCAAGGTGCCAGCTTCCTGCGAGGGCTCGGGCGCTGGGCAGCCCAACGCCCCCGGCAGCCTGGGCAAGCCCCGGGCCACCGAGCCCCGCACTCCCACCCACCCCTGCTCCACCCAGCCCCCGTGTCCACGGCCAACAGCCCACAGCCAGCTTCTTGCGGACAGACCCAAGGGCATGGCACTTTGGCATGCCGGGACCCCTGCGGTCCCTGAAGGCTGCAGGGTGCGGCTACCCAGGTCATGGCGCACGCGGTACCTGCTGCCGGGCTCCACGGTGAAGCCCGCGGGCCCTGCCGGAATGGGCCGGCCGCTACAGAGCGCAGGGGGCGCTGGCCGGTGGCCCTGGCTCTCCTGGGGCTCAGCACGGTGGAGTTGGAGGGGATCACTGCCCAGCGGGGGCCCAGGCCAGAGCTGGGCCCAGCTCCCTCCCCACTGCCTGCTGACCCAGGCCCCATTATTTCTTCACAGTGCAGGGCTTGTGTAAATCTCTAGCAAACTGGGGAAGAAAGCCATTGTTTCCTGCCAAGAAGGGAAGCCCTGGGGGTCAGCAGGCCTGAGGCTGGAGCACTGTCCCTGCCACACTGTCTCCAGCATTTCAGGGACAGTCCTGGAAGCCCCTGCCTCAGGCTGGTGCTCCCCAAGGGGGCGGTCCATGTGGGATGAAGGGTGTGTAGGGCCCTCCAGCCTCGAGGCCTTGCCCCCAGCCACTCACGGGGGTGGGGGGGCAGGAAGCCAGCCCCCGGGACGCCCCCAGCCCCTGCTCCCTGCACCCCAGCCAACCAGCCTCTCAGCCCAGTCCTGGCCTGTGCCTACTCATGGCCCCCAATCCAGCTACACCAAGGCACCTGTGGCCCCAGGATGTACACCCTAGTCAATGTGACCTGCCCACCTCTCCCCAGACTATTGCCCTACCTGGAGGCCTTTCCTCTCCTCACCTGACCAGTGCCCACATCTCCTTCCGGGCTGTGCTGCCTATCCTCTCCCCAGGCCCTCACCCCACCTCCCCTAGCCTTCCTAGACTGTGGGCCGCCTAGCTGCCGCTCCAGCCTGAACTAGCCCAGGGCAGTGGCCCCTGCTCTCCGTGGGCCCCAAGAGTAGCCACGCTGGACACCCACGGGCCTTGGCCAGGAGCATGCAGTGACCACCACTAGGAAGATGGCAGGCAGACTGGGTGGCAGCACTGGGTGCGGCATCTGTGGGGTCTGAACACAGTGGCCCGGGCACACCCTCCCCTCCACGTGCTGATCCTGCCCACGGAGGCTGTCACCTGGACATGCCAGGGCCGCAGTCACTGGGAAGGCACAGAGGGCCAGCCACCAGCAGGGAAATGGCCAGCAGCAAGGCCCTCGGCCTGCAGGACCACGCCTGCCTCCGCGAGCACGGTTAGCAGTGCCTGAACCCCAAGCCGGAGGCTGAGGCCACTGCTGGGAAAAACCAACATTTCCCCATGGCACTGGGCGGGGGTTGAAGGCCCATTGATTCCCGCACAATGAAGAAGGAGCCTGCGGTAGGAGTTTCCAGGCCCAGCCAAAGGCGACTTTGTTCATAGCTCCCTCCTCCCCCCAGAGGGGACAGTGATTTATTTTCTCTTCCAGGAGTGGGGCCCGAGACATAAATGGGGCGGCTGGCCTGCATCCCCACCTCACAGTGCCTGGGCCCAACTCCCGCACATCCACCTCAGCAGGGGCTGCGCACTGGCCCGCCGCTGCCCGTAGGGGTGGGGGGAAGGCCCCCTGCGGCCTGGCCAGAGGCCAAGGCCAGCCGGCGCACACGCACATCATGACAGCCCTCCCGCTGAATCACACACACTGGCGGACCCCCCCCCAACACAGCCCGCATGGCAAGAAGGCACCATCCCCGTGGAGTGGGGCACCCAGCGGCCGGCACCCAGCCCCAGGGGGGCAGCGCTCGGCCCTACCAGGGCAGGCCCGCAGGGTTCAGAGGACAGGGAGGTGACCTCGAGGGCTGGCTGCTCAGAGACCTGTCCACTGCATCCTCCTTGGAAAAGTTCAAACGGAACAACCCCTTCCACAAGTTCTTCTAAAGCTATTTGGGTAGGGTATGTCATTCGGAACCTCTCAAGTTCCCACTGTGAGAAACCCGAATCCTATCTTCCCTCAAATTTGGAAAAAGCTGTTTAAGACAAACCCACCATGATTGTGAAACTTCCAGAAAGGGGAACTTTAAAAACATGATCTGAGTCTGGAGACGCGCTGACTCCAGAAAGCGTGACGCACGGGGAGGACAGCTTTCAGAAAACAGCCCGGCTCTCTCTGCACCACTCTGCCCGCCTAAAGGAAGTCGGCGCTTGGCCTGCTCACCCACAAAGCCGGACGCACCGAGCGGCCGTGCCCCTCAAGGCCAGGCCTGAAGCAGAAGCCAGCACAGTTCAGGAGCAGGGGTCCCCAACACCCCGCCCCCCAGAGCCACACAGGACCTTGCCCTTGGAGAGTAGCTCTCAGGTCCCTGCAGCCGCTAGGGCCGTGCACGGCCAGCGTGAGGGCCGGGGCTGGAGACCAGGCGCAGGCCCCAGGCCAAGGCGGAGGGGAACAGAGCAGAGTGTGGCCCCTCCAGGGCCCCCTGGCACCGAGGCAGGCCCTGCCGCCCGCGGCCATCGCCCGCTGCCATCATCACTGCCATCCACCTCTCTGCGGTGGGCTCCGGCCAATGACCAGGCCAGGACAGCGGCCTCCAGAGCTGGCTGAGTAGCCAGAGGACAGGCAGGTGTGGGAATGAGGGGAGTCCAAGCAGATGAAAGAGGAGTCAGAATCCAGGCTGCCGGCCACCGGGGCGGGGGGGGGTGCCTTGCTGGGTATGACCTGAGTGCCCGCCGTGCCCAGGACACTGCCAGGCCCAGCCACGCCTGGACAGCCCCCGCCCTTAAGCCACCGGGCCAGTCCCCAGCCGGGCAGGCGGGGGGGTACTGTGGCATTAGGCCCACCTGGGCTGCCGCCTGCCACCCAACACCCAAACGTGCCCATATAAGGCCGGGTTGGGCTCGGTGTACCCGCTGGGTGGCGGGGGGAGGGGTGCGAAGCCTCAGAGGACTGGTGGACAGGGCAGGGACGTTCCTGAGTGGTCAACACACCCAAAGGGCTGGCCTGGCCAAAGGGCCCGCCTAGCTGAGAAGCCAGCGCAGAATATGGCGGGCGGGAGTCCGTGAACATGTATGTCCCATCACCCGCCAGCCAAGGATGTACCTTGCTGGGGCTGCGTACAGGGGCAAGGGTCCCTCAGGAGACATTCCGGGCCTGCCTACTTGGACATCAGGTGTGTGAGCATGCATCTAAGTCCTGGCATGGCACACGCGGACACGCAGCCTGAAGCAGGTGGTCCTCTGGGTGGGCCTTGAGACAAGCCCCCACCCCTACACCATGCAGCAACTCCACGTTCCCGACACTCCATCCCCCCAGCCCCTACCCTCTAACTTTCTAGGGATGGGCAAGCTCAGGACACAGGGCTGGGTCATGAATCCCAGACACTAACAATGTCCCCACTGTCCTCAAACCCCACCCTGGCCACCATGGGGGTCTCTGCAGGTTCCCAGGGGCCTACCCCACCAAAATCCCCAGGATAACCAGCTGCCCTCAACTTCAGATACATATGGACATGCGTGCGTCCTGAGGGGGACTGGGGCCAGAGCCCACTCTGCCAGCAAGTGTGGGGCCCCACAGGTGAGCCGGGGTGATATTTCGGTGAGAGGGGCCCTGTGGGTGAGGTGTGCCCCCTCAGTGAGCATGGAGTCCCAAGGGTGAGCTGGTGGTGAGCTGGGGATGAGCTGGGGGACCCTACAGATGAGCTGGGGAGGGGCATGGTGAGCTGGCGCACCCCATGGGCAAAGGGGGGTGTACCCTGGGGGTGAGCCCGGGGGCCCAGCGGTGCGTAGACCCGCCAAGCTCGGGGCTAGTAGGGGCGGGGCGCAGGCACGCGCGCCAGCCGGGCACTGTGGCAGGGTTCAGGGCCGGGAGGGAAAGGGGCGGCGCTGGCGCAGGCCGGGGCGCCGGGCTGGGCGCCAGGACTCACCTCGGGCGGCGGCGGCCGGCGGGAGGGCCCCCAGCAGCAGCGGGGGCAGCAGCAGCAACAACGTGGGGCTGGGCGTCATCTTGGCCTGTCCGGACCTGGAGGTATTGAGGGTCGGTCACTGGCGTACGGGATAGGGGTCGCCGCCCTCTAGCCCAGGGCGCCGGAGCCGGCTGCGGGGATCGGGGTGCGGGCCGCCCCGCCTTCCCTGCCAGCGCTCCGGGCGGAGGAAGCAGCGGCGGGGAGCACCGTGGGTATCAAAGGCAGACAAAGGGTTTACACTAATTACCGGCCTCCCCCGCCGCCCCCAGTCTCTAAACACCGTCTGGATTCCTGGCGCTTGTAACTCAGGCCCTGCCCGCGGGACACACAACACCGGCGGCCGCGCAGATAATCGCCAGCGCCATTAGCGGACAAATTTGCGCTTGGGGGGGGGGGGCCCCGGGGGGGGCGGGGGCGGGGGCGGGGCGCGGACAGGACCACTGGCTCGGCAGGGGCGGCGGCGGCGCGTGCACCCGGCCATCCGGGACCCGGGCGCTCCCAGCCCCCGGCCAGATCCCGGACCCCGGACCCTGGTCGTCCCCAGTCGGGCCTCCCAGTCGGTCCCCCGGGGGTCTCGGGCGCGCGGAGGGGCTCACCTCGGCGGGGCAGGCGGGCGGCGGGGCTCAGGGCCGGGCCCGCGGGACGCGCTGCGCGGTCATCGCCGCCCGGGGCGCCTCACCCCGGCGCCCCGCGCCCCCGGGCCCGGCCTCGGGACGGGGCGGCGCTACCTGGGCGCGGGCGGCTCGGGCCAGGACCGGCGCCGAGGCCGGGTCCGGAGGCAGCGCGGGCGGAGGGGTCGAGTCCAGGGGCTGGAGGCCGGGGCCGGGTCCCGGGGCGGCGGGGCGAGGGGCCCGGGGCGCCGCGCCGCGAGGCGTCCTTCCCTGCGGGGCTTTGTCAACTCTCCCGGAGCGAGCGCCGAGCCCGCCGCGCGCCCCGCCCCGACACAACTTCCTTCCAATCGGCTCGCCCCGGCTCGCCCCGCGCCCGCCCCGTGCCCGCCCCGCGCCCAAACTTTCCCCCAATCCGCGCGTGCCCGCCCCGCCCGCCGGGCTCTGGGCCTTAACCCTCGCGGTGCGGGCGGCCTGCGGGCGGGGCGGCTCCCCGGGGCGCGGCCCCGCCCCCAGCCCCCGGCCTCCGCCCGCGCCGGGCCGAGCCCGGCCCCCGGCCCCTGTCCGCCCCACCCAGCCCAGCCATCCCCTCCCCGCCCCCGTCCCGCCCCCACCCCACCCCCGCCACGCCACGCCTCCCCGGCCCCCGCCCCGTTTGTCCCCGCCACCCCAGCCCGGCCCCCCGCCACCGCGGTCCCCAACCCCACCCCGCCCCGCAGCTCCCCCACCCTGCCCCGCGCGCCCCCAGGTGCGGCGGCGCCCACCCCATACCTGCACCCACCGTGCCTGAGCACTCCTGGTACCCTCAGAGCTGGCCCCGATCGAACCCACGGCCGCCCGACCTCTGGCCAGCCCTGACCGCTGCTAGGCCATCTCCTGGTTGCCCAGGAGGGGCGGACAGGATGGCCGCGGAGCTCTCCGGGCCTCGAGATCCACGTCCTCGGGGAGCCGCTGGGAGCAGTGGAGAGATCTAAGAGCCAGCTCGGGTCCCAAGCGGCTCCGGGAGAAGGGAACAGGTCTCCGGTGAAGTGGGGCACAGAGGTTCTACCCGGGCGCCCCGGCTCACCCCACAGCCTGGACGGAAGGCAGTATGTTTCTAGCGCCCGCCTGTCACTGCGATGCTAACCCCAAGGACACTAACAATAGTAAGAGAGACCAACACACATCGCGCCTTCTTTGATCCTCACAGGCAGGCAGGTGCCTTGCTGTCACCTGATGCAGATGAAGGAACAAAGGCACAGAGAAGGCAGGTAATTCGCCCAAGATTTCCCAGTGGGCAGTCAGCATGTCCAGGACTGAAACCACGTGTTTTGGAGTCCAGCTTTCCTGGCTGTTTCCCCACACTGCCCCAGCTGCCCTTGCCCTGCTCAGCACCTGCTCTGCCCCGCCTCCCCCACCCTCACCCACCAGGGCCTCTTCCCCATCCTCTCTGATCTGAAGACGGGGCCAGGCTCTCCTCAGCTTCCCCTCCACTGTCACTTCACCGGAATGGACAATCATCATTTTAAAATACAACCGTGATCTTGCTGTGGCTCCATAGTGCCCTCGACATAAACCCCATGACCCTTGAGGCCCTGGATGCCTGGGTCCCAACCACGTTCCCTCCCCCCACAAACCCTGGCCAAATAAAACCCCCCCCCCCCCCCATGCAGGAGCCTCTCAATCCCCTCTGGACTGTTATCCATGCTGCTCCATCAGGAACTCCGTTTAGGAGTCCCCTCTTCCAGGAAGCCTTCCAGGGAAGACTGAAACTACAGAGACCTTGCAGACCAACATTCCCAAGGCAGAGGAGAGCTGGATGAGAGAGTGCCAACAGTCAGGGTTTGGGGTCTATCAAGGCCCAGACTGCCCACCTTCCCAAGCAAGTGAGAAGGCAGATCCTGTCTCCAGACCAGTGTAGGCACCTCATGGATGGGTAGAGGTGAGCCCAGCCAACCTTGTCCTGTCTGCACCCTGAGTGAGGGCCCAAAGGGCAGACCCGAGTAGCCCTCTCGCACTTGATTCAGGCCCTGCAGATGGGGAGGAAGCAAGGAGAGCTGGTTCAGGGCCCACCTGGGGCGGGGGGAGGGGGGGCACTGGTGGTCACGGCAGGTGCTCTATGACAAAATGGGCAGGTGGGCAGAGGGGGTCTCAGCCGGCTCGAAGGCTGCCACGGACTTCAGGAACAGGTTTGTGAGGAGACACAACTGGAGCGTGAAAACTCCAACAGGTGTGCAGGCCGCCAAAGGCAGGTGTTGTGAAAAGGTGGCTCTGAGGTGGGGGGAGGTCAGAAACAAGGAAGGGGGCTGAATGCAAGGCAATCCAGCGCAGCGTGGGATATAAGATGGATAGTGGGGAGGAGGCATGGGCCCATGAGCGGCCCCAGGCCGGGGGGGGCGGGGAGGCGTGGCCCACCCAGTGGGTACTGGCTAGGGAGGGTCCCAGAGAGCTACTCTGAGGCGTCCAGTGCTGCCGGCCCACTTCCCTGTTCCGGGACACGCTGCCCCCTGACGGAGGCACCCAGTGAGGTGGCCCCCACCAAGGGCACCCAGCTCCCCTCCCTGGCCTCGCCACTTCCCAGCCCCCAGGCCCACCTTTTTGCGGTTCCCCAGGCAGGAGCCAGGCCTGCCTGAATGTCCAGCCCAGGCCACTTCTTCCAGGAGGCCCTCCCACTGGCAAGCGCCCACTGCTCCTTCATGACAACTGACCTGAAATACCAAACTGGTTCAAATCCTGCCCCTTTAACACTGAGACTTAACACAATTGGCTAACCTCTCTGTCTCAGTCTCCCCCATCCACAATCTGACCCACAGAATTGTCATGAAGATTACAAGAGTCTCTGTCTCCCACCTGCCTGGCACAGGTGAGTCCCCCAAATATGTTGCTCTTCATATTATCCTTCAACCACGACAGGCTGCTCCCTGGCTCTGTGCCAGGTTCTGTCAGCGGGGCTAGAGATGTGGGGTTTTGCCAGGAGGACAAGGCCCCCATCCCTACTAAGAGATGGCATCTTCATAGCAGGTGTAATGACTGAGAAATGCTTCAGGTGGTGGAAAGTGCTTGGCAGGGAATTTAAACCTGCTGTAGAGGTTTCTGCCTCTGCTCCAGATGAAGTAACAGGGACCAGATTCACATGCTCTCGCCTGAAACAGGGAAGAAAAAAAAGGCGGAGATAAATATATGTGAAAAACAGCACCCAAAACACAGAACATTACAGAGCAAGGGCAGTGATCCTTGAGATGGGGAACAAATGAGGGAGACTACGACCGTCCCTGCTCCCTGCCTAGAGAGAGTTTCCAGGGTTAGTGTAGGCAGTTGGGACCCGGGCAGTGCCCAGAGGTCTCCCTCAGCTGAGGGGATGGAGTGGGGAGTCCCAGGAGGGCAAGTGGCCAGAGTCCACAGGGCAGAATCCTGGAGAGGAAATAGCTGTGCAGAGAGGAATCCCAGGGATCTACAGAGGTTTCAGCTGACTGCAGGCTGCCACACCCAACTTAGGGGAAGAGCCACGCAGAAGGGTGAGCCCACAGACAGTGGGAATAGCGCCTGTTTCTGACAGCCAGCACTGAGAACCTCCTAAGTTGAGGGGCATCAGTTAGAGTAGAAAGAAGAGTTTTGCCTCAGTAGCAAGGAAAAATCAACCTTAGGCTACATGTAGTTCTGGTCCAGTCCAGCAAAGCTTAAAAACAAGACCCAAAAGGATCACACAAGTTCCAAGTAACTTAACTACATCCCAGAAAGAAATATAAGGATATTTACAGAAATATAAAACTATCCAGCACCCAAAATGTAGAATACACGATGTTTGACATACAACCAAAAATCATTAGGCATGAAAAAGAGGCAAGAAATTAAAACCCATTATGAGGGGGGAAATCAATCAAAATTAACTCAGATGTGACAAAGGTGAGAATTAGTAGGCACACTCACTGTGACTATACTCCATATGTTCAAGATGCTAGAGGAAAGACTGCATATGCTAAGTAGAGACATGGAAGATTTTTTAAAGCCTCAAACTGAACTTTGAAAATGAAACATCTGAGATAAATAATACGTTGAATGTGATTGATAGAATATTGCGCAAGAAAAAATTGCGAACTTGAAGTCATAGCAATAAAGACTATCCAAATGAAACACAGAGACAAAAAATGACTGAAAAGAGAAATGAACAGTGTCAGTGAGCCATTGGGCAACTCCACATGGTGAATTACATGTGGAGTTGGAGTCACCAGAGGATAGGAAGTGGAGGTGAGAAAGAAAAAGTATCTTGAGAAAATGGCCAGAAATTTTACAAATGTAATGAAAAACATAAGCCCACAGTTCCCAAAAGCTCAACAAAACTTAAGCACAAGAAGCATGAAGAAAACTACACTGAAGCATGTACATCATTCTCAAAATGCTGAAGAATAGTTATAAAGAGAATATCTTAAAAGTATCCAGGGGATGGGGCATCTGGGTGGCTCAGTAGGTTAAGCGTCCAACTCTTAGTTTCAGCTTGGGTCATGATCTCAGGGTTGTGGAATCGAGCCCCATGTCCGGCTCTGCGCTCAGTGGGGAGTCTGCTTGGGATTCTCTCTCCCTCTGCCCCCGCCCGTGCTCTCTCTCTCTCTCTCTCAAATACATAAATCTTTTTTAAAACAAAATGTAGGGCGCCTGGGTGGCTCAGTCGATTAAGCATCTGGTCCTGGGATCGAGTCTCGCATCGCGCTCCCCGCTCAGTGGGGAGTCTGCTTCTCCCTCTGCCTCTATCTGCCTCTCTGCCTACTTGTGCTCTCTCTATCTCTCTATCTCTCTGTCAAATAAATAAATAAAATCTTAAAAAAAAAAAAAACCAAAATGTATCCAGGGGAAAAATTTTGTATACAGGAGCAAGAGAAGGATGTTCTGTTGATGTCTTGTTGGATGAAAACAATGCACGCAAGACAGTGGAGCAATCTCTTTACAATACTGAAAAAAGAAAACCTGCCAACCTGCATTCTTTATTAGTAAAAATGTCATTTAGAAACAAAGATGAAATTAGAATTTTTTCAGACATAAGGAGCTGGAATAATTAATCATGAGCAAATCCATACTACATGAAATGTTAAAGGACATCCTCTGGGCACTAGACGGAAACCTGAAGCCACACTCACTCACACACACACACAAATAATGATGATGATGATAATAATAATAATAAAATAAGAAGGAGAAGGAGACTAAAGAGCACCAGAGATAGTAGCTGCATGAGTAGCAACAAGAGATGTTTTTCTTATTATTTAAATCTCTTTAAAAGATAATCAGCCATTTATTTTTAACAATTTTTTAGGGTTCATACCCAATGTGGGGCTTGAACTCACAACCCTGAGAACAAGAGTCAGAGGCTCTGCCAACTGAGCCACCCAGGAGCCCTGACAATCAACAACTACTTAAAACAAAAAATAACAACAGTGTATTGTGGGGCTCATATATGAATCATATCATAGTAAGATATATGACCACAAGAGCACAAGGCTGGGAGGGGAAAGTCAAATACAGGGTTGTAGGGTTCTTTTACTACATAGAGATGGTATCATGTCCTTGCCAGTTAAAAACCCCAAAGCAATCACTAAAACAACCTAAGAAGGCATTACACCTAATAAGGCAACAAAGGAGACAGATGGAATAATTTATTAAAAAAAGAAAACAGAAAAAGGGGAAATAACAGACAAGGCAAATAAAAGATAAATAGAATGATGGTAGAGTAAGCCCAACCACATCAATAACCACACTAAATGTAAACAGTCTAAATATCCCAATTAAAAGGCTGAGGTTGCTGGATGCCTGGGTGGCTCGGTTGGTTAAGCGTCTGCCTTCGGCTCAGGTCATGATCTCAGTGTCCTGGGATCGAGCCCCACGTCGGGCTCCCTGCTCAGCAGTGGGTCTATTTCTCCTTCTCCCTCTGACCCTCCTTCTTGCTCGTGCTCTCTCTCTCTCTCAGATGAATAAATTCTTAAAAATCTAAAAATAAACAAACAAACAAAGGCAGAGGTTGCCAGATTGGGTAAAATAGCAAGATTCAACTCTATGCTACCCACATAAACACACTTCACATATGGACACAAATAGGTGAAAGTAAAAGGATGGGAAAAGGTATCCCATGCTGACACTCATCAGAAGAAAGCTAGAGGGGCTGTACTGATTATCAGACAAAGTTGATTTCACAGTGAGAATATCACCAGAGATAAATAAGATCATTTCATAAAAGCAAACTGATTAAGGACATGCGCATGAACCTAATGACAGATAATAAAAGTCAAAAACTGATTGGGGGAAATGGGCAAATCCACAATTATATGTAGAGTTCCACTTTCCTCTCCCAATATTGGATTCAACAAGTGGGCAGAAAATAATTAGGGACATAGAAGACTGCCAGCTAACTTGGGCTAACTGATAATTTTGGAAGAATTTTACATCTTCTGGGCCCAAGTCTCAACATATGCAAAATAATTCAAGTCATCAAAAGAATGTTCTCTGACCACATTACAATTATATTAGAGATTGTGAACAGAAAACTATCTGGAAAATTCTCAAATATTTGCAAACCAAATAATCCACTTCTTAATTTTCCATGTATTGAAGAAAAAACCCAAAAAGAAAATTAAAAATTATTTTGAACTAAATGGAAATGAAAATACAGCATGAAAACAAAAAACCAAAAACACCTTTATTTGGAGTGCAGTTAAAGCAGTCCTTAAAGAAACTTCTAGCACTAAACACCTATTTAAGAAAAGACATGTCTCAAACCAACGACCTTAGCTTCCGCCTAAAGTAGCTAGAAAAGATGAGAACAGATGAAACCCAAAGTAGACAGAAGAAGAGAAATAACAAAGGGTACATTAGGAATCAATGAAATAGAAAACAGAGAAAAATAATGACCCAAAAGCTGTTTCTAGAAGAAGATCGATCTGGAATCAAAGAGGGAAGACACACTCTTGATAAACGGAAGGAGTGAGGCCACACCAGTACAAATTTTACACACATGAAAATGATAGGAAATGTTATGAATAACTTTATGCCAAAAAATCTGACACATTAGATGAAATGGACAAATTCACTGGAAATTACAAACTGCCAGAGCTCACTCTGGGAGAGATAGAGAGCCTGAATATGCCTATTGAATGATGTGAACTTTTCTTTAAAAACCTTCCCACAAAGAGAACATCATGCCCAGAGGACTTCACTGCGAAATTCTACAAAACATCTAGTGAGGGGGCCCCTGGCCGGCTCAGTCGGTGGAGCGTGAGATTCTTGATCCCAGGGTGGTGAGTTCGAGCCCCACACTGGGTGTAGAGATGACTAAGAAAACATTTAGGGAGGAAATAAAACCCATTCTCCACAAATACTACCCGAAAAGGGAAGAGAAGGGAAAGCCTCCCAACTCATTCCATGAAGCCAGCAACAATATAAACAATATAAAAACAATATAAAAATACATCATGATCAACTGGGGTTAATCCCAGGGATGCAGATTTGGTTTACCATTTGAAAATCAATTAATGTAACTTGCCATATATTTTTTAAAGATTTTATTTACTTATTTATTTGAGGGGGGTGGGGGAGGGAGAGAGAGAGAATCCCAAGCGCAGAGCCTGATGCGGGGCTCAATCTCACAACCCTGAGATCACAACCTGAGCTGAAACCAAGAGTCAGATGCTTAACCAATGGAGCCAGCCAGGTGCCCCTGTAACTTAACCATATTAACAGAAAGAAAAATCATAAAGATGATCTCAGCAGAGGCAGAAATAGCACTGGACAGAACCCAACACCCATTCCTGATCTAAAAAAAAAACAACAAAAAAAACTCTCAGCAAACTAGGCATAAAAAAGGCTTCTCCAACGTGACGAAACATTATGGGTGACATCATACTTAATGGTTAAAGACTAATGCTAAATCTTCCCCTAAAATCAGAACCAGGCATTGGGTTTGCCCTTTTCACTGCTATTCAACATTGTACTGGAGGTTCAAGCGGTGCAGATTGGAAAGAAATAAGTAAAATGGTCTTGATTTGTAAATGACATGATCACCTATGTAGAAAATCTATGTAATCTAGAAAAACAAAGCCACTAGAACTAATCATCTTCGCGAGCGCAGCGAGATGCAAGATCAATGTGGAGAAGTCGGTCACGGGAGTGCGTACAGCGAACAGGACTCTCGTCCACTGCTGTTGTGTGCAACTGTCTTGGACAATAGTTTAGCAAGCGTTTTCAGAGTTAAGCACACATCGAATCTAGTCCTACGATCTGGTCCCTCCACTCCTAGGTGTTTATCCAACAGAAAAGAAGGCACGTGTCCACACAGATATTTGTGCACAAATCTTCACGGCAGCTTTATTTGTAATAGCCCCAAACTGGAAACTACCCAAACGTCTGACAAGCGAGTGGGCCACCTGACTGATCCACATCCATACAATGGGTTAGCAAAAAACAGACACTGGAAACAACAGGGATGAATCTCAGAATAGTTACACTAAGCGAAAGAACCATGAAGAGTAAAGAGAGTGTACGTTGTCTGATGGTGTCTATGTAATATTCTAGAAAAGCCAGGGGAGCTTAGTGACAGAAAGCAGATCTGGGGCTGCCTGGGACAGGGCAGGGACCCGGGACAGGGGTGCTGTGGCGACTTCTGGGGGTCACGGATGTAAATGTGCCCAACCTCATCAAATTGTACACTTTAAAGAGTGCAGGTTATTGCACTCAATAAAGGTATTATTTTTAAAAAGACAAAGCAGGTTGATGTGCTAGAAAGACAGAGGAGGGGCCTTCATGGAGGGCTCGGGAGGCTGCTGAGGTGACAGGTGCCCCAGCACACAGACCCTCCATCAGTGTTTGTTGAGTGAGTACATGAACACCTGAGTTTGGGATGTAAATCGATTTGGACGTTTTCATGCACAACCTTTTTGGTTTCACCTCCCCTCCTGTGACCTATTTCAACTTCAGATCCTCACTGAAGCTTTCCCTTAACAGAGCACAGGGCTGGCCTCATCCCTGGATCTGCTCTGGAACCACGGTTTGGAGGGAACTGGACCCACTTACTCCTTCTTTGAGGGACACTTGGGGTGCTGACTCTCAGCCACAGACACAGTAGGGTGGGCAGCCCCACGTGCACCCCTCTGAGAGGTGAGCTCAGAAGAGCAGCCCCTGGTGTAAGCCTTGGCCCCTTCGTAGTGTCAGCTGTCCCCACTGGAGCTCACCCGCTGTCCTGCTGCATGGCTGGCCCTCACAGGGTGGGGCACGAACTCGTGGGGCTGACCAGCACTCTAAGGCTGAGCCTCGGGCCCCTGCATATGTGCACCCCTGAATCCCGGAGGGGATCCCTGCCCAAGACTGGAGCAGGCCAGGCTATCCTGACCAGGGCTGATGGGTGGACAAGCCTCCCTGATGGAGAAGTCTGGCTCACCACTGTCATTGGCCCTGGGTGTTCCGTCAGGTTTCTCTGTAGCTCTCCCCAAAGGCAGTGGTCTGAGCCGGGGTCAGGAGTTGGGGACGGTGCTGGCATTCACAGCCCCCTCCCGCATGGTGTTTGGTACACCTGACCTCACCTGGAGGGATGGCCATTCTACAAGCTGGCCCCAGGGCCCCAGGAGGAGGGGTTCCGCCAGGTGTGGAGGGCAGACAATGGGGCTTTGGCCACCTCTTGCTGCTGAGTAGGGGGGTCTGCAGCCCAGCTTGGCTTGGGCAGGGAGGGGCCACTTGGAGCATCCTACGGGCAGCCCCTCTCCTCTGCCAACCCAGGTGGAGACCCTTGACCAGGAGGATGCAGGGAAGATTTCTGGCCTGGTATTAGGGCCGCTGGGCTGCACCCCATGGGCAGGGCAGGTGGTGGTGAGGTATTGGGTGGGAGAGGGGCATGCATGATCCCCTGCAGCGGCACCCGGGGCCTCTCTCAGTCTGGGAAGGGTCTGCATTCATGACGTTCCATCACGCCGGGGGCTGAACTCTATCCATATCCCCCCTGCCCAAGCGGACGTGGTGCGCCCTCTGGGCTGTGGGCAAGGACACCAGGCTCAGGATGGCCCTCTTTTGCAGCCCCTCCAACCCTCCTGGGGCCCTGAAAAGGGCCCGACTCCTTTCCCTCCTTCTCTACCCCCACTTTCCCTCCCCCGCCAGGCCCACTGCCATCCCCTCCCTGGGCTGGAGTCCAGGTCACACCCAGGTGTTTGGTGGCACCTGGCTTCTCTGCCTTTGGCTTCCACTTGGGTTTGGTCTATGCACCATCTGGAAGGAGTCCCAGGGCAAGGTCAGAGGTCTGTGGGACATGCCTCTCTTCCTCCCTCACACCTGGGAAGGGTAACGTCCATGCCTGCTGCCCTGGCCCCTGCAGGAACCTCCCTTGGGCTCTCTGCTCCCTGACCCACCTCTGCAGCTGGTCCTGCATTAAAGCTGAGCCGTAGTGTGTGTGTGTCCTCCCTGCCAGGGCCCTGACTGATGAGGCCAGCAGCACTCACAGTGGCCCCAGGACACAGACCTTCCGCATGGGCTCCTGGCATTGGGCGACTCAGATCTGAGGAGCTCAGGGCTGACCCTGTGGATGGGAAGTGGCGTCACGGGCACTCAGGTTCCCCGGGTGGTGGCACTGGGCGGAGTGCAGGTGGCAGCAAGGGGCTGTTGCTATAGCCACAGCGGTGATTGTGAAGCCTGGGCACTTCTCCCTCTCCCTTGAAAGGGAAGAAATGAAGGCGAGCTGAGGGCACACGGGGCCGGGGCCTCTCTGGCCACAGGGCGGGCATACAGGCCTCATCCTACGTGCCGCAGTCTGACTCAAGGCTGGACCCACTGAAGCCTTTATTTGCTGAGGAATAGCAATTTTCAAGAAGAGGGACACCCTGAGACCTGGGAAGGGCTCGGGACAGATGGGCAGGAGACCAAGGCTGCTGGGTCCTCTAGCCGGAGCCGTCATGCCCCCGTGTGACCACATCTGTGTCTGGATCATCCCTCTGCCTCCAGAAACAAACGGAGGCTTGATCCTAACACGGCCTCCAGGGAGAGGAGAGAGAACGCCTCACGGAGCACGTCTCAGTCCCTGCACAAGTGTGGGACATGCAGCCACTGGGCTGGGCCGGCCTGAGCCCTGGAAGGGGCCTGACTCTGACCTGCTGCTCTCGTGCACGCTCCTGGGGCCAGCAGCGCCTGAGGGTCCTGGAAGCGCTGTCCTGGCCCCCGGCCCAGACAGGCTAGTGAGTCAGAGTGAAGTTTCAAGAAGACCCAGGTGACGCACACATGGGTGTTTCTGAAGTGGGGACCCTCAGGGGTCTTCTGCAAACAAGAGGTGATGGTGGCCAAGTGGGCAGTTCTCAGACACAACCTGTCACTGCGAGGCTTCGGGGCCTCATGTTCAGGCCCAGAGCCCTTGATGGAGCAGGGAGGTCAGGTCCCCTGAAAAGAAGAACTCAGAATCCAGTTACTGTTAGTGTCCCCAAGTATGTAAGGGGTCCTGTGGCCATTTTCAGACCTCCTGGGGGTTACTGGATAACAGCCCTGAACTGATAATGGCCCTGAAAACCATCACAGTCGCCAACGGGAGCTTGACGGGGGCTTGGCGGTCTGACAGTATGGGGCCCGGGCTGGAGCCTGCGAGCCAAGGGCTTTGCAGACCCTTCCTGCTGGAGTTTCTGCAGTCCCCCGGATGTAGGGAGAGGGTTGGCAGCATACCACATCGGTTCCCTGACCTGTGCAGGGACCTCCCTGCAAGCCAAAACCACATTTCCAGGGAAACTGCAGAGATCTGCTCCAAGATCAGACACTTGGAAGCTGCGAGGAGGGGCGGGGGGGAGATCCTTCTGTGTTCCCATAGGACTTTGCCAGATGCTGTTAGGACAGGTGATCACAATGTATCCTGTGGCCACGCCAGTCATAGCTGAGACTATGTTTCCTGCAGAAAACCACACAGTGCGTCTCTTGATATGCAGCTAACCTGGCAAATGCTTCCTTTTCTACCCTCACAGAAGAAGGGAATCAGAAGCAGCTTGCTTGATGGGGACGTCAACATACTTTCACGGTTTGTCCCGATGGCACCCCCTCTCCCAGGCTTAGTAGGATCCTGGTGCTCTTGGTTTTCTTGAGGACATTATGCTGATTGGACTGGGTGTGGGAGTTGACAAGCGCCCCGGATGACTTAGTCAAACCCGTGTTGACCCCAGGGTGGAAGATAAGCCCTGTCAAAGGCCAGAGCTTCCAGGGGAGTTCTAGAGATCTGATGGGAAATGTGGGGATGTCCTATAAAGTAACATCATGCCACTTGGGAGGACGGCCCGTCAGGCCCATGGTGCCTGACGCATCTGTGGCAGAGATGTCTCTGGCAAGTGCCAACAAGAGAAACATCTCTGGTCCTGGCTCCCAATATCCCAGAGCAGGGCCATTTCCTCCTCGACCAAAATCCATTATCCACTTGACAACAGCTCTGGGCTTGCTGCTGAGGTCTTGGTCTAACCTGACTGACCCAAGTGCCCAGTGAGACCGAGTATGTCTGGTCTTCTGTCCTCAAGTGGGAATACTGGAGACGGGGCCCAAGCGCACCTGGAAGTGAGCTGTATGAACAAGAGGGTCCAGCTCCCCTCTCCCTCAACCAACCCGGGGCTCTACAAGGATGCTGGCTGCTGGGAAACAAGAGAAGCCTGCAGACATGGTTCATGGGCAAATGTGTACATGTACCAATGTCCCCCAGTAGGCCAAGCCAGGGGACACCTAGCCCAAGCCTGGCTCTACAAAAGGTAGCATCCAAGAGGGTGACCAGTTGGCCAGACTCATAAAGACCAAGATGGCAAGACTGAGGACAAGGTCTGGGGAGAAGCACAGAACGAGTGCTGTCCCACAGAAACACCTCCATGCATCTATGGGGTGTCCTCTACATCTGAGACTGGTAAACGGGTCTCTCTGCCATCCCAGTGACAATTCCACGAGCCCAGACACAAAGAGGCCTGCAGAGGGGGCAGAGGCTGTGTGTGGGCCAATCACGTGGATACCCCAACTCCCCAAAAGCCCAACCCCAAATCAGCAAAGACCAAAGCTAACCTGTCAGCGTGGTCAGAGAACAGGCATGCATCAGCGAAATGGTAACAGGCTGATTACATGGACATCACAGGCATGGTGGAGACGGTGACTGGGCCCCTGGGGGCCGAGGGGCACAGCACAGACGCGTCTCTGCTGTCCTGCTGAGATGCCGGTGCCAACTCCCCACTGAACCACAATCACCTCCCAAGGGGGACCCATCCTACCACCAGGACAATGGCAGCGGGCTCGTGCCAGGAACTCACAGCGCAGGGGCAGACCACACGTGGGGCTGCTTTGCCAAAAGCCAGAACACACAGGGCCAGGGTGGAGAGAGGGAGGCAGCCGCACCGCCTGAAGGATCTCTGCTCCGCGGCCTTGAAGGTCTTGGCATCCAAGGAAGGACCTCGTCCACCAGGGAACCCAGTCCCCCTCCCGTAAGCTGGAAGCTGAGATGGCCCTTCCACCATCAGGGGTCCTACAGCCACTGAACCAGCAGGTAGAGAAAAGGCTGCTTTACTACTGGGGTGATGGATCCCAACCACCATGGAGAAATGGAGTCCTGCTTATAGGAGCTAACTGTAGCCCCCCCACATTCTTATGTTGAAGTTCTAACCCCCAGTGTCTCCGAACAGAACTGTATCTGGAGACAGGGCCTTTAAGGAGGTGATGAAAATGAGGTCCTGAGCATGGGTGCTACTGGCGTCCTTAGGAGAGGGCAGCAGGACACAGGAGGCAGGGAGAAGGCCTCCGCCTGCAAGCCCGGGAGAGAGGCCTCGGAAGGATCCAACCGTGCCCGCACCTTCATCTCAGACTTCACCTCCGGGACTGGGAGAGAACACGCTTCTGTAGTTGGGGCCTTGGGGTCGGTGGTTCATTCTACGTCATGACAGCCTGGGCTGGCTGAGACAGGGCTTCGTGATAGAGCAGGAGGACCACGTGTGGGACCCCGGGACCCACCCAGCACCCCCTCTGCCCCCTGGATACTGACGGCAGTCAGCAGGGAACGGTGCCCCACAGAGACACAAGGGCTGGACCCCCCGGCAGCAACTACGGTACCCACGCTGGGAAAGAGAAAAAGCAATGGGGCTGACTGTGGGGTCCAGAGGGAAGTGTGATCAAGGTGACTTCTCCCACCCATGGTAAGGCAGTTGGTGAGACCTGGTGGTCCTTGAGTTTCTCACGGAGACGGGGGCTGGCAGGTTGGGGGAAGCCAGAGGGGTTCACTGGGCCTTGTCTTCCATCTGCCCTTTCAGACCCACATCGCCTCCCCCAGCCCTAAGCCCAAGGTAGCCCTGGAGGGCAGTAGAGGAGGAGAGTGGGATCAGGGCCTCCACACCCCCACCCCCCTCCTGCTCACAGGGCCCCCCAGACTGGCTGCACCCCTGGACTGAAGGTCTCTGCTCCTCGCCAGGTGGCCTCTCCACACCTTTCTGTCCGGACGGGTGAGTGCTCCCTCACCTGCCCTGTCGGCCCTGGGGTGGTGGGTGGGTGTGGGGAGGATCCTGGGTCCTGCACTTCCCCATGCAGGACCCTGCCCACCGTCACATCTCTGTGAACAGTCCCCAGTCACCCTCCTCTCAGCATGCCATCTGTCTCCCTTGGGCTCAGATAAGGAACCAGGATGGCCATGGGGGCAGACACGGCTCACAGCTGATACTGCTGGCCTTTTGTGCTGCTGGCCACAGTGGGGGCCAGACAGCCTGGAAGTCCCACCCTACCTCCCACCTGGTGGAGTGCAAGGCTCAGCCTGCCTGGGCCTCAGGAAGTGGGCCCCCATCTGGGCTCCACGCTGACCCAGGCGGCCCCCTCCTGCTCTGCAGAATGGGCAGGGGATAGGAATGGGGCCCATTGCACCCAGCAATGAGGCCAGAGACCCCAGGGAGGCAGGGCAGCCATCCATTTGGCAGCTGGACCTCAGTCTCCCTGTGCCCAGCCTGCTCCCATGGTGGGAGAAAGCACTCTGGAGAGGAGGGAGGAGGGGAAGGCCCTGCTCTAGCCAGGTCCCGAGTCTGCCCTGGGCCCATCCACAAAGGCCAGCCCCAAGACTGATGAGTGGAAAGGCACTTTAAGGGGATGAGCAAGAGGACAGGAGAGGACGAACAGAGCCGACTGATGGGCCGTTGGTGGTCCAGCCCATCGCAGCTCCTGGCCGCCCAGGCTCACGGGTCAGCACAGGCTCATGGTCACTGGGCAGTGGGGGCCCTCATGATGCAGGGACCTCCAGGTATCGCACAGGGTTCGAGAAGGGGCCTGGCCGGGCCCAGTAGTCCACCGCTCGAACCCGGTAGGAGCCGGACGTGACAGCAGAGTCTGAGGATGCAAACATACACATGTGTTCTTGAGTGCCCCCTTGAGCCCACCCCAAACTCCTAGAGCTCCCTGGACCCCACCCCATGGGACATGTGCTGAGGCCCAGAAATGGGGCAGCTGAGGCCAGGGCAGACAGTGGCAGGCATACCTGGGCTGAACACAAAGAGGTTAAACGTCGATGGCCTCCTGCTGACAGGAGCGTATGCCTCACCATCTGCGGAGAACTGGACCTCATACGTCCACAGGCACCTGGAGAGGGTCAGTCGGGTTGAGGGCTGGCGTCCAGGTGGGCTGGGGGGCAGGGTAGACGCACAGCCCCTTTTCTGAGCCCTCCCCGGGTCCCTGGCCCTCTTCCTTCATGCTCGATGAAGAGAGGGGACGAGGGGACTAGAGCCCAGGGCCACCTGTCAGTGTTCCCTGCAGGTACCCCCACCCCCGATCAAGCAGGGTGGGATGCCTCGGGCTGTTTGTGTGGCTGCGAGAGTGGGGGTGTGAGAGGCAGAGGTGGGGAGGGGTCGGAGGACCAGAGCGGAGTGACCACTTGGGCACTGCAGCCTCGAGGGACTGGGCATAGGTGGGGATCAACAGCTCCCACAGGGTGGGGGTTAGGGGAGTGGGAGTGAGTGCACTCACGCACTTGGAGCCCACGCGCTCATCCGACCAGACCAAAAGCACCTGCCCACTGGTCAAGGGCAGGGCACGGAGCCAGGTCACCTGACGGGAGAGAGGCTCCGTGACTGGGGGGCTGGAGGGGCCTGGGCGGCGGGGTAGGGGGCTGCCACTTGCCTGGCCTGGCGGCTTCTCGGGGCGTGCGCACACGTGCACCAGCAGGAGCGAGGGCAGCCGGAGCGCTGGGCTTATTGTCAGGCGGCCACTGGCAGGGAAGGGGCGTGGCGCCACGGCCACCGGGTCCTGGGGACAGGGACTGGTACTCAGGGCCTTGGGATCTCGACAGCCGCCCTGCCCCATCCCCCACCCTGCCTCGGACCTCGGCAGCGCGCATGCGCCGGAACTCCTCTGCCGAGGGGAAGACAGGCCGGCCGAGGCGCTGCCACTCGCCATGGGGGCTGCAGAGCCGGTTGTCCAGGTACAGGGTGACATAGACGAGCCCTGCGGAGCGGACGTTGGAGCCCCGCCTCGCCGGGCCCGCCCCCTCCAGGGCCACCCCTTCCCCGGGAGCCCAGCTCACCCGGGCCTGGGGGCACCCCGTGCAGGCGCAGGGTCAAGGCGACGCTGCGATTGGCGTGGTCGCGCGTGTCGTCGCTCGCGTAGACCAGCACGGTGGCGCGCCAGGCGTCCAGGGGGCCAGCCGGGCTGTGGGCGCTGGCTAGGACGCCCACCGTGTGGTTGCTGTCCAGCACCGTCCCGGCTTGCGACACCTCGGCCCAGAGCTGCTCGCTGTCTGCAGGGCAGGCGTGGGCTGGCGCCAGGGGAAATCGCGGCCTCCCGGGGCTGCCCTCCCGAGGCCTGGCTTCCCACCGGTCATTCCCCTCCACGAAGGGTCCCGCACCAGGAGGGCCCCGCCACACCACAACGTCTGTGACCCACTGGGCTGGGGAAGCGGCGCCGGGAGGGCCAAGAAAGTCCCCCATCCCCGGCAGGGCGCATACATCCGCGCCTCCCCTGCCTTGGGGCCTTCGCGCAAGCCACTAGGGCCTGGAAGGACACCCCTGCCCGACCGCGGCCCTGCTCCGGGCCCCGCCCAGGGGGCACGGGGCGGCCTCGTCCGCTCGAGTGGGGGCTGGCGCAGAGAAGGGGGCGGGGATACCCAGCAGGGCCAGCAGCGCCATGGCGGTGAGCACGGGCTTGCGCAGCAGCTGCACGTGCGGCGGACGCGTGTTGTTGACCTGGAAGCGCGCGGTGAGCGTGCGCTGTGTGAAGTAGTGCGGCTGGTAACTCAGGAAGGCGTTGTCGTTGCTCAGGAGCGCGTAGTGCACAGCAGAGCTGGAGTTGGCCACCAGCAGGTTCTGGTGCTGAGCAATGACCTGCGGGCGTCCAGGCGGTAGGCTCTCCCAGGCCGCGCGCCGGACCCTCCCTCCCCTTAAGGGCCGCCGCTCCTGGGGTAGGAGCTGGGCTGGGTGCTGGGGGCGGGCCTACCTTCACCACCATGGCCGCGTAGGTCACGTCGGCTCTCCAAGGCTGCGGCAGGGACCAGCCCACCAGCGGGTCCGCTTCATCGTTGTAAATGGGGGTGTCAGCAAACGTGGGGAAGAGCCGTTGTATCTGCAGCACGGTGGCCTTCTCCTGCTCCAGGATGGAGATGGAGCTGCCCGCGCCCTGCGGAGGTTGGCCTCAGGACAACTGGGGTCAGCTCCCGGAGTCTGGCTGAAGAGCGGGTGGGGCTGCGGCGGGGGTCCCCTGGCAGGCGGAGGGGCAGGGGGCGCGGGGGGCGGCGGCTGTACCTTCTTGTGGAGGGAGATGTAGTCCAGCCGCACGCCCAGCTCCCCCGTGAAGAAGTTGGTGCCGTTGTGGCAGTGACCCAGGAGGCCCCAGCAGAGCGGCGAGCGCGGCCAGGGGCGGAAGGAGTCCGCGGGGCCGCCCAGACGCAGCGCCGGGCTGGCAGCCCGCAGACCCTCGGAGCAGGCGTCGTAGTAGTTCAGGAAGCCTGGGCGGGAGGGCACTCGGAGTCCACACGCCGGCGCCTGAGGGGCCGCTCCCGCCCCTTCTCCACTCACAGGACCCCTGAGGCGCCACCCACCTTGCATGGTCATGGACACGTTGTCAAAGTCGTGGTGGTCTGGCTCGTTCCATGTCTCGAAGTTCCACTTGGAAACGTGTGAGAGTCCATACCTGCCTGCAGAATGTCCCCTCACTGTCACACATGCCCCCCACGGGGAATGCCAAGCCCATCAGCACTCACAGGGAGGCCTGCCTACGGTTGGACCGTGACAAGGATATCCGTCTCCATATGAGCCCACTGCCCCCTGCCCGGCCTCCTTCCCCCATCAGGAGACCCTGGCTCAGGGTTCATGACAGAGAAGACCAAGGGGGTGGCCTGTGTGGGAGGAGAGCCTGCCCAGGAGTGCCCACCCGTCCCTCCAGTGCCTGTGCCCTGCTCACCAATGTATCTCCTGGCCACGAGGGAGACCAGCTTCTTCCACTCAAACACCTGCTGCTTGTCCTCGAAGTTGGTGAAGCGTTTGGAGGGGCTGCCCATCAGCTCAAAGCCTGCAACACATGAAGGTGGCTATCCGCCCGGGCCCCACCTGCCCGCACGGCACCCGCGCTCTGCCTGCCCTGGGCCCCACCTGCCCGCACAGAGGCCAGTCCTCTGCATATAACCAGTGAGAACCCAGAGGGGTCAGGTCCCGGGGACCGGACAGGACTAGAGGGCAGAGGGCAGGGCTGCTGCTTACCTGGGAGGAGCTGGTTCTCCCTGAGAAGATCCAGGTACCGATCCAGATGCGTGAAGTTGTAGCTCAGGCCTTGCCCAGCTGACTCCCTGTAGGACAGTGAATGTCAGGGCAGAGGAAAGTGGGCCCCGGGCTGGAACTGTGGCCACATTCAAGCAGGTAGGGAGCCTGAAAGGTGCCATGCAGGTCTCAGATCCAGACTCCTCAGTGGGTCCGTCCCCTTGAAAACACCAATGACAGAAGCCTATCAGTCATTCATAGCCTAGTATGAACCAGTGTGCTTGTACTGGAACCCCACCCCCCAGCCTTCAGGAGCTCGGAACAGCTCTGGGCACCTCCCCTCTACGTCCTCAGGTAGATCTTTTGGGAAGGGCACAATAGAATGGAGTAGGGGAGAACAAGGCACCTGAAGACAGCAGACTGTGGAGTGGGGAGCCATGGAACAGAAGCCTGGCAGGACCCGGGGGCGGGGGGCCACAACCTGCTTCTTCACACGTCCTGGAGGCCAGGGCTCCCGATTTGTCTCAAAAGTACTCCTCTCCCCCTCCCACACTCAGAAAATGCAGAAGGGCAGCCTCCCACCCTACTACACTGGGGCCCAATTTCCTCCAGGTTCACATTCTGGGAGGAGACAGAAATCATCAGGCAACCACGTGAATCTTGAATGTGGGCACATCAGATGTACCATGCAAGGGGAAGGGAGCAAAGGATCAGGCAGGGAGGGCCTCTCTGAGGTAACATCTAAGACCTACCACGTAGTGAGACAAAGCCAGCAATGAGAATGCCCGGGAGAACAGACAGGACAGCATGTGCAATGGCCCTGAGGTAGGAGTAAACTTGCAGTGATCAAGCAATAGAAAACACAGTGTGGACCTGGGGCAGAATAGGGTGCTGGCTGTGACAGACTACATCACAGGAGGCCTTGTGCCCAAAGTGAGGATGAGACCCTGACTCAAAGTGAAATGGGGAGCCCTTGTCAGAGATTCAAGGAGAAAAGTGCCATGACTTTGTTTTTAAGACTTTTTTTTAAGAGATTTTTAAAAAATTTTTTATTTATTTGACATAGAGAGACAGAGAGAGAAGGAACACAAGCAGGGGGAGTGGGAGAGGGAGAAGCAGGCTTCCTGCTGAGCAGGGAGCCCGATGCGGGGCTCGATCCCAGGATGCTGGGATCATGACCTGAGCCGAAGGCAGACGCTTAACCGGCTGAGCCACCCAGGCGCCCCAAGACTTTTTTTTTTTTTTAAGATTTTATTTATTTATTTGAGAGAGAGAGAATGAGAGAGAGCACAGGAGAGAGAGGAGGGTCAGAGGGAGAAGCAGACTCCCCGCCGAGCAGGAAGCCCGATGCGGGACTCCATCCAGGGACTCCAGGATCATGACCTGAGCCGAAGGCAGTCGCTCAACCAACTGAGCCACCCAGGCGCCCAAGGCTTTTTTTTTTTTTAACAGTTTTAGGTTTATAGCAAAATTGAGAGGGAGGTACAGAGATTTCCCATCTCCTCCCTGCCTGCACATAGGCACAGCCTTCCCCACTATCCACATCCGCACTGGGATGGGACATGTGACGGCGGACGGGCCTCCACGCACACGTCATCCTCACCCAGAGTCCACAGATGGCCGCAGGGCCCCCCCTGGTGGTGCACATTCTGTGGGTTTGGACACGGGCATCAGGACAGGTGCCCACCACCACAGCACCACCCAGAGTTGCTCCCCGGCCCCCACATCCCCTGTGCTCCCCCTGCTCACCCTCCTGCCCCCAACCCCTGACAACCGCCCATCTTGGTGCTGTCTCCATAGTTTTCCTTTGGCCATGATGGCTGGAAAGGTCCCCCCGGACAGGTGTAGCGCAAGGACTGGGAGGTGGCTACAAAGGCAGCAGGAAGGAGCCAGAGCAGATGGACTTACGAGGTAGGGTGGGCAACATCTGCAGATGGAGGGGGCAGGTCTTGCACAACCCCTCAGACTTCGCTTGAGCAGCGAGGTGGGTAGGGGCACAGGTGGCATCTGAGGGTGGGCCCGGCGTTGGGCGCTGGGTGAGGAAGCTGGTGGCCTTCCAGTCAGGCACAGGCAAGGGGCCGGGGCAGGAGGAGTGGTGCAGGGGTGTGCACGGAGCCCAGGGGTGGCCCGGGCTGGGGGTATTGCCTCGTGAGGAGCACAGGCCGGTGGGCTGGCAGGCCTCTCAGGGCTTCCCCTGAGGACATGCTTGCCCATCCGTCCATCCCAGGGAGGAAGGTGGCCAAGGGCAGGAGGGCCTGCAGGACGCCCTCTTGTGGCAGCTGGGGAGGAGCCGGGTGGGGTCACCACAGAACCTGGCCCTGAACAGCTTTTCATCTGTCAACCTCCCCATCCCACGCCACAGCTTGGCTGGCCCACTGTCTCCCTGGACACAGTGAGGACATGGATAAGTCAACACCTCCCCTCTACGTCCTTCTCTCCCCCATGCCTCGCTTTGGACAGGGTCAAGGATGAGCCTGGGCCTAGCCTTCAGAGTCCAACCCAGGGACCAGGTCAAGCCACCACACCCAAGTTCCTCTGCTCCTCCCCGGCCCTGCACTCTGCTTTCCCTTGCTGGCCCCCCTGTGCAGGGGCTGCGTCCTTCCATCTCTGGGGCCCAGCAGGACAAGCTTGTGGGCAGTGGGGATCACCTCCCTCACCCTTCCCCGCCCATCCAAAGGTCACAACCGGTAGCAAAGAAAACTAACAAGCACTTGGGTAAAAATTAAATGTGCACAGCAGACGGTTCCAAAGTCCCACTACTGTGGGGGAGGGGGGTGGGCAGGGGTGATGGGGTGACCAAGTGGAAAGTGAAGGCATGTGCAGGAGCTCCATGCTTTCCCTGCAGCCCCTGGCGGCAATAATCCCAGCCTGCACACATTGGGTGCACAGCAGACCTCAGATTCATGCTGCTCCTGTGGGTGGTGTCCTGGGCCAGTGGGGTACCACGGGGGAGCCCTAACGCAGAGGCATCCCCAGCCTGCCCCCTGGATGGATAGGACTGTCCCCTGGCCCAGCCAGCCTCCACAGCTAAGGATACCCTGGGGGCCAATACACCGGTCCCAGGGGCCAAAAAACCCACCCCAGAGGTCCTTAGGCCCCACTGTAGGTGCCTTAGTCTTCCTCTGCCTGGCCCGGTCAGAGTGAGGATCTGGGAGACCTCATTTAGGGAGGGGGCTGAGTGTTGAGGTGAAGTGCAGAGAGGCTTGGGTCTCCACCGACCAGCTTCCATTCCTCGGCCCTGAAAGGGTCCGAACCTGGGTGCGAGGCCTCCGGCTCTGGCACATGGGCCGGGGTTGCGGCGGCTGCACAAAGTGCTCATTCACGCGCGCTGGCGGCCGGCGGGCTGCGCCAAGGCCCCCACTGCAGGGCCTGAGCGCGTGTGCGGGAGGACAGAGCTGCGGCCGGGCCTGGGGAGTGCTCGGGTGCGCGGAGCTGGACCCGGCCGCACGGCGGTGGGGGTGCCGAGTGGGGGGCGCGCATGGAGGGTCCGCGGGGCGAAGACGCCGGGCGCGCGCTCCCGGAGCAGGAGGGTGGGGCGGGGAGCGCAGTGAGCGGCCAGCCGAGGGAGATGCGTGGGGGCGCGCGCAGCGGGCTCACAGACCCGCCCCCCAAGGGAACCCGCAGCCTCAGTCTGAGGATGGAGGCAGGAGGGTGTCAGGCTCAGGGCCAGCCGGCGGGAGAGGCCCGGTGCTCTCCATGTTCCCATCCAGCACCCGGGGCCCGTGCACCACGGCGGCATGTCGGGGCCCTGGAAGCCATACGGGCCGTCGGCCGGCAGCCCCTTTGCACTCGGGGTCGGGATACAATATTTCCTTTCCAAATAAGCGTATTTGACTATTTAAAACAGGGATTTAAAGACAAATATTAAGGAAATAACCATGTGGCCTAAGGCTGGGCAGAAGCCCCCAGAGGGAGGTTCCAGCAGGGTGAACCCCAAGGCCCCTGCCCGGGTGAAGTGTGCAGCTCGGTGGGCCCACCGCAATGACGGGGGGTGGGCCTCAGCAGCCCCTCTGGCAGGCAAATGCCCAGGACTAGATACCCGTGTGCGGGGCCCAGACCACAGGTGCCGATCACCAGCCTCAATGCAGAGAAGTGGACGGACACGGCAGGGGCAGGGGTGTCCTGCAATTCTCCCAAAGGTCAGACATGACCGCAACTGTTCCTTCACCTGGTTTAGACACCCAGCCTGGGCAGAGTATGAGGCCCAATGCCTGCTGGCAAGGGAGCCAAATCCGGCCCCCAGGCTGCATCTGACAGGATAGGGGCTCCTGGTGGACCCCATTAGCCCCTCCCTGAAACATCTCCACCTGCCTTGAATCTCACCCCACCCAGGTGCTTTCTTGCCCAGAGCCTCCAGAAACCCCCGCCCCTCCCCTTCCTAACTCAGAGGAAGGGCCCCTTCCCACACTAGGTCCCCACCCCAAGTAAGCCCCTCTCCTACACCAGCACCCAGGCCCCCTGGCCCAGCACGAGCACACATGTGTATCTGCCCCTGGCCACCGCTGTTCTGGGCACCAAGGAGTCCTCTGTGTCACAAAACCCCCAAGGGCGCTGAGGTCACTCAGGGAGTTCTCTCGGCCCCTTTGCCAGTAGCCGGGGTAGGAGATAAACGTATATGCCCCCCCTCAATAGCTACCCTCCCCTCTGCACCCCGAGGTGCACCTGATCTGCCCCAGGGAGGGGCCTGAAGCTCCTGATCTGGGCAAACAGCTCCCACCAGGGGCCACGTGGGTCCTGGGATGGACTCTGGGGGGGGGGGGCGGTCAGTGGAGGGAAAACCCTAGGCTGGGTCCCGGGGGGATAGGAGAGCAGTAGGGGCTACGGGGCTACGGCAGCCCGCGGGATGGGCCCCTTTCCACACATAACCCTTCAAGATCCCAGTGGTGGAAGTTCACCTGTTACTCAGTGTAAAGGTGGGGGATCAGAATAGTCATTGTATCATTTGTGGGTCGCATGGGTAATCATCTAAAGCCATCATGTGCCTTCACGCCAGTCCTTGCCCACGCCTGGCACCTGACAGTCACTCAGGTGGTCGGACCCCCACCCCCCCAAGAAGGGTGTACCTGGCTGGTAGCATATCTTGATGCCCGCTGGCCCTCCTGCCTTCAGCAATCCACACACCTGCACGCACACACACTTAGCAGGGGCCTCACACCCGCTTTCCACACGAGGACACACAACAGAGGCCGAGCATACAGCTGCCCAGTGCCGCTCGGGCCGGCGCTCCAGTGTGGACCAGACCTGTCTCACGGCACGACGGGGAGGATGACCAGGGATGGGATGAAGAGACCGGCCCCTCCCCCAGTGCCCACCTTAGTTAGTTGTGGGGACCACAGCAATAGGCCCCAGAGCTGAAGGGTCCCCTCTGCCTGTACCCTGTCCCAGGACTGGCTGGGCTCCTGGGCCTTCTGCCTCCCCCAAGGACCCCAGAATCCAAGC
The DNA here is from genome assembly GCF_011800145.1 of Mirounga leonina. Lineage (NCBI taxonomy): Eukaryota > Metazoa > Chordata > Mammalia > Carnivora > Phocidae > Mirounga > Mirounga leonina. Next base: position 81,219,041 of record NW_023270323.1, read on the forward strand.
ATCCTGCTCCAGCCACTGGGGGCCCTCGCCCACCCTGTCCCACACGTGGGGCCCCGCTGGGAGGCTGGGAGCTTATCAAGAGGCCCACACAATTGTTTGTGAGCCTCTGATTACAGTACAACTCCCTGGATTAGCCGCTCAGGTAACACCGGTCTGGGGGAAACCCATGACTCAGCAATCTTTGGGGTAAATAATTTAACTGCAAGCCCAGCTGGCCAAGCAGTCAGATGGTCACCACGGAGCACTGCCCGCGGTGGGCGCCAGTTCTGCCGTGGTCTGGCTCCTGGCTCCAGCTCTGAGCCAGAACCCTGCCGCCCACACTCCCCCACCCGCCAACAAAAGCCAGAGGGCTCTGGAGGGCCGGCCGGCCGGCGGACTCTGGCCCCGACAGGCTGAAAGGCCAGCTCCCTCGCTACCCTCCGGTCCTCCAAGCCCGTGAGGGGCTCCCTCAGGTAAGATCATCCCGGGGCATTGCGGCAGGACCGTGAAATCCCCGAGGCAACAGGAGAGGCCAGCTCCCTGGGTGAAGGGGAGGGCAGGGCAGTTCTAGGGTCTCCTTTGTAGACCCCCCGGCACAAGGCAGATGCCACTTCAACAGTCCTCACTCTACACACCTGGACTCTGGGGGCTCGGGGGGGGCCCCTGTGTGCTGAGGTCGTCCCAGGAAGGAAGCACAGCTCAACATCCCCCTGGAGCTCATGGGGGCTGTGCCTGCCTGCCCCCCTACGTGCTGTCCTCCACAGCCCGGGGAGACCCCAGACCTGTGTCCTGGGCCTGGGGTGACAAGGCAAGAGAAGGCCAGCAGTCCCACACTTGTGTTCCACGGTGCACCTGTGTGGTCTGAGACCCCGACCCGCCTCAGCAGTGTGAACACACACCTGGGAAGGGGTACCCCCCAGTCCTGGCGGACCGGGAAGAGGACAGATGCCGGTTGCCCCAACTTCCCTCCCAGCTGGCCCCCGCTGAGATCACCCTGCCAAAGCATGTCCCAGGGGTTCTGCCCAAGGAGCAGGGGGTGGCTAGTGCTGCTGTCTGAGCAGCCCTCCCCCAGCGCAGACGTGGGGTCCCAGGATCTCGAAGGTTCAACAGGGGACACAGGGAGGCCCTCGTCCTCCAAGCCCATGGCACAGAGCTGACCCAAGGGCTGCCAGAGGGGACCACGGTGGTTGGGATGGGTGGGGGGGGGGCCTGTGCCCGCACGGGGAGGTGGACAGGGAGCCGCGGAGCGGGGTCCGGCCACGCGCAGGTCTGGGTCTCTGCGCGGCCCTGCGACCCCAGCGCTGACGCCCGCCTCCACTGCAGGTTTTCCCAGATGGAGGTGGCCCCTGAGTGCGTGCAGCGGGGCGGCCGGCCGGTGCTGGTCCGCCGGCGGTCCCCAGCGCCCCTGGGCCTGTGTGAGATGCTCAAAGCCAGGCTGTGGTGGAGGTGCGCGTGCAGCCCGCAGAGCGCCTGGACGCTGGTGCAGGACCTGCTCCCCGCCACACGCTGGCTGTGCCAGTACCAGCCACGGGAGGCCCTGGCGGGCGATGTCATGTCCGGGCTGGTCATCGGCATCATCCTGGTGCCCCAGGCCATCGCCTACTCACTGCTGGCGGGACTACAGCCCATCTACAGTCTGTACACGTCCTTCTTCGCGAACCTCATCTACTTCCTCATGGGCACCTCTCACCACGTGTCCGTGGGGATCTTCAGCCTGCTCTGCCTCATGGTGGGCCAGGTGGTGGACCGCGAGCTCCTGCTGGCCGGCTTCGGCCCCGCCCAGGGCGGCGCCGGGCCCGGGGACAACAGCAGCAGGGTCAACGCCTCAGCCGCTGCCGTGGGGCCCGGGCCACAGGACTGCAAGCAGGACTGCTACGCCATCCGCGTCGCCGCTGCCCTCACGCTGGTAGCCGGCATTTACCAGGTGAGGGGCCGACCGGCTGGGGTTCTGCCGAGCGAGGCGCAGGCCCCTCGGGCGCTCACCGCCCACTCAGAAGGGCCAGGCCCAGGGCAGTGCGGGCTCAGGGCCTCAGAGGACGGCGGGTTTAACCAGCAAGGATGGGACAGAGCAGGCTGAGGCAGAGGTGGGCACGGGACGGCACCCCAGGACCGGGGCACCTGAGGGCCTGAGGGTGCCCGGGAACGGGGGCCCCGCCCAGCCAGCTGTGGCCCGGACAGCAGTAGTCGGCTGGAGTGGGGCCTCAGCTCCAGACGTGCCTGGCTGGCCCACACAGCTCCCCTGGGTCTCCCGTCCCAGGTGGGACCCTGAGAGGCTGCCTCCCTTCCTGCAGCCTCCCCACACCCAGGGGTCTCCTGGACCAGGCCTGTCCTGTCCACCCCAATGGCACACCCTCCCAGGGGCCCCAGGTCTCCCGGGTGGGGGGCAGTGCCCCTCGCAGGACAGGAGAAAGGAGCCGCTTTCCGATGCCCGGAGCCCGCACGCGCGAGGAGACCAGAAATGAGCGTACGAGGCCACGTGCGCACCTCCAGCGTCTGCCGTGCCTGTGTGCGCACACGTGTGTGCGGGGGACCCCGGGCAGAGTCCGTTCGGGAAATAAGCGGCAGCAGTGAAGGGGTGCTGGGCTCTGTGCTGCGGCCGCCCCCTCTGTGCACCAGGCGGCCCGCTGCCCTGACCACGCTCTGTCCACAGGTCCTCATGGGCATCCTCCGGCTGGGCTTTGTGTCCACCTACCTCTCCCAGCCACTGCTCGATGGCTTTGCCATGGGGGCCTCGGTGACCATCCTGACCTCCCAGCTGAGGCACCTGCTGGGCGTGCAGATCCCACGGCACCAAGGGCCGGGCATGGTGGTCAGCACGTGGCTGAGCCTGCTGCGCAGCGCTGGGCAGGCCAACCTCTGCGACGTGGTCACCAGTGCCACATGCCTGGCCGTGCTGCTGGCCTCGAAGGAGCTCTCAGACCGCTGCCAGCACCGCCTAAAGGTGCCGCTGCCCACGGAGCTACTGGTCATCGTGGCGGCCACGCTGGTGTCCCACTTCGGCCAGCTCCACGAACGCTTTGGCTCCAGCGTGGCCGGCGACATCCCCACTGGTTTCGTGACCCCCCGGGTGCCCGACCCTGGGCTGATGTGGCGTGTGGTGCTGGACGCCGTGCCCCTGGCCCTCGTGGGCTCCGCCTTCTCCATCTCTCTGGCCGAGATGTTTGCCCGGAGCCACGGCTACTCCGTGAGGGCCAACCAGGAGCTGCTGGCCGTGGGCTGCTGCAACGTGCTGCCTGCCTTTTTCCACTGTTATGTCACCAGCGCTGCCCTGTCCAAGAGCCTAGTGAAGACAGCCACCGGCTGCCGCACGCAGCTGTCCAGCGTGGTCAGCGCCGCCGTGGTGCTGTTGGTGCTGCTGGCCCTGGCACCGCTCTTCCGGGACCTGCAGCGGTGCGTGCTGGCCTGCGTCATTGTGGTCAGCCTGCGGGGAGCCCTGCGCAAGGTGAGGGACGTCCCGCAGCTGTGGAGGCTCAGCCCCGCTGACGCGCTGGTCTGGGTGGCCACAGCGGCCACCTGCGCGCTGGTCAGCGTCGAGGTGGGGCTGCTGGCCGGCATCCTCCTGTCTCTGCTCAGCCTGGTTGGCCGCACCCAGCGCCCGCGGGCTGCCCTGCTCGCTCAGATCGGGGACTCTGGCTTCTACGAGGACGCTGCGGAGTTTGAGGGCCTGGTCCCTGAGCCTGGGGTGCGGATATTCCGCTTTGCGGGGCCGCTCCACTACGCCAACAAGGATTTCTTCCTGCGGTCACTCTACAGCCTCACGGGGCTGGACGCAGGGCGCGCGGCCGCCAGGAAGAAGGAGCAAGGCCTGGAGGTGAGGGCCGGCGAGGGAGACCCTGCCGAGGGCGTGGACCCGGGCCCAGTGACCAGCACGGCTGCGCTGGTGTCCACGGTGGCCCGCTTCCATGCCGTGGTCATCGACTGTGCCCCGCTGCTGTTCCTGGATGCAGCCGGTGTGGCCACGCTGCAGGGCCTGCGCCGAGATTACGGGGCCCTGGGCATCGCCCTGCTCCTGGCCTGCTGCAGCCCCTTGGTGAGGGACACGCTGAGGAGAGGTGGCTTCCTTGGGGAGGACCAGGAGGACGCGGCCGAGGAGGGGCAGCTCTTCCACAGCGTGCACAGCGCCGTGCAGGGGGCCCGAGCTCGCCGCAGGGCGCTGGCGGCCACGGACTCCGCCCTCTAGCAGTGTCCCAGGAGCCCTCAGCAGACACGCTCCCGCAGTCGGTCACCGACACCACTCACCACACCCCTCCAAGAGTGACACGGTGCCCCTCCACCCTGGAGGAACCGGGGAGCACACAGAGGCCCCAGACGCTTGAACATCCAAGAGCGGCACCTTTGAAACGGACTGTCACAGAGCCCCCTGGGCCCGCGCGCTGTGTGTCCATGGTCCTGTAGGGTCGATTTGACAGAGGGTGTCACCTCTTATTTGAACAAGGGCCCGAGGCAATCAGGACGCCTCCAAGGTGCCCATAGGATACTGGTCCCTTGGCCTGCCCAGTCCCGGGCCCACTGGTGAGAGGTGGCAGCTCTGGCCAGGGGCCTGAGGGTCTCCGTGTCTCTGAAGTCTTCCCAACACACAACCAAGTGTTCCTTCGTCTCACGCCTTGGCTGGGCTGAGCCTTGCAGGGCCGAAGGGGGCTGGGACCAACACAACTGCAGCCCAGCCCTTGGGCAGTGTTCCTGCAAAGCCTGACCCCCGAGCACACCGCATGAGGTATGTGGGTGCACTCTTGCTGGTGCAGCGGAACACCAACCCGCCCCTGAGCCTCTAAGTGACGTCCAGCGGGATGTCAGCTGTGCCCAATCCAGGGGCCGCTCAGCACCCACCAGAGCCCCACACATGACATTCTGCCGGGAAGTGTGAGGGCAACAGCTCCTCAGAGCAGGATTCTCCTCTCTTCTGCCCCCACCACGGCCCTCACACTGCCCGGTCCTGCACACCCCGACATAGTCCTCCTCTTAGCCTCGGTCCTCCTCTCCATAAAGGGGGCTCTGCCGGCTGCCCCCATCACTCACCTGGCTGTGACGAGCTCCAGCAGCCAGTGGGTCCGGACCTGCTCAATGCCACCATGAGGGACAGCGCCCACGTAGGCCAGGTTGAGCTGCTGGTCCCAGCTGAGGTCATACTGGTCAGCCTGGCTGTGAGGCAGTGGGGGGCTGGGGAAAGAACAAGGGGGATGGGGCATGAGTCCCCACGGACAGGGCCTGGGATTGCCCGGGACACCCATCTCCAGCAGCTGGACTGGGGAGTACCTGCCAATGCATGTTACTGTCCCTGATGTAATAAAATGACCCCTAACACCAGGAATGTTATTAAGGCTCACGTTTACGGAAACCAGGGGCACCCTGAAAAGAGAGGACCCCATCCCAATACCCTGCTCCTTCCCCCTTCAGCCAGGTGATCTCAGCCAGAAGCAGGCCACAGAGGGGGTTGGAGACAAGAGAGGGGGTCGGAGCGGGGGGTTGGGAGATAGGTCCCAGGACAGGGATGTCTGACATCACTGTGGCCGCCCCCTTGGGAGGGTCCTGGTCTGCAGCAAAGAGCAGTGTCCTGGGCCGCTGCCCCTCCTGGGCCTGGACGGCCCCAGGTGGCCACCGCGCAAACTCAGGGCCTGTCCGCAGGTCTCCACCACGCCGGGCACCCACTCAGAAAACCCCTCGTGGCACCCAAAACACCGCCTGCAGCCGGCCGGCAAAGAAAGCCCCCAGTCTGACTGAAGGCGGACCCCAAGAGGAAGGAGTAAACCAGCCAGGGAAGGGCTAGGGCTTGGGCAGCCTTCCTCACATCAGAGCGCCTATGAGCGGTGGGCGCGGGAGCCCGGGGTCTCTCCAATGCAACCAGGGCGTCCAGGAGCGCGGCCCGGGTTCGGGAGGAGCGCGCGGCGCGATGCAGGCGCGATGGGCCTCTCGGGCCTGCGTCTCCCCGCGGGGAGCGCTCACCAGAAGCCGGTGCTCCTCCAGAAGGGCCGCAGGGGCCGCAGCGCGCGGGCCGCGTCCACGAGCACTAGGTGCGGGGCCTCTGCCAGGGCCCGGGGCGCGGCCAGCAGCGCGGCCAGCAGCGCGAGCGGCGGGGTGCGGGAGCCCGGGGGCCGCATGGCGGGCGCGCGATCCCGCAGGCCCGGCGGCTCCTCGGCGTCCCGGGAGCCCAGGTCTCCGCCGCCGGTTCCGCCTCCGGGTCGCACGCCATGTGACCGCCGCTGCGGGGCGGGGCCGGGCGGTGGCCGGGCCTGGGTGGGTTCTGGAACGCGGGCGGGGCGGGCGGTGAGTGCGCGGGGGCCGGGGGGTGCGCCCGCCCGGCCGGGCTCCCGCCTGGGGAGTCCGGGACCGCCGCCCCTCCCTGGCTCGGTCCGCCCCCGCCGCCGGCAGTACCCGCCCGCCCTGCTCACCGGCTGTGCTCGGACGCTTCCTGTAAGAGCGCCCCGCTGTCCCGGGGCCGAGAGTGAGTCGTTGTCGGCTTCATGCCTCGGATGGCCCCGGAGGCCGGGGAGTCGCCTAATGTGCGGGTCCGGCGGCTACTGATGGCTCCGACCTGCGACGGCTGGACAGTGGGCACAGGTGGTCGGATGTGGGACACATTTGGAAGACGAGCGCTAGGACCGCCGGTGGTTTGGATGCAGGGGTGGGAGGGAAGGAGCAGAGTCACAGGTGAGCCCCTGGGGTGTTGGCTTGGCACAGCGAAGTGACAAGGAGCAGGTGTGGTCGGGGCACAAGCTGGCTTGGAGAGGGTGAGCGGACCTTGCTGACAGACAGCTGGGTGGCCTGGCCTGGGTTTACGCTTCACGTACACACGCACCGGGCAAGTCGTACAGCACCGTGTCTTCCACAATCAGACGTTTCACCACCCTGCACCCTCCTGCCTGAAACAGCAGAACCCCGTCGCTGGAGGCCGCCAACGGACCGGTCCCCCAGGTTGGTGACAGAAACAGGATTTGCAGAGATAAGAGCGGGCGATTTTCTAGAAGTGTTGGAAGATACCCCGCCACAGAATCAAGCAGTGCCACGAAGCCCACGAAGAAAGGCGTGAACCCAAGCACATCATCGTGAAGGGCTGAAACCAAAGACCCACGAAGTACCTTCAAAGCTCACTGACTTTTCAACAGAAGCAATTGAAACCAATACACAGTGAAATGAAAACTTCAAAGTCTTGGAAATACACGGCTGGTAAGATAGAATTCTGAATCCAGCAAGAATTTTACTTCCAAAGAGAAGGTCAGATAAAGACTTTGTGGAGAAATGGACTCTGGGGACATTGGTCACCATTGGCCCTCACCACGGAGATGATAACTGGTACCTCCAAGCAGAATGATCCAGCACAGCCCAGAGGTACAGGAAGAGTATGTTGTACATGAATCTAATGAAGAGTGATTTATACAAAAATAATGTAATGTCTTCTGGGGGCTTAAGTACACCAGAGAATCAAAATGTGTGACAGTTAACACAAGTTGTGAGTGGAATAAATGCACACTGATTGGCTGGCCACAGCGGTGTCCGTGGTCCTAATCCCAGGACCTCTGAGTGTAACCTTCCGTGCTGAAGAGACTTGCAGATGTGATTAAGTGAAGGCTCTTGAGATGGAGAGATAATCCCGGATGATCCGGATGGGCCCTATTTGTCATCACAGCATCCTCGTGAGGGGGAGGCAGAGGGAGACTTGACACGGGAGTGGCCACGTAAAGACCTCGGAAGAGAGAGAGATCTGGAGACTGTTCTAAAACGTGCACTCAGGATTTGTTTTAACCAGGTATGGTGAGACACACACACAGGGAGATGATCGCCGTGCAGGAAGAAGTTCATACTCACGGATCCCAGGAAACAGGAAGCCGGGCACTCGGTCCCGGGCCACACAGGGACACAAGGGGTAGGGAGAGATCAGCAAGGGGCCTCATGACAAGTCTCCATTACACCGAGGCTGAACACATCTCCCCTTCAGTACAGGGAAAGCTTTTCAGGTTGGTGTGAGGTGAGAGTTGGGCAAAGGGCCCTTAATTAAGGGAGCTTAACGCCTGGGGCAAGATAGAGACTCAACTAGGGGTCCATTTATTGGACTGGGATATGAAGAGGAATTGTTTAAGAAGACCATTATGTCGGGGCGCCTGGGTGGCTCAGTCGTTAAGCGTCTGCCTTTGGCTCAGGTCATGGTCCCAGGGTCCTGGGATCGAGCCCCACATCGGGCTCCCCGCTCCGCGGAAAGCCTGCTTCTCCCTCTCCCACTCCCCCTGCTTGTGTTCCCTCTCTCGCTGTATCTCTCTCTGTCAAATAAATAAAATCTTTAAAAAAAAAAAAAAAAAGAAGACCATTATGTCCCTCAGTGAAACGGTCATGGAGCGTGTCGGGGACATGGTGGTCTCAAGTGACATGTGTCTTGGCTACTGTGTTAGTAACGTTTGTAACTCCAAAGGGTGAGGATGTCTTAGTCAAGACTCATATTGTGGCCTTAGTATATCCAGAGACATGTGTGATTTTAAGTTACATTTCTGGCGTCTGTGAGGCAAGAGATTCCCAGCATTCTTTACTCTGAAGGGGACAGTTTTCAGGCAATGGCCGCCCAGTGCATCATCAGGGTGAAGATGAGCCATTATTGCCAAGAGCATCCACCGCTCAGACACCTGCATGAGGTTTGGCTAAAGTGCTAGCCTTGGGTCCTGTCCACGTTCGGGGACGTCCTGGCAGTAGGACTCCACTGGGCTCGGTCACACGTGGTGGCTGGTGGCGCTGTTCACATGACCTGCCCGCTCCGAGGCTCCAAGTCCCAAGGGGCTCCCAGGCAGCCAGGGGCTGGGGAGGAATGTGTTGCCAGTGGGGCCCAGCAGGACTAAAGGCTGGTGGACCTCTGTGCCCCAACGAGTGTGTCCCAGGAATCCCCTTGGGGGGGGCACCATCTTGGGGAGAGGAGGCTGGGTCAGGATCTCGTCTGGGGGATGGTGCTGTGGCGGACAGACTGCCGGAACAGGCACAGAGCTGGACGTTTCAGCCCACCAGTAAGAACGAAATAGTTACACGTTGGTTGGATACAATTTTTTTTTAAAGATTTTATTTATTTATTTGAGACAGAGAGAATGAGAGGGAGGAGGGTCAGAGGGAGAAGCAGACTCCCCGCCGAGCAGGGAGCCCAATGCGGGACTCGATCCCGGGACTCCAGGATCATGACCTGAGCCGAAGGCAGTCGCTCAACCGACTGAGCCACCCAGGCGCCGGGTTGGATACAATTTTAATGATATTGGGTTCTAGGTGTGGGGCCCCTAATGGGTGGGACCACATCATGGGGTTGGGGTAATCTACCACTAGTTGCTCCTAATTTTTCCAGGCGGAAGAACAGGCAAAATCAGGCCTGTATTTTCTCCCCTTTTCTTTTTTTCTTTCCTTCTGGTTTTAGGCTTTTCCCTCCTGCCTCTGTCTGATAGGAGGAAACTGGGAGGGAAGGGCCAGCAGGAGCCTCCCCTGGGACAGCTCCATCCACAGCAGCATCCCTTCACCGTGTTTCTTCTCTTAGGGCAGGACCTTATTTTTTCCCTCTTAAACAAAATCTGGCTTATATCTCTAGGCAGGTAACAACTTTTTCTCCCCTGCCTGTATTTGCTTATTTTCTTCATTCTCGATGCTCCGGCATTTGGGGCCTTGGTCCTGGAGAGAGGGCCCTCCTAGGACTACACAGTTTCTGGAGAGAGCCCATACCCCCAGCCCGCCTTTCAATGCTCTCATGCGCCAAACCAACACCCCCCTTGCCGCACATCACCCCAAGGCCAGATACTGGACAACTAGGACTGCCACTATAGCCTAGGCCTGCCCAAATTTTTCAAACTACCCGATCCTAAGCTTACTCCCCGTGCTGGCTGCTCACCCGTTTCTTCCCGTGGAAACGCCAGTAAAGACTCTGGGTCACACTCCCTTTGCTCCTGCTTCTCCTTTCTGACTCCGACTGGTGCTTCCCCCACGGCCCTGCATGGTGTGGGGTAGCCCCTTCTCCTGGGAAATGTAAGTAATAAATTATCCTTCCAAAGGTGGGTGTTTCCATTTCTGTCACCTTACCATATCTGAGTAAAACAAATCCTGGGGGCAGGGACGCCTGGGTGGCTCCGTCAGTGAAGCGTCTGCCTTTGGCTCAGGTCATGATCCCGGGGTCCTGGGATCGAGCCCCAGGTCGGGCTCCCTGCTCGGCGGGAAGCCTGCTTCTCCCGCTCCCTCTGCCTCTCCCCCTGCTTGTGCTCGCCCTCTCAAATAGATAAATAAAATCTTTAAAAAAAATCCTGGGTATGCATTTTAGAGTAAAGATGCTATGCTTTGATGATGGAGGAAGGGATCATGAGCACAGGACTGCAAAGAACACAGCTCCAGAAGACAGAGAAGGCCAGCGGCAGGCCTCTGCAGGGAGCATGTCCTGTCCACACCGTGAGCACCTGCAGGGGCCTCTGCTGTCTTAGATCAGGACTGTGGAGCCCGAGGAGCAGAGACCCTGCGGCCTGGCCAAAGACAGACAGAGCAGGTCCACTCAATGGCACAGACTCACATGGGGCCTTGGTCATATGATCAGACGGTTTTGTAAACTTTGCTGAAGGAGGATACTAGGACCACAGCGATTCCCACACTGCCTCAAACTCCTTCTGTCACATTTCCCCTCTTGCTGGGGTGGTTCTGGGGAGGTGGGGGGGCCTTTTCAGGATCGGGCCAAGGGGAAGCTGAGTGGTAGAAACACCAGCTGGGGTTTAATGGACTATATTCATGTTGTCCCCAGTCACTTCCTCGCAAAGTTCATGCCAGACAGCCTGGCACAGAAAACAGCTTCCAGGAACTGCCATGGCCATTAGCCAAAAGGAGTGAATCACACGGACTTTTGGAATGGGATTAAACATTCTGCTGATTTAACAGGAAATGCTGACATCAACAAGATAATGGAGAACCCTCACAGTCAGTGTGACAAGGACGTGACGGAAGAGGTTCATGAGATCCGTGCGGGCATTTGAGATTAGTCACGGTACGAGAAAATGCAGTATCCCAGACTTCCCAGCTTATAAATGAAACAACTCGTCAAAGTTCTCTCCAAACCTGACAGCAGTCTTGACAGAATAGGAGTTGTGAGTACTGAGTGGTCGAGCGAGGACTTTGGTGAAATAGTAGTCACAATGTTGTTTTCAATCAACCTTGTTAGAGACACTAAGTTCTTCTCTTTCCCCCCGGAAGTAATGTTGAAAAATTGTTATAAGAAGAGACAATAAAAAACGTAGATGAAAAATGTATCCTAGTGGAGTACCTACCATGCAGTTATGAATAAGAATTGTGGTATTTTCTTGATTTTGTGATGTTTGTGCTATTAGTCAATTTTTGAAAAGATGATTTCTTATCTTATTCTGAATACATGTGTTTCTAATTCTATGATGACTTACATTCTTTCTTGAAGAGAGAGGCTGCGGGTCCCTGTGATGGGACCCTGCCTCACCCACACCACCAAGGCAGGCCTGGCGGCCTCGGGAGATGGAAATGGGAAACCAGGAGCATTTCCATGACCTCAGGGCAGGCAGGTGCCTGAACAGGACACAAAGGCCCTCCCCAGAAAGGAAAGGCTGATCAGTTGGATGAGGTGAAAACTTAGGAAGGCCTGTTCACCCAGAGCCACACTGAGAGCAACAGGACCATCCTGGTGTGGAGGAGGCCGTACTGACGCAGGAAACTTCAATATTCATGGTTCCCGGAATTGCGAATTCACCTGCTCACTGAAACTTGTTTGTGAGCCCACAGTCAACACTCCCAGCACGTCCGTGGTCGTTTGGGGATGTGCCCAGAGCAGCGAAGACGGAGCGTGGCCTGAAGTCCCCGGCGGAGACAGGAGGAGGCGACGCCCTGCCTTCTCGGTTCAGCTCGCCCTGGAAACTAGTGTCCTTTCCGTTGTCGATCTAGTGCCACATGTCCCGCATTTTCGTGCTTTTGGCTGGTGACTCCGTTGTTTATAACGACCCCCCAGCACGGTCCTGAGGTCCCACCCAGGGCTCCAAGCGCCAGAGGCCGTGATGGGCCTGCAGACAAAACCGCGTGCTGGGTGGGTTTTGTTGAGGCGTGAGGTTCGGTGATGCCGGCCGGATGGATCCTTGATGACTCAACCGTATAGTCGATGAGGTGCCTTTAAACAGAAGCCACACGACACACGGTTCTGTGTTGATCCGTTGATGAAAACGTGCCCAGAGCCTCCCAGGAAGCTGACCCTGCATTTCCCCAGGAGCCCTGGTTGTGTGTTCGCGGACCCCGCAGTCCCGCGTTCACGGTTCCAGAGCATGGCAGCCGCGGACGGCGAGAATGGACTGTAGTTCACAAAATAATCATCTCCAGAGTATGTAAATAAGTACAAAGCAATAAGGAAAAGATGCTCAATAGAAAAATAATCAAGACACTTAACAAACAGGGCCTTACAAAAGAGCTGCAGAGGGCAGGTGGATCCGTGATAAGGATCTGGCGACTTCCTCACCACCAAAGGACAGAAGTGAAAACCACACCAAAACCTACCAGAAAAGCTGAAATTGGGAGACCGTGGTTGTCACAAACGTGCAGCAGAGGAAAGTCTCCTACGTTGCTAGTGGACATACACATTAGTATTTTGGTGTGGGTTTATTTTTCTTCAGGATTCTCTTCTAGAGGTGCACACAGCCTGTCCTGTGGCCCAGCAAGGGTCCTCCAGTGGATGTGTGTATACATGGACCAGAGCTCCCGGAGACATCTTTCCTAACAGCCCAAGTCAGGCACCGACGCACGAGTCCGTTCACAGGAGAAAGAATAAACCGTGGTGTGTCCACGTTGGGGCAGATGCCGACGTGCACTGAATGTGCACCAGCGGGAAAGAGACCCATCCGTGGTGCTCAGAACAAGACATGGGGCGTCGGAAGCCACTCGCCAAATGATGCACGGCTGGCCTGTTTCTGTGCGAGTCTGACATAACAAAGGACCACAAACTGAGGGGCTTGAACAACAGACGTTGGTTCTCTCACTGATTCATATGTTGAAACTCTAACCCCATGGATAGTATTTGGAGGTGGGGCATTTGAGGGTCAAGAGCATGGGACGGGGTTAGTGCCCTTATAAAAAGAGACACCAGATGGCTTGTCCTCTCTGTCTCTCTCTTGCTGGGTGAGGAGCCAAGCGAGAAGGCCCCGTCTGCAAATCAGGATGAGGCCCCCACCAGAACATGACCATGCGCCACCCCAATCTCAGACTTCCAGCCTCCGGAACTGTGAGAAGCAAATGTTGGTCAAGCCCCCCAGCCTGTGGTGTTGTGTTAGGGCGCCTGAGCTTACGGAGACCCTGAGAGAAAAGAAGGGGAGAGGGACTGCCTGTAGACCCAAAGCTCTCTGCAGGAGCAGGGGCGCAGAGCGGGCCACCCAGATCCTCGAGGAGAGCCGTGCTCCAGGCAGATGTGTTCAGTGTCAGCTAGAAGCTGCTATTTTGGAAGGTGTCCCAAGAAACGTGTGTCTGCCATTTCCGCTGGCATGCCGCATCAGAGAGCAGTTCCGTTTCTGCAGAAATGCACACGGGATACCCCTTCTCCAGGTGTTTCCCTGCCCCCCACTTTCTCACGCACGGAGAGATACGTCCCTAGGTCCTGTTTCCTAAGAAGTCAGCTATGGTTTGCATGGTGCGGAGTGGTCTTCCATAGAAACCTGTGCCTTCTCAGGCTCCATGGCTAGATTATAACCCTGCCAGGGCCAGGAGGCAGGTCAGACCTGGGGCCTGGCCCTCACCTGTGACTTGTGACCTGGCTGAGGGCAGGTTCGGGGAGCTGGGTGGGTTGAAGCCAGAATGGGGGTGCTGAGGAAACAAGGGGAGAGGAGTGGCCCCAGGGCCTTTGCACCCTCTGTTCCCCCTTGCTTGGCTGTTTTCCTGCTGCCCGCGGCCCAGCTCCTCCTGGGCACTCAGGCCTGACTCTCTCCATCCACAGCGGCACCAAGACATTAAGTGGCATTTCCAGGCTTGTTTATTTTTCAGTTTGTTGTCTGTCAGCCCCAGAACTCAGCTCCAGGACTGCAGACATGCCAGCCCAGGGCTCTGGGTGCACAGTGAACAGTTTCTGGACAATGAAGAACCCTCCTGGGAGTGAGGGCGAGAGTCCTCCTGCCTTCTCAGGACCCTGTCTCTGGCACTGCCCCCCCCCTCTCTCCCTCTGCTGTCCACACCTGGAATCCCCCCTCAGCAAAATAAGGCACTGTAACCCTCCCTGTCTCTCCCTCCACAGGCCCTCCCAGCAGGCCCAGCACATTTCCAGGCTTTGCCTTGTCGCCTTCGTGGTCATTACGCACCCCCACCCCGGACATTATTCCCCCCTGGCTGCATCCTCCACCCTGTTTTTCTCCTCCTCTGGGACCCTGGGGCTCTACCCTTCCCCGCACCCACGGGAGCCGACCCCTTCCTGCAGCCCCCGCTTTTCCCTTCTGGGTCCCCCAAGAAGTCCCTTGGCCCACGGTGCCCATTTCGGCCACTGGCATTGATTGCAGCCTGCGCTGAGGCCCACAGAAGTAGGGACCCTGGAGTGATTTCTCGCAGGCTGTGGGGTCAGGGTGACCTTCGTGGACACGTCCCCTACCCACCCCCCCAGTGCCGCCTGTCGAAATCAAAGCTGTGCGTGCTGGCGTCGGCCCTTTGTAGAGCCAGACATCTCAGCAGGGCTGGCTGGCGGGCAGAACTCACTGCCTTCCCCGGGGGTGCGGTGGGGGCCGGTCTTTCCTAGCAGGGAGGGGTCGAGGAGGACCTGGGGAGCGTCGCGACAGGCCAGCCCCCGACGGGAACACAAGGCCACGACCCGGAGGGAGGGACGCTGGCCCCTCGGGCTTCCCACAGAGAGCTGATGGGAGAGGGCACCATCTGCGAACACGCGGGGCAGCAACGTCGGCGTGGGGAGGGAGAGCTCCCTGCTACCGCTGACCCGGACCCTCGTGGCTTCCTCATCCGTGGTGAGGACAGGGGCGGCTCTGCGGGTGTTCGGGGCAGGGCAGGGCCCACGCGCGCGAAGACAGCGCAGCCGGCCTTCTACGCACGGCCGGGGCCTGAAGGGGAGGCGGGCCTTGGTTCCCGACTCCGCCCCGGGCCCCTGGGATGTGCCGCATGCTCGCAGGGCCTCCCCGCGCAACCACGAACCACCCGCGGGATCGGCGTGTCGCGTGGGAGGTGTCCGTCTGCGCAGGCGCGGGTCTGGGCGCCGCAGGTGCAAGCGCCTTGCGCCGGCGTCGGCGGGAAGCTGCGTGCGGGGAGCCCGGTCCTGATTCCCGGCGCAGGCTGTCGGCCGGACGCCAGACCCACCCCCCTGCCCTCCAGACCTCCCCAGGCGGCACCCGCCTCGGCCCGGGCTCGGACCCCGGCTCCGCAGGCCTGCCCACCGGCCTCCCACCTCCGCCCCGCCCCAGGCCCCGCCCCTCCAAGCCCCGCCCCAGAAGGCCCCGCCCGGGCCCCGCCCCCCGGCTGCTCGGCCCCCGCCCCCGAGCGCGCGCCTGCGCAGTGGCGGCGGGCGCAGTCGGAAGCCCGGCGCGGACCGCGGGGTCGCCGGGGAGGCGGAGGTCCCTCTCGCCCGCAGCGCGGACCCGGCTCTCGCCCGCCGCCGGGGCTCGGGCCGCCCGGGCAGGGATGGCGGCGGCGGCCGAGCCCCGGGCCCGTGCCTGGCTCGGCGGTAGCTCGCCGCGCCCGGGCAGCCCGGCCTCCAGCCCCGAGCTAGGCGGCAGAGGCCGCGCGCGGCCGGGGCCGGGGCCGGGGCCGGGGCCGGGCCCGGGGTCTGGTCCGGAGCGGGCGGGCGCCAGGCCCCCAGGCCCCGCCGCGTCTGGCCACAGCTTCCGGAAGGTGACGCTCACCAAGCCCACCTTCTGCCACCTCTGCTCCGACTTCATCTGGGGGTTGGCCGGCTTCCTGTGCGACGGTGAGCGCCCGCGACCCCATCACAGACCCAGCCCCTGGCCCAGAATGGGCTCCTCACCTCTGACCTCTGCACTCCCAGCAATGGCCTCCTCAGGACAGAACGGCCTGCCCCACGGGGCAGGAGTGTGCTGGCCTCGGACCCTCTCCAGGGAGGTGATAAGGACTGGCTCTTCCAGGGGCTTGGGGGCACCAGGTGGCTTCCCCCGGGACTGTGGGCCGCAGGAAAAAACTGCTCCCTGTGCTCCCTCACTGGGGTTGGGATTCAATGGCGGAAGAGCACTGTGGGCGGCGTGGGGCAGGTGCAGTGACTGGGGGATGAGTCCAGCCCACCCTGAGCAGGTGGTCCTTGTCTGGGCTCCTCAGTCCAGCAGCTGGGGCAGCAAGGGGCAGCAGTGTGGTCAGGCAGGGCTGGTCTGGGCCACTGGTTCCTGTACCCTAGTGCTGGGCCTTTTTTGCCCTGCATGCACACTGCTGCCCACAGGGCCAAGTGCGGCGTGCCCCAACAGGGCTCCCAACTAGCTGCCAAGCTGGCTGGCCGGGCGGGGAGGCCTTGCCTCCTCTGGCTCATTGGACATCGAGGGTGCAGGCTTCCAAGGTCTGCTCTCTTGTAGTCTGCTCCCTCTGGCAGGACAGGTGGGTGGGCCCTGGGGACCAGAGCTGCCCAGGGATGTGGAAGGTGGCATGTGGGGAGCCTTTTTTCCACTTGGGGAGACAGGCTTTTGTCTCTGGGGACAGAGGGACCACTTAACGCCAAAGTTCACAGAGAAGGCTTGACCAGGTCTGGGTGGAGGAGGCTGGGCCCTTCATGCAGGATGCCTTCTGCCAAAAAAAAAATGGCATGCTTGATCTGACTCCCTAGTGCTGCACCAGGTGGCCTGGGGGGAGTCACCCCTAGATTCTCTCATATCAGAAACACTGCCCTTTCTTACCGCCTCCCATGCCAAGAGGCTCACCTGAGCAGGGAGAAGTGCTTGTGCAGGCTGAGTCAGCTTTAGGCCTGAGGCTAGACCCAGGATCCCCGCACAGGTGAGAGGTGGTGAAGGCAAGGCTCCAGGTCTGAGGCTGGACCCAGGATCCCCGCACAGGTGAGGGGTGGTGAAGGCAGGGCTCCAGGTCTGAGGCTGGACCCAGGATCCCCGCACAGGTGAGGGGTGGTGAAGGCAG
>NW_023270323.1:81236069-81325957 GCF_011800145.1 Mirounga leonina
GAGGCTGGACCCAGGATCCCCGCACAGGTGAGGGGTGGTGAAGGCAGAGCTCCAGGTCTGAGGCTGGACTCCAGGTCCTCCTCACTGCGGTGACCTCCTGCAGGTGGGGCTCTAGGTCTAAAGGGCGAAGCAGCTCATGTAAAGAGGCTGGGCTTGGGGGATGACGTGGAGGCCATCCCTGGGCAGCTGTATGGACCTTCTCTCCACCTCCATGGAGAAGGGGTGGTAATCTTGGCAAGCAGAGGGGCCTGACAAGGGTGTGGGAGGAAGAGCCTCCTCCCTTGCCTGGGAGTACCCAGGATGTGGGATGTGGGGTGATCGGGCCCTATCTCCGTGGGCCAGAGGAGCTGGGTGCCACCTGCCCGCCGCTGCTGCCTTCCGGGACAGAGCTAGTCTGGGTACCCTGAAGGGGAAGCTAGCTGGAGTGCTCACCCTTCTTCTCTGCCTCCCTGCTGCTTCCATGTGACTCCAGCCTACAGTAGTTTTTCTGAAGCAAGGTCTCAGGCTGTTCTTGCTAGCCTGTGGAGGACCGGCCTGCCTTCTCCTAGGGACGCGTGGGAAGGGCTGCAGTGGGTGGAAGGGGCTGCCTCAAGGCCCCCCGGTCACACTTTTCACCAAGGGCTGTGTTGGAGAGTGAGTTCTTCTGCCCCCTGCCCACTTCCCAGCTTCTTGCTGCCTTGTCTAACCCACCCCACCCCAGGCCCCCCGCCCCCTCCCCAGGCCCACTCACTGCTGTCTGTGCTGCCAGAGGCTGCTTCCTCTTGTGCTCCTCCTCCCATCCTGTTCGTCTCTGGGCCCCCTTCTTAGTGGCCTCGCGGGCACAGCGTACGTCTGAGTGCTCACTGCCTAAAGAGCCTCTGGGCTGTCTACCCCTCTGGGCGGGGGCAGGTGCACCCATCCCTGGGCTGGCCACCCTGCCTGCCTCGGGGGCCCTGGCCCATTACAGACTGGCCCTGGTCTCAGCAGGCACACCACACGGGAGGGCTAGTTAGGGGTTGTGGGGGAGTGAGGGAAGGATGTTCTTGGTGAAGCTGGTCTCGGGGGAGATGCCCACTTACCTGCCTGCACCTCAGGGCCAACAGATTGGAGTGTTTCCCTGTGTGCAAGGGGCAGGGGCCACTCTCAAGACTCTAGGACACAGCATCATCCCCACTCTGGGCTCTCGGGATGAGAGGTGGCGTGGGGCAGAGGATCAGGGTGTCCCTGGCGCTTCTGTGGAGGGAGGCTGTGACCATGCCCTCCCTCTGCCCCCACGACGGTGGAGACGGTGGAGTCACTTTCTCCATTGCGCATGCTGGGTCGGAGCTGGGGGGGGAGCTGCAGCGACTCACCCCATGCTGACTCCCCTCCAGCTCTGGCAGAGCGGGCCCACTGTGAGGGGTGCACTGCCCTGTCAGAATGCTGGCACCTGGCCATGGCCCCTGGTGGTTCTGTTGGCCAAAGCCTGGGGTTGGACAGGGGCCAACTCATGCAACTCTCATTCCACAGTCTGCAACTTCATGTCCCACGAGAAGTGCCTGAAGCACGTGAAGACCCCCTGTGCGGGTGTGGCCCCCAGCCTGGTCCGGGTGCGTATGCAGTGTGGGCAGAGGGCTTGGGGAAGCTGGCTCTTGCGGCAGGTCCTGGGCTGAGAGGCTGGCTGGTTGGATGGGGTGGGAGTGTTCCATTGTGCTGCTTTGGGTCCCCAGGATGTGAACCCCTCCCAGGACAGCAGCGGGCCTCACTTCCCACTGGTTCTGACCACTCCTCCTCGGGGGTCCCTGGCACCCAGCACCGCTCATCCTGCCTGTTGGTGGGCCTCTGTCCCTGTGTGCTTGGTCCAGCTTGCCCCAGATGTGTCCTGAGGGCAGGGGAACAGGCCTGGAGGAAGCTGCTGGTGCCCAAGCTTCCTGGACTGCACAGCTGAATCAGGCTATGGGCAGAACCAGCCCGGGTGTTCCCTGCAGAAAGGGCTGCCTGAGATCACAGCTGGCCTTGGTCCTGCAAGGACTCAGGAGACTGGGCAGTTCGGCAGGACCCCTAGGAGGCACAGAGGAGCGGGCGAGGATTTAGGGGGACCGCAGGGGTCAGGCAGGGGGTGTGGGTGGCAGTGGGAGCTGTTGAGGGTGTAGAGGATGAGGCCTCCTGGCCCTGGATGGGCGCTGGCAGGTAGGCCCCAGGCTGAGGGGGAGCTCTGCTCCCTGCAGGTCCCCGTGGCCCACTGCTTTGGCCCGCGGGGTCTCTACAAGCGCAAGTTCTGCGCCGTGTGCCGCAAGACCCTGGAGGCCCCTGCACTCCGCTGTGAAGGTACTGCTGAGCCCCCCTGCCCCCCCCCATCCTGCACCACTCACCAGGGGCCTGATCTCTGCTGCCCAGGGTGGCCCACACCTCGCTGTGGCCAGGCAGCTGGGCAGGAGGTGGGGTGGTGCCCTGGGCACTGATGGGGGGGCGTGCTTGTGGATCCCGAGCTGCCCTCACAGGGAAGCAGGTGCAGGGGGCCACGCAGGGAGACAGGAGGAGAAGCCGGCTCCCGTCCTCCGAGAGGGGGACTCCCCTCCTGAGAGCTCCCACCCCAGGAAGGATCAAGGAAGTGTGGCCAGGACTGGCCGGCCTTGGCAGAGATGCCCGAGAGAAGGGGGCAGGGCTGTGGGGAGCGGCGAGAGGCCCTTAACCCTGCCCGCCCCCCAGTGTGTGAGCTGCACGTTCACCCCGACTGTGTGCCCTTCGCCTGCAGCGACTGCCGCCAGTGCCACGGGGACGGGCACCGGGACCATGTGAGTGCACAGGGCCAGACGCCTTGGGGGGGAAGGCGGGGGAGGGGCGTGCTGGGGGGCTGGCTGAGCCACCGGCGACGGCCCCCTCTGCAGGACACGCACCACCACCACTGGCGGGAGGGGAACCTGCCCTCCGGTGCGCGCTGCGAGGTCTGCAGGAAGACGTGCGGCTCCTCCGACGTCCTGGCGGGCGTGCGCTGCGAGTGGTGCGGCATGCAGGTGGGGCTTTGCGGGGGGCGGGGGTCTGGGGGCGGGGGTGGCGCGGCGTGCAGGAGGGGCTTTGCGGGGGGGCGGGGGGCGGGGGTCCTGGGGGCGGGGGTGGCGCGGCGTGCAGGAGGGGCTTTGGGGGGGCGTGTCCTGAGGGGGCGGAATGGGGCGGTGGGGTTCCTGGGAGGCGGGGTGTCACGGTCCTTGGGGGTGGGGCGGCGTGGATGTACTAACCCTTTGGAAAGCAGGATGGAGGTCCTGGGAGCAGGTGTGGTGCGTCCTTCCACTCTCACCCGTCTGCATCGCACTCTGTCCGGGCGGGGGATGGTCCCCGTTGTACAGAGTCGGGGATCCTTCTGGTCTGAGGGTGGTGCCGCCCGCCAGTGCGCCCTGTCGTGGCCTGGTTAGGGGCCATCAGTCCAGCGTGGGCCCCTGCGGAGTGGCTGAGGGCGAGTCCCTGCCCCCATCTCCAGGCCCACTCAGTCTGCTCGGCGGCGCTCGCCCCGGAGTGCACGTTTGGGCGCTTGCGCACCATGGTCCTGCCCCCTGCGTGCGTGCGCCTGCTGTCCCGAAACTTCAGTAAAATGCACTGTTTCCGCATCTTTGAGAGCGCGGCCCCAGAGCCAGGTGCGTGAAGGGCTGTGCTGGGGCCAGGCGTGGGGGCTGGGGGTAGGCCCCGAGTACGAGGTCAGCTGTGCCCCTCCCGCAGGTGAGGGGGACGATGGTGTGGACGGAAGTAGCCCTGCTGGCCTGGGCAGAGAGGTGCTGGCCCCGGAGTCCAGTAAGTGCCTCTTAGCTGTTGCCTGGCCCGCCGCCCTGTCCACCCATCCTGTCCCTTGTGCCCCCTGTCCCCATTCCCATCCCTCACCCCATGCCCTGTCCTGTCCCCAGCCTGTACCCCACTCCATGGATCCATACCCACTTCTCTGGCCTAGGCAAACAGACCCTGAAGATCTTTGACGGCAACGATGCTCTGCAGAGAAACCACTTTCGAGTCATCACTGTCCCCCGCCTGGCCAGGAGCGAGGAGGTGCTGGTATGAGAGAGCGCCCACAGGGGCTGAGGCAGGGCCCATTCCTGGGGGTGCTTTGTGGCATCCAGCCTGGCCCTGGCTCCTGTCCACATGTGGCCCCCCCCCGCAGGAGGCGGCTCTCCGGGCTTACTATGTCATGGAGGACCCTCGAGACTTTGAGCTGCAGGCACTCCCCCTACCTGTCCACGCTGCGGACCCTGGGGCACGGGGCAAGACCCGGGCCGGTGGGAGTGCAGAGGGGGAGGACAGCAGAGGCCCTGGATCCCGAGAGGCTGCACCCGAGGCCTGGATCATCCGCGCTCTGCCCCACACCCAGGAAGTCCTGAGGATCTACCCTGCCTGGCTCAAGTGAGACCCAGGCCCAAGGCCCAGGGTCTGCCAGCGGGAGTTGGGAGGGGTGGGGGCCATGTGACCCAAGCTCCTGAGATTGTTCCCTGCAGGGTGGGTGTGGCCTACGTGTCCATCCGTGTGACCCCGCAGAGCACTGCCCGGACTGTGGTGCTGGAGGTTCTCCCACTGCTCGGACGTCAGGTGTGTATGCTGCTGTGGTCCCAGCCGGTCTGGGGGGAGTCCTGGGCGAGTCACGGGTCCAGGCCCGATGCCTCAAACTCTGCCCCCCACAGGCCGAGGGTCCTGAGAGCTTCCAGCTGGTGGAGGTGTTCATGGGTAGCAGGCAAGGTGAGTGGTAGCCCGCGGTCGATGTCCCCTGATCTGCCCCCCTGGGCGCCCTGAGGTCTGCGGGCAGCAGAGGTGGGCATGGCACCTGGTGCCCACGGACCTTGCTTTTCGTTCTTGCAGTCCAGCGGACAGTGCTGGAGGATGAAGAGCCCTTGCTCGCCCGGCTTCGTGACATCCGGCAGGTCATTGGGTGTGAATGCTGGTCCCTGCAGAGCCACCAGCCTTTGGCCGTGGCCGCTGCCTCCTAGTGAGGGAGCCTGTCCCCAGGACACCGCGTCCCTCCTGGCTGGCAGTGCCAGTGCTCCTGGGCCTGGCGGGTCTCGGCTTGCTAACGCCACCTTTTCCCCAGAAGGTGGGGTCGTGAGCCACAGACCCCACCCCCCGGAGCTCCCCGAGGGCAGTTGAGGAGTTTGTGCCAAGGGAGGAAGCCTGTATTTCCCTTTCCATCTTGGTGTGGTTCAGCCTGGGAAGTCTTTCTGGATGAGGAGGGTGGAGGGGCCGGGCGCTGCGGGGCCCTCCCTGAGTGCTCTGCTCAGTGTTCTGCTTCCCCACAGACGTCCCTGCGGCAGATGACCCAGGTGCGGTTCTACGTGGCTGAGAGCAGAGTTGTGGTCCCGCACGTCTCCCTGTATGTTGCTGGCCTGCCTCCCGGCCTGTCTGCCCAGGAGTATGGCAGCCTGCTGGAGGAGGCTGCAGCCACCAAAGGTGTGATGGCCTGGCTGACCTGGCAGCAGGGAGAGGAAGGGAGGGCTTCTGAGAGCAGGCCGCGGGGCCTGGTTCTCCTGCTCCCCTCCTCCCCCGCCACCGTGTCTGAGCCTTTGCCAACTGCCACTCAGTGGGTCTGTGTCCTCACCTCCTCTGAGGGGCTTCTGAGACTCCTGAGGTCTAGCCTTTGCCTTTTCTGCCCTTGGCTCTGGGCTGGGGAGGGACGGGTTGGGGGAGCTGCCCCTGCTGGGTTGTGGGCCCAGCTACAAACAGTGGCAGCTGGAGGTGGGGGGAAGGCCGTGCCCAGACCGCTTGCCTCCCCTGACGGCAGCCTGTCGTTGCAGCTGGCCTGGTGTCCGTGAGCCACGTCTACTCCTCCCAAGGTGAGCCGCCGCCCTGGGCCGCGATCAGATTGGGCCAAAGGTCGTTCCCTGGAGTTAGGTGGAAAGGCCTGCCCTTCTTGCCTTCGTGTTCACTGTTCCATTTTGTTGAGGACCTGACCTTTTTATGGGGGAACCCCGTGTGAGGGACCCATTTCTGGTTTTTTTCTTGGCTTACGGCTGTCGTGCTTTTACTAAAATGTGACTGAGTTGCAGAGGACTTTTCTGCAAAACCTGTTCTGCCCTTGGGTTTGCATCTTTTTTTCATGGGAGACTTCAGATCTACCCAGAAGTGGGAGGACATTCCCATGAGCCCCAGTCCCTTCTGTGGTCCCCAGCAGTCATCAGTGTCCTCTGTTCTTGTGGGAGCTTTCCTCGCCCCCCAGGGGCCTCAGGGATGAGGGTGTGCCCAGCCACACCGCCCTCTTCCATCCGCCTCCATATCCTGTCTCTGACCTTGGCCATCCTTAAAGGCTCCACAGGGACGGTGGGCCTGCGTCCTGTGGATGCCATCGGACAGCCAGACCCAGGGTCCCTTCTGGCAGTGGGATGAGGGGAGGCTGCGGTCTGAGCTTATGGCCCCTTTGCTGCAGGTGCAGTGGTGCTGGACGTGGCCTCCTTCACAGAGGCTGAGCGACTGTACATGCTGGTCAGGGACACAGCTGTGCACGGCCGGCCACTGACTGCTCTGGTGCTGCCAGACGTGTTGGTGAGTGGGTGCTGTCAGGGACACAGCTCACAGCAGGGGAGGAGCCCGAGGTCCGGGGGTGACAGGCCTGCACCATGGCTGACAGGTGGAGGGCCAAGGGCCACTGGGACCTGGCCCCACTCCCCCTGCTTGGGAGGCCTGGGCCACCTCTGGCCAGGAGGTGGGGCTCCCTGACTTCGGACAGCATCTGGAAGTCTGAGCTGGGGGCGAGCGCAGGGCCAGGTGGACACCAGGCAGGTCAGGGCAGGGTGAGGGGCCAGAGCCCCAGGTCCTGCCCTACACTCCCATGTCTTTGCTAGCAGTCTCTGGTCCTCAGCCCTGCTGGCCCCCAAGGTTTCACCAGAGCTGTCTGTGACTACCTGTCCCTGACCCCGGGCCCCTGTCCAGGTGAAGCAGAATTAGAGTAGATGAGTTCACTGTGAGCGGGTGGGCGACGCCTGGGCCTGGCCGCCCCCTCCCATCCTGAGCCGGGTGCCCTCCTGCTGTCCTGATGAGGATGCAGCCCCGGGCAGGTCAGGGCCCCTGGCAGCTGGCCCTGTTGGCAGAGCTGGGTGGGCGGTGCCGACGTGCCCTTTTTCTCTCCTGGCAGCTACCTGCTTTGGGGTGAGCAGGTGAGGGATGACTGCAGGAGCTCTGCCCCGTGGGTCACATGTCACCCCAAGGGTGTCCTTGGTCTTGAGCTGCTGCTGAGCTTGTGCCTGTTACCGAGCACCTCCCACCATGGGACCCCAGGGCACCCCAGCATCCTCACCATTGTGGGGGCCTGAGCCCCCTGCCCGCTCTCTCTGGGCACCGCGTTTTGAGGGCTCTTAGGAGATGGACGACTTCTGCCAGGGGAGGCGTGGGGCCACTCTGAGCCCAGTTGCTCCTGCTCGCTGCGGTGTGGGTGGGCAGGGGCCCTGAGGAGTGCAGGAGGGGCAGCTGGAATCCCGTGTGGGTGTCCAGCCTTGGCATCTGGGCTGCACGGGTCAAGTAGTGGGCACGGTCTGGCCACGAGGGTCGCAGTGGATGGTGGCGTGGCCCGTTTGCTCAGAGCTTCAGGCCGGCCGGCCTCATCTCTGCCCCGTTGGCTAGCGGCTGTGAGTGCCTCCTCTGCTGGGGGCGGGGGATGCCTTGAGTGGTCAGTGGCAAGGTGGGGGTGGCCAGGTAGCCCCCCTGGGCCCCATGTGTGCCTTCCTCGGGCGGGGGGCTGGCCCCAGGTAGGCTCGGGCTGTGTGGGCTCAGGGTTGGAGGACTTGTCACTGCCCCCGTGGGGTGGCCTTGAGAACCTGCACTAACCCAGCCCCCCATCTGTCAGCACACGAAGCTGCCCCCAGACTCCTCCCCCCTCCTCGTGTTTGTGAACCCCAAGAGTGGAGGCCTCAAGGGCCGTGACCTGCTCTGCAGTTTTCGGAAGCTGCTGAACCCTCACCAGGTCTTTGAACTGACCAACGGGGGGCCTCTTCCCGGGTGAGTGTGGGGGTGCCCGCTGTGCCGCTCAGCCCGACGAGCCTCAGGGGGTGCTTGCACGCGGCTGTCGAGAGGCTGGAGGGAACAGACGCGTCCAGGCCGTTCTGCGTGGGGTTCGGGTGCTGCCACTGGCTTGCATGCGTACAGAGCCCCCCCGTTCGCCTCTCGCCAGGTTCCACGTGTTCTCTCAGGTGCCCTGCTTCCGGGTGCTGGTGTGCGGGGGGGACGGCACCGTGGGCTGGGTGCTCGCCGCCCTGGAGGAGATGCGGCACCGTCTGGCCTGCCCGGAGCCTTCCGTGGCCATCTTGCCGCTGGGCACAGGTGGGGTCAGCCAGCAGGTTGGGGGCCAGGCCTGGGGCGGGGGGGGGCGGGCAGGTCGGTGGGTGTGGAGAGTCTGTTTCGCTTGTCGCTGTCCCAGGGAATGACCTTGGCCGGGTCCTCCGCTGGGGGGCGGGCTACAGTGGCGAGGACCCGTTCTCCGTGCTGGTGTCCGTGGATGAGGCTGACGCTGTGCTCATGGACCGCTGGACCATTCTGCTGGATGCTCACGACACTGGCGGTGCAGAGAACAGCGTGGCAGACGTGGAGCCCCCCAAGGTACCAGGGAGCCCCCCACAGGCAACTCCACACTTCTGTCCGGGGATTTGTGCGTGTCCCGGCCACCACCTGGTGTAGGTACCAGGGCCACCCCCTTTATGGGGAAGCCGAGGCACTGTCAGCCGTGGCTTGCTGGGGACATCCCAGGCTGGCTGGCTCAGATGCTTGCCTCCTGCTGGGTGAAGGGCAATTACAGAACAGAAGCAGCTCTGACAACGGCGGCAGAGTTGGGTTGGAGATGAGGAGGCTGGACCCAGCTTGGGGGACGCGGGAAGGACCTGGTGGGGGCTGACCAGGGTCATGGGAGAACGTGTCTTGTCTCTAGATTGTGCAGATGAGTAACTACTGTGGGATTGGCATCGACGCAGAGCTAAGCCTGGACTTCCACCAGGCACGGGAGGAGGAGCCTGGCAAGTTCACGAGCAGGTGCCGGAAGATCAAGGATGGGGGCTTGGGACCGCTCTGGACAGCAGGGCTGCCCCCTGGTGACAGCGTACTTCCTGGGGACTCACCAGCAGGAATTGGTGGATGGGACTGGAACTTGGGGGATTGTCTTAGAGCAAGGGCTCCACCTCGACAGTAGGCGCACACCTCTCCTGCAGGTTCCACAACAAGGGTGTGTATGTGCGAGTCGGGCTGCAGAAGATCAGCCACTCCCGCAGCTTGCACAAAGAGATCCGGCTGCAGGTGGAGCAGCAGGAAGTAGAGCTGCCAAGTATCGAGGGTCTCATCTTCATCAACATCCCCAGGTGCCAGTGGGTGGGGCTCCAGGGGGCTCTGGCCTCAGGTGGGGCTCGAAGCCCTGGTCCGCCTGCCCACTTACCTGTGCGCCCTTCCCTCGGTGCAGCTGGGGCTCGGGGGCCGATCTGTGGGGCTCCGACAGTGACTCAAGGTTCGAGAAGCCACGCATGGATGACGGGCTGCTAGAGGTGGTGGGGGTGACCGGCGTCATGCACATGGTGAGTGTGGGCAGGTGGGGATGGGCCCGCGGCGTGGGACCGCAGCCCGCTGAACCCGGCCGGCCCTCCCCCTCTATCAGGGCCAAGTCCAGGGTGGGCTGCGCTCTGGCATTCGCATCGCCCAGGGCTCCTACTTCCGCGTCACTCTCCTCAAGGCCACACCTGTGCAGGTGGATGGAGAGCCCTGGATCCAGGCTCCTGGGCACATGATCATCTCGGCTGCGGGCCCCAAGGTACCACACGGGGTGAGCGGGGTGGGGCCTGAGAGCCTGCTGCAGCCCGTTCTTCCCCAACAGCCCCCTGGGTACGCGACGGGAGGGGCCCACAGGCTGAACCACCCCGCACCCCTTCTGTCAAGTGGGCTGCCACCGTGCCTGCAATATCACCCAGCCCTTTGACCTGCCCTGTCCTGGGACAGGTCCACATGCTCAGGAAGACCAAGCAGAAGCCCAGGAAGGCAGGGACCCCCAAGGATGCCCGAGCAGATGGGGTGCCTGTCCCTGAAGGGGACCCCAAGTAGAGGAGGGCCCTGGAGCAGCGTGCCTGTCCAGCAGCAGCCGCCGCCAACCCGTGATGGATGGACTTGCCTGCAGCTTTGACTGGGGGCGTCTCCCCCTCACCCCTGTGCCACACGGAAGCTGCGGGGTGGGTGGCAGGTGCTTCCCCCCCTGGCCTCCGATCCAGCAACAGGGTGGGCGCGGGGCTTTGGCTGGCCAATCGTCCCGCCCCCTGGGGTCCAGGCCACCATCGTGCGTGGCAGGCACTTCTCCCTTTGTGTCCTGCACCATCTCTGAGCCTGTTGAGCTGGGCAGCACTGAACCCTGGGCCAACCCCCCAGATGCTCCTAACAGAATGTGCCCAGTACAGACCCCGAATGCCCCAGCCAGCAGGTCTCCCGACCGACTGTCCCACTGAGGGCTGGGTGGGGGGCACCTGCCACCTGTCCTGGGGGAAAGGTGCCTTCTCTGCTGGGCTCACCACTGTGGAGGAGCTGCTTAGGCTGCACCTGGGGGTCAGAGGGGCCCGAGGCCAGGTGGGCTTGGCCAGCATCCTGACGATGGAGCAGGAGGGGAACTGGGCCCTCACAGGGGTGGGGCAGAGCGTGCCCGGAAGGGACCAGAAGCAAACCCACGGAAGCCTGGGCTGGGAGGCCCAGAGGAAGTTTACAAGGTGTGACGTGGGGAGGAGCCAGCTTTAATCACCTGTTTGTGAACAATCAGCATGCCCATTCCCAGCGCCTGTCGGGCTGACCAGACGCCCAGGCCCCCACCACGCTGTGCTCAGACAGGCCCCTGGTCGGTCTGGGGAGTCTCCAGAGCCCCCCAGCGAGGCCCAGGAACCACGTCTCTCCACTTGTCCTGGCTCTTTGCTGTCGATGCCGTCTGGCCAGGCTCCGCCCTGCCAGCCCCATGTCCCCCAGGCTTCTGCCCAAACTGCACAAATGCACTGTTGTGGCCATTTGTGACGGGACACTCCTATCCTGTGCCCTCAGCACACAAGTGTGTGTCCACCGTGATGTCCCTGGTGGTGCAATTAGTGTTTGCTTTGCAGGCCTTGGCGCTGGTTCTGGCCTGTAGCTGTCTGTCCTGTATTTAAGTGAGTCTGTGTGCCCAGAGGGGGCAGTGTGGGCTTGGCACCCAGGCCCTTGTGTACCTTGTCACTACCTGAATGTAAGCCTAATTTATGTCCAGGACAAATACAGTGTGGGCATTGCTGGCCTGCCATCTCCTCTGTGCCTGGGGACCCATGCCCCGCTCAGGGCTGACGCCGTGGGCTCCCAGCGGGAGCTCGAGCACCCGCGCGGCTCGGCTTCACGAAGATAGAGAATGTGGGCCCAGGACAGAGACGGACACGCAGACGCCAGGCTCCTGTCGCGCTGTCTGCAGAAGCAGAAACCCTCGCTAGGGCTCTAAAGCAGAACGATGGAAATAAGAACCAAACGGGCTGGGGCGGGCCGGGGTGGGCGGGCACCCGGAGCTAGTGGGCAGAAGGCAGGAGCGGGGCGCGTGCGTCGTCCTCGCTCCGGTGTGCTGGCAGGCTGAGGCCCCGCAGGGCACGCAGGGGGGCCAGGGCCAGGCGTACGAGGAGGCGAAGCAGCAGGAAGGCGAAGGGCACCGTGATCTGGGTGAGGTGGAAGATGGCCGCGCTGAACCGGCTCAGGAAGCAGGTGGAGGCGAAGGCCAGCAGGCTGACGCAGGGGTACAGCGCGAGCTTGGCAAACATGAACGCGTGCTCGTGGCCCCCGAAGCGTGCCGAGGGCTGCAGCGTCTCCCCCTCGTGCAGCAGGGCCGTGGTCCAGATGGCAAACTGGAAGATGCTGGCGAAGAAGATGATGGCACAGCTGACGCGCACGCTCTCGAGCTCCTGGTGGGGCTGCTGGGCGAAGGCCGAGGTCTGCTGGTAGGCCAGAGGGAGGCCGCCCACGAAGGCCAGTGAGAGCGTGTTGAGCAGCCCCATGGACTGCGTGGTCTTGCGGATGTGCAGGAAGAGCGAGTGGTGGGCAAACCAAAGCAGGCCCACGGTGGCGAAGGAGCCGAAGTAGGCCAGGAAGTGCGGCCCATACTCGCTCAGCGCTGCCACCAGGCTGCCGTGGAACTTCTCCTTGACGTCCTTGGAGTCCGGGACGTTGTCCTCGCTGAGGACGGTCAACACACAGCATCTGTCACAGCCTTGACGCGGGGCGTCGGGTCAGGGCTGCACCCCCACCCCATCCCAGCCTGGACGAGCACACGTGCGTTTCAGAGAACGACATGGAAAGCTGTGGTCAGTACACAGACACCAAGCAATTCCGTGTTGTGCCTCTGAAGCGCAGATGTCCCGGCGTCCTGTCTCTGTGCAGGCCGGGTGGGCAGCACTGTCCCCTCAGCCCCCCTGGCCTCCACAGCTGGGTGCGCGTGAGGTCTGTCCACTCCCCCCGCAGCTGCCCATCCACTTGGGCGGTGGTCCTGCAGACGGGGGCGCGGTCAGCCTCTGTGGTTCTCAGGTTGCTGGGCCGAACGTTGCTGGAAGGAGCAACTCTAAGACACATCTCGGGGTTCTCCCCGGGTGGATGCCCCCGACTGCACGGCCCAGGGAGCCCACCCCTGATCCCAGGCTGGGGGGAAGCACCTGGGACACCTCTCAGCTCACAATGGTGGGCTACCCCTGTGTCTGGGGGGGGCACGTAGGGAGGGCTGCAAGAGTCTGAAGGTAGGGGCAAATGCCCCCAGGTGCTGGGGCTGTGGCTTCGGGCAGAGAACCCCAGCCTCCACTGCTCCTTGCAGCTGGGCCCTAGTGGCAGAAGCAAAGCCGCACCATTCTGGAACCTTAGGTTTAGGCCTCCGAGATCGGCACCAATGAACGTTTGCTCCCAAATTTTAAAAATTTACAAATTGCAGTAGGAAAAAGCTATCAAGAGAGAATTAGGAGAACTAACACTTTAGACCATCAGATACAAAAATGTAAAATCAAAATGGTGTAACCTGTCCGACAAAATAGACGTACTGAAATAGGATCAAAGAAACAAGAGGCTCTAAAAAAGAATGGAAAATATGAAGAAAAAAAGCAGATGAAACACCTAAAAATAAAAATGCAGTAACTAAAATGAGAACTTTGACAGAGAGGAGGTAGATCAGGTGAAGCAGAAGAGCGCAGAGTGAAGGGAAAACTGAGCAGAAGGGAGGATGCAGGGGAAGGGAGGCAGGGAGGCCTGGGGGGGAGGGGGCGTCCTGGGGGAGAAGGGGAAGAGGCTGGGCGGGCGGGAGGGATGGGAGGGTAAACGGGGGGGGGGGCGGGGGAGGGTGGGCCTGGGGCAAGGCCCGTCCACACCCATCTACCCAGCTTGGGGAAGGGAGGAGTGACCGCTGATGCCCCCCCCTTCAGCACAGGAGACCCTGAGCTCTGGGGAGCTCTGTCCAGGTTGGCATCAGGAGACCTCGGCACCTGCCTCTGTAGGGCTGGATGACGAGAGGCAGGCCGTGGACCCCCTCCCTCAAGCCTGGGTCCTTACCAGATGTCCAGAATGAGGAGTGTGGCGACAATGGCGTAGACCCCGTCGCTGAAGGCCTCCACCCGCTCCTTGCTGAGAGGTTCATGCAGGTCAAAAGTGAAGGGTTCCACGCTGTGAGCTGGGGGCTCTTGGGGGCCTGTGGACGCGAGGAGGGAGAAGCTGGCCAGGGGAGGGGACTCCGCAGGGACACCTGGCTGTCATGGGTGCCTGGGCCCTTCCCACACTCCACAGGCCTTAGGGAGCAGTGCCGAGGCCCCACACACCAGCCTGCCCGAGCACCTACCCACAAGCCTGCCCTTGCACCAGCTGGCGGCCTTGCTGACGTAGGGAAGGAAGATGACCGTTGCCATCAGCAGGTACGACTGCGTGAGACCCAGGACATGTCAGGAGGCGATGCGGTGCCCGGAATGCCACCCAGAAGCCATCCGCTCCAAAGGGACGGCAGCCCCAGCAACAGAAGAAAGCACATGTGACTTCTACCTCATCGAGCTGAAAAACTTTTGTGCGTCAGAGTATTTCCAGAGGAATGAAAAGGCAGCTCACAGAATGTGGGAAAATACCAGCAGGCCGCACAGCTGATGAGGGTCTGGTACCCGGGGCAGGCGGAAAACACCTCCACAGCAAAGACACAACACCCAGCCAAGGTGGGCAGACATTTCTCTGAAGAAGATACACAGTGGCCGACCCGCATGGGGAAAGGTGCTGAGCATCACCAACATCAGGGAAATGCGGGTCAAAACCACGGGCAGACCCCACCCCACCCCCCGCAGGACCGCTGCTCTCAAAGGAGCGGGACCGACAAGCCTCGGCGAGGACGTGGGGCGCAGCCGCCGTGGAAGACACCGCGGAGGGTCCTCAAAACACTAGGCACAGAATGAGCCCACAGCCCAGCCATTCCACGTCTGGGTGTGTTCCCGGGGAACGGAGAGCAGGGTCTCGATGAGATGCCGGCACCCCCGTGTTCACGGCAGCATCATGCCCAGCAGCTGGGACAGGGAAGCACCACCCCAGTGTCCGTGGATGGACCAGTGGCTAAGCAAACTGCGGTCCTTCCCATGACCGTCCAACGGGAGGGTGGATTCCTGACTCCTGCTACCACATGAACAAACTCGAAAACATTATGCTGAATGAAAGAAGCCCGACATAAAAACCTCACGTTGTAGGATTCCATTTACACTAATTACCCAGAGAGACAGGAAGTAGATCAGGGGTTTTCCAGGGAGCAGGGTGTGGTGGGGGGTGGAGACTGCTCACGGGGGTGGGGTTTTTGTTGCGGTGATGGGAACATTCCAGAAGCAGGTAGAGTGGTGGCCGCAGAGCCAATGCCTCTGGACTGGACGGGGGGAGTTTATGTTGTGCGTCCACCACGTTACTTGAGAAAGGGTGCAGGGCCGGGTCCTGGGGCGGCTCAGCAGATCCCGCCCTGGGCCCTGGCAGCACGAGCCCCCAAGGCCCCACACCACCCAGCCGGCACCCCGGCCCTGTCCCATGCCTGCCCAGGCCCATACCTGGCCCTCTGTCCTGCACAGCCAGTACTTCAAGGTCAGCTGATGTGGGGACACGACTACGCATGGCACAATCAGGGAGACAGCGGGACACGTCAGACGCGTCACAGACCTCTCCCTGAGCAAGTTCCCGTGTTTCAAGAGACCGCAACGCGAGCATCATTCAACACACACCCTGAGGGAGGTGCCGCCCAGCTGTGACGCAGGTACACAGGTAGGAGGCGGCCCACCACTGTGGGATGGGGATCGGCAGGAGGGCGGCCCCAGCAGACGAGGGACCTGAGTCTGGTGCGGGGCTGGGAACACGACACAAGGGGCATCTAAACGGATGCTGGCAGGTGAGGCCCTGGGCCCTGTGGGCATCGCCATCAGAAGAAGGCAGTCCACAGGGAGGACAGGATGGCCTGGACCAGGCTGGTGAGAAGGGGCTGGACCTGGAAGGTGGACCCGACACAGTGTCTGGCTGAGGCAATGTCTGGAAGGATGGAGGCTGCAGTGGGCAGGCCTTGGGGGTCAGGAAGCTCCGACGTGTTGTTTCACAGGCAGTGGTGGGCATGGGGCTCCAGGGGAGGAGGTGAGGGGGCGGAGGCAAGGGGCCAGAGGGAGGAAGGCTCATGGACAGGTGAGTGCGGGGTGGATGGAGAGCTGACTGATCCATCACAGAGCGCCACGGCCTGAGTGACCCCATCCTCTGAGGCCCCTGACCTACTTACTGACACTTGGACCCTCCCAGTCTGGTGGCTCAGGTGTCCCCTCCCCACTGCCTTCATCCCACCAGGGCATGGTCACTGCCCAGCCACACATGGACCCAACGCTGTGTCACCTGTTACCCCCAGGACACACTGGACACCAGCCCATGCAGCCCAGGCCCTGGCAGTGGGCACAGACTACCTTGTCCTCCGCTCGGCTCACCCAGGCCACCCACACCACACACCCCAGCCGTCCCTCCGATCCTCCATGCAGTGACCCTCGTCATTGCTCAAGCCCTGACTTTGTCCAACCAGTACGTGCTGTTGACCACCCGGAACGCACAGCCAGGAGAGACGGTCCCACTCAAAACCAGGACGTGTACACGTCCTCGGACCATATGCCCCTTACTGCTGACTCCTGTCCAATGCATCCCCCTGCTGGCCCTGCCCTGTCCACTGGGAGCGACCCTGCTAGAGGCCACAGCCAAGGATGCCCTGCCCGACCCCAAGCGCCCCTGCAGCATCCTTCCCACCAGCACCCCTGCACCTCAAACATGCTCAAGACTGAGGAGACCAAGCAGTGTCCTGAGGCCTGCCCCTCACCTGACACGCCAGTGTGCACCTTCCCCCGCTCTACCTGCCCGGCCCTGACCTCTGGACGCCTTGGCCGCTCAGCCCCCACCAGGCAGCTCCGTCCTGGAGGGAACGATGCTCAGCAGTGGCCCTTGCTAGCCTATCTGTTTCAAACTTGGCATCTCCTGAAATGTTTACTAGACATTTAAAACAACATCAACCATTTTTTCACAGTTACGATGCTTTGGGCCTGAAACTTCACTGCGCTTCACGAGAGCTCAGGTCCAGGCAGGAGCCACACATAAAGCTTCCACAATCGACTCTGAGACAGTTGCTTGTTTGTATTTCTCTGCATTCCTGGACAATGGAAGCGTTCTAGAACAACGTGCCTATTAAATTAGCTAAGGGCTAAGAGGGCACTAGCCGACCTTGATTTCTGTGATCTGGCTGGCACAGCTCCAAGTTCCAGCATCCCTGCACGGGTGGTGGTGTGCACGGAGCTGTCCGTGCGAAGCATCCTGACCTCTGACCCCAGCTGGGTCCCCCTCCACTTCTCAGTGGGATCTTCTTTCTGCGCTCTCTCTGGGCCGCTCGTACCCTCTGCGTGGGTCTTTAGGACACTTCCCCACCTGCTCACACGGTTTATCACTGTGCGTCCTAAGGCGCCTCTTGCCTGTCGTCGTGGCAATGCCCCTGGAACCCCCACCCAGAAGCCATCCAGTGCCGGCTGCCCCGGTGGCCTCATGTAGACCCCTTACTCGCCCAGGGAACAAGCACAGCCCAGACTCCGGGCATCTGAGTCTCTCCCGTCTTGTCTTAAAGCTTCGCCCGCTTGGGGAAAACGTGGGTGGTCATGGCCAGCTGGCTGCCCCCATTGGACCCTGTATCTCTTCATGCGGGCCTGGCTGGCTGGGGTGCCCGTTCACCTGCACAACAGGTCCCGCTGGTGGTGGGGAGGCTCTCCCTCCGGCTGCGCTCCCTGGCACTCTGGGCACCAGACCACGTGCCGGTGGTCCCCTGAGACCTCTGCACAGCTCTCTCCCCCCAGCCCCACCCTCCCGGGGGCATCAGTGAGACAGTCCCCCCTCCCCGCCTCCCTGCTCCCCCCGACTCACCAAAGGGTAGAAGAACAGGGAGAAGCCGGCGGCCATGAAGCACAGCGCCGGGCCCCTGAGGACGATGCCCAGGATATGCTGCCGGTAGAGGGCCCTGTGGATGGAGCGCTCTATCTGGGGGTGCAGGAGGTGGGGGAAGTGGAAGGCATACACGACGACCAGCGCCTGTGGGAGAGGAGGCTGCAGGCAGAGGCAGGGGCCTCTGGCCAGGGACCCCTGCCCCCACGCCCACGGACGGAAGCCGCACGGGCAAGAGGCGCGCGCACCACGCCGTGCCCTGGGGGGGGGCGGACAGGGGACAGGAGCCTCTGCCTGTCTCTCTGGGCCGCGTGGGGGGGATCTCCGAGAGGCTTGCCCCACCAGGCACCACAGGGCACTGACCCTCTCCAGGCCAGCACAGGAAGCCCAGGCTCTAAGAACCTCTGCATCTTCTGCCGCAGGCGTGGCAGGGCGCCTGGGCGGTCACTCTACAGCATGCCCCGCGAGCACGACTCTCGCCACACGTGTGGACAACGTGTGCGCAGGAGGACAAGCGTGTGGGGGAGGGGAGGCAGGCCGGGGTGTCCTACCTGCACGGCCCCGATGGCGATCACGCACATACAGAACAAGAAGATGCCCAGAGGCACCTCGGGGAAGGTCACCATTAAGGAAAACTGCAGCCAAGAACACAAGACAAGACAAAACCAGGTTCTGCAGGGCCCCAGAGCTCATGAGCCTCCTGCTCTCAGCCGGGCACACACATCCGGCAGTAGACCCAGAGGGTGTCCCTCCCTACCAGAGCAATTCCACGGAATGCTTTAAGCCTTTAAAGCCGAAATGTCATCAGATTCTTGAAGAATTCTGTGACACACAGCCCTGCCCACCCAGAGCACAGTTCTGTCCGAACTGAGAGTGGGGGCAGGCATGAAGGCATTGCTGGGGAGGAGCCTGGGACGGCAGCAGTGGGATGGGGGGCCAGGCAGGAGCCGCGAGTGTTGGTGAGCATGGACGGGATGCCCCTCGTTGGGCCCGTAAGAGGTCAAGCTGGTGTCTCTGCCATTGCAGGCCCCTTTTGGGGAGGCTTTCCCTTCCTTCAACCAGCCTGGGAACCCTAGGTGTGCCCCACCCTCAAAGCAGCTGTGAATGTAACTCTGTGCTTGGGCCCTGGACCACCCAGTTGGTCTGAGAGTTTCTGAGGAAGCATCCGGGGTCTCGAGTCCTCTTGCCCAGGGGAGGGCAGGCTGGCCCCGGGGAGGAAACTGCAGGTACTTACGGTGAATGGTAGGAAGGTGATGGTCATCATGCAGGCCTAGAAAGGAGGAGGAAGGGAAGGAGGGGAAGGCAGGCAGGTGGCTCCAGGCCCTGCTGCCCAGGGTGACCTCTGGCAGTGCCCCACCCCAGAGGCATGTCACTGTCTACCTCCTAGACCCCAAGGAAGCTCATACCCTTGCTGCCCAACAAGGAGGGGAGGGGGCTCATCTTGTCAGGGGCGCCCCCGGGGGAGGACGTGGGAGGAGCCCAGGAGCGGGTGGTGGGTTCCAGGCTCCGTACACCAGAGGTGCCAGAAAGGCCGAGCCCCTGCTTGCCCTCTTCAGAGGATGGGCCTACAAACACTCGTTTCTCAAGAAACGGAAGGACGACTTACCAGGTTGAGCAAGGCAAGCGTGTCGTCTATTTTCCCAACAACCTGGAACAGTCTAAACCGTGTAAGAAAATCAGGAAGATGTGCTGTCAATAAAGAGGCTCTAACAGCATCATACACATGCTCCAGCATTTGCTGATGAAAATGTCAATAAAAGATGTCATTTTGGCAGAAGAGGGAGGGGCAGGGCCAGAGGGAGAGAGAGAATCTTAAGCAGGCTCTAGGCCCAGTGTGGAGCCCAACACGGGGCTCAAGCTCACGACCCTGAGATCATGATCAGGCCAAAATCAAGAGCCTGATGCTTAACGGACTGAGCCACCCACGTACCTCAAATATGTCATTTTTAACCAAATTTAAAATTCTACCTAGCACAAACTTTGGAGGACACTGAAAAAACAAACAGGATATCCTAAGTCCCTAGAAACTGCACTGCTCACATTTTCACGGACTCTTGTAACTTGGAGTGCATGGTTTCCAACAGAGCCGGGGTGGGTATGCAGAAGCCATGGAGGGAGCTGAGGAGGGAGGACGTGCCCTCGGGAGGCGCCTCAAGTTCTCTGGGAGACTGGAAACCTGAGAAGGAGGAGTTCAAACCTCCAGGGAACTTGTTCTTCAGGTCTCGCGTCCAAAGACCACTTTTAAAAGAGGAAGTCCTGGACACCTGGGTGGCTCAGTCGTTAAGCATCTGCCTTCGGCTCAGGGCACGGTCCCAGGGTGCTGGGATTGAGTCCCGCGTCGGGCTCCCTGCTCTGCGGGGAATGTGCTTTTCCCTCTGCCTGCCATTCCCTCTACTTGTACCCTCTTCTCTGACGAATAAATAAATAAAATCTTTAAAAAAAAAAAAGAAACAAGTCCTTCCAGGGATGCCATTCACTAAACCTGCTGAAACACCCCACAGAACAGAGAGATGGTTTGATATGGAGGCAGGAAGGAGTGACAGAAAACTAAACACAGGGCCAAGGACCACGCGCAACTGAGGAACTCGCCCAGCTCCTCCTTGGAGACCCTGCAGGGCTCTGACCCTCTGAGGACAAGACCTTCCCTGGGCAGGGCTCAGTGGGCCTCAGTCCCCCCTTCCTGGGGGGGTCTGCATCCAGCCAGGGGCCAAAAGGGGCCCGAGGGGGCCAATACTCAGGGCTGCATCCCCTCGGGATGGCAGCCCCACTGGTGACCCACGGAGCCTGGGGGGACGCACACGGCCGTGGGGGCCCCGGGCGGATCTGTGCTGCTCTGGGCACTGCGGCCCCCAAGGGTGGCCATCGATGACCCAGCACACACGCGAGGCTCTGTGTGGCCCTGTGCATGCTGCTGGAGCGACAGGAGCTCAGCCACATCGGCGGCCTGCACGGCCACCAGCAGGACCAGACAGAGGGTGGTTGTAGCTTCTCACTCTCCATGGACAATCGAGGTGGAAGGGAAAAGCCCTTCCCTAAGCCCTTATGAAGGGCCGCCTGTCCCCACCAGAAACGGTCATCTTGCTGAAAACAAGTTTGTAACGTAAAATGTTAAGATACTGTCAACGCGAGCGCCTGCATCTGAGGGGCTCCAGGTCTCCCTGTTCGCCGGGCACCCCCAACCAGAAGTGTTTCCTCTGCAAGGGCAGACCGATAACGGAGGGCATCCGTGCCCACATCCACCCCAACGCTCTTCCTGAGAGCCCGCCTGTCCCGCCTGGGGGTCAGGGGTCCCCTGCAGCCCCTCCCGAAAAGAAGGCTCTGGCTCGGGAGTGTGCATCGTGCAGCCTCTTCCTCCTCGCCAGAGTCCCGGGACCAGGCAGAGGGAGCGTGCATGCACAGCGCAGCGCCACAGGGATGCACGAGGCAGTCCGCCTGCAGTCCTGCGCTTGCCCTGCCCCGTGCCAGGTCGAGGCCCAGCGCGTGTGCCCGTGGGAGCGGGCGACGCTGTGTCATGTGGAGGCGAGCAAGCGGAGGCCTGCAGCCACGGGGCACACACACCGAGGGAGCCACAAACACGTGGAGCTCAGTCTGGAAAAAGCCCTCAGCCTGGCTCCGTACCTTGTGTGTGCTGCCCAGGCCACAGTCACGATGAGAAAGGTCATCAGATAAACAGCAATCCTGGTTGCTAGAAGTTTCTGTATACTTCTGTCAAACTGGCGGAACAGAAGAGCGTCAGCATCAGATTTTACTCTGCGGCAGCCAGAGGGCGGCCCCATGCAGGGCCCGTGAAGGGTCCTTGGATCGGCCTCTACCCCAGCCCCTCCCTGCGGAGAAGAGGCTCCTCTTCGGGGTAGCCTCCCAGCCCCCGACCCCTTGCTCCACACCACCCATGCCCCACATCCCACAGGTGCCTATTTGGGGATCTTGTGTGGAGCTTCCCGCTGAAATGACGGCTCTTGAGGCAGAGACTCTTTGTCCAGAGCAGAGAGCCAACCGAGCTGCCAGGTATCCCAATCTGACGTAGCTATGAAGCCTGGGGAGGTCGTGGAGGCACCTCCCCCAGGTGGGAAGTGACTTGCAGGCATGATGGGGAAAATGGAAATGAGCTGGACACAAAGCTTGGACTTTATCAGCAAAAACTCAAAGTGGAAAACTGATTGCTTTGCCCTTTTCTCTGGTTCTTTACCCGCAACTGGGTGTCTCACCCAGTATCCCAGTACTTCACTGAGGACTCAGAGTTTCTGAATTGCTAGGTTTTCTGGACCTTGACTAGTCTTTCCCTTCAAGTTGGGAGGAGTGCCTGCCAGCTGACACCTTCCAGCACTGTCCTCTCTGTGGGCGTCCCCAGACCACTGCACAACTTTCTGGCTCAGAGCTTCTCCACGAACCAGCTAACACACACAGAGATTTCACGACGACAAGTACTGCTCTCCAAAAAGATGACCCCAACTGCAGAGAAGTGAGGTTTACTCATACACCTTCCCGTGCCACCTGACATCTCCTGTTACCATCCGCACCCCAATCTTTTTTTTTTTAAAGATTTTATTTTTTTTTAGAGAGCGAGCATGTGCGGGATGGGAAGGGCAGAGGGAGAGAATCTCTAGTAGACTCCCCCACTGGGCGCAGAGCCCGATGTGGGGCTTGATCTCACCATCCATGAGTCAGGACCTGAGCCGAAACCAAGAGTCAGACGTCCAACCGACCAAGCCCCCAGGAGCTCCTCATCCACACCCCATTCTGAAATTGGTAGCACTGAGGTCTCTGACCTGGCCCAGGCCCAGGCCCTCCCCAGAGAAGGTTCTGGAGCAGGCACAGCTAGGTGAGCACCAGGGCCCCAGTGGGTAGCAGGCTGCCTTTGAAGAGGGCAGCTAGGGAGCAGAGTGGCACCGCTGCGGCTACCGGGCTCGACCTGCATTTCTACTTAATTCTGTTCAAAACCCTACCAGAGGTACCAGTCACTCTTCCAGAGATGAAAAAGACAGTCTAAGCAGCTCCTGTAATTCCCAGCTGCATCCAGGCTAAGCATGCTAGTTGGGCCTGGAGCTCAGACGGCAGCTGGCAGGCCCAGCAGCCCCAGCATCTCCCACCCTCACTCCTCCGTGCCCCAACCACACCCCCGTTCACACTGAGGGGCTGAGCGAGGCACGCTCACACAGGCATGCCCGGGGACTTTCAAGAGTCTTCTGAAATCGCGTCCAGCTTTTGAGGTGCTGTGTGTCACTACTTAATTTATGAAACAGAAATATTCTCTTAATACAAATGGAAACTCTGCTTTAGGAACTGTTTCCCACTCACTTCTATGATAAAACCCATGTGCCCCTGTGCACTGAGGAGGCCCCCAGCCCAGTAGTAACCATCTACCGTGACGGACACTCTGGGGGAGCCAGGAACAGGTTTCCAGGCCCACAACCAGATGGGCTACTGCACTTTCTATTCTCAACCCACCCTCAAGGCTCACTTTGAGGGCACTGACCCTATTTGCAGGCCAGGATTGGGGCCGACCAGGGTGGCCGAGGGAGCAGAAGACGACCTCGCCCCAGCCCTCCCAGCCAGGCACATCTTGGGTGGAGCCTAGAATTGGGCTTATGGACTGAGTCTCCTGCACCCTCACCCTCACCCTGGATGCTGCAGACTGTGGTCCCCAAGTACCTGTTCCGGGGAGATCTCCGTGTGGGTCACAGGCAGGATCTATGAGAGCAAAGACACAAAAAGAACCAAGGGACATTTCTTGGGCTGTGCACAGACCACTCCTTGGATGCCACGGTGCCAGGGACTTGGGCCAGTGCTGGACTGCTCCCCCCACCCATCCAGCTGCCTGAGCGGCCGGGAGACCCCAGGACACTGCTGAGACAGGGCAGGGTCTATACTGGGCCAAGCTCTACCAGAAGACTGTCTTGAGAGGGGGTGGCCAGGGGTCCTGATGTGAGAGGGGCTCTGGGTGGGGCCCCACACGGACCATCACAGTGGCAATGATGGACAGGAGTGCATCACTGAAGCTGAGCATGCGGTGTGAGTGCTGGATCCCGTCAGCAGCGTCCTCATCCTTCGTGCCCGTGGGGGAGTCTCCCTGTATACTGAGGGCCGGTTCTGGGCTCTGGGGCTCGGACATGGTGGGGCCTGGGAAGAAGCACAGGTCTGAGCAGGCCAGAGTGCCACTGGGGCCTACCCCTGCTGCCTTCTGCCGCGACACAGGGTGGGTTGGTGCCTGAGAGCAGGATGCCCTTCCCGACGGGGGCTTAGTGGTGGTTGGAAGGACCCCCTCTGCCACCGGTCCTCTCCCAGGAGGCCCCTGTATTTCCAGCCTGCAGGAGGAGCACCACTTCACTGCTGAGCACTATCATCTAGGAGC
This sequence comes from Mirounga leonina, assembly GCF_011800145.1. Taxonomy (NCBI): domain Eukaryota; kingdom Metazoa; phylum Chordata; class Mammalia; order Carnivora; family Phocidae; genus Mirounga; species Mirounga leonina. The sequence continues at coordinate 81,259,777 of NW_023270323.1, forward strand.
CACGCTCAGTGCCTGCCTCCCCTCTGGAAACGGGAGAAACGAGAGAAAGCACAGACACGTGGTAGGCACTCTCCACGCTGTGTCACCAGCCTGAAACCGTTGAGCCCAACACCAGACCACTGCACTGCTAGACACTTTCATCCTAAATGTGGGATGTTCTTGCTTCCAAGTACTAGCTAGGCCCGACCGTGCTTGGCTTCCGAGATCAGACGAGACTGGGCGTGTTCAGGGTGGTATGGCTGTGGCCTAATGTGGGATGTTCTATAGGACCAAGTCCCAGAGGCTTGGACTAAAACAGAGTGCCAGCCCCCCCGCAAGGACAAGACAAAATGAAAAAGAGCCCCACCTCCAGAAACAGATAAAGGAGGCTTACCGGCAATTTCTGGACAAGAAAAACAAATTGAGAACAAACATGTAAGATATTCAGCTTCATCAGCAACTAGGGAAATGCAAGTGAAAACAATGAGGTACCACTAAGGTCTACAAAAGCCTGTCAAGAGTGATGAGGTCGCGGGAATGTAAGTGACGCTACACTCATATGAAGACAAAAATAATAAAGTGTGGTGTGCGCACCCCTTGTACAAGGTGGGAACTCCATTTCTGGGTGTAGCCTCAGGCGTGTGGACAAGGGAACAGAGACGCACAGGATATGCACTGGTGTAGTTTATTTTAATAAATGTCAAAAACGCTCTATTATTAAACACTAAATGAGTTGTTAAAAAGTGCTAAGAACTGAACGTGTCCCCCAAACTCCTCCGTGGAAGCCCTAACCCCCCGCAGGATGGCATCAGGAGGGGGGACCCCAGGCGGGGGTGAGGTGAGGGATCCCCCAGATGGGACCCGTGTCCTCACAGAAGAGGAGGAGAGGGGAGAGGTCGCTGGCCTCCTGGTGAGGACACCGCGAGAAGGTGGCCGTCTGCAGGCCGCCACCTCGATCTCAGACTTCAGCCTCCAGAACCGTGAGAAACAACGGTCTGCCGCTGAAGGCCCGGTCCGCGGGGTTTTGTGATGGCGGCCGAGCGACGGAGACAGGAAGTGAAGATAAATGAAATAGATCTAGGCACGTATCAAACTCAGAAACACAATGTTGAGAGAAATAAATCATGTTGCAAAAACAATACATGTACTATTGTACCATTTATATAAATGTTTGGAACACAGCGTGATTATACAAACATGCACAGTAAGAACAGGGGAGCAAGGCACTCACCAATTTCACGACAGCGCTGCCATGACCTTGGCAAGGAGGGGTGGGAGCTGGGGTGGGAATGGGGCTTTAGCTTTCTGATGTATCTAGCATTTATTTCTCACTTTGTTCACTTTCTAAAGCTTACATAAAGATCACCCCTTCTGGTGCACAGGTCTATAAATATTTGACAGATGCACACAGGTGTGTAACCATGACCACAGTCACAATGCAGTTCTGTCCCCGAGCACGCCCTCTGTGGTCAAGCCTTCCTCCACCCCAAATCCTGGCCACCATTCATGTTTTCTGTTACCATCAGTTTGCCCTTTCCAGACTGTCCCATAAATGGACTCGTACCCCATGGAACCGTCTGAGTCTGGCTTCTTTCACTCAGCATGGTGTGCCTGAGATTCACCCATGTTTTGGGAATATCGATAATATATTTTTTACTGCTATGTAGTTAATTCTACTGTATGGATGGACCCCTTTGTTCATCCATTCACTAGGTGGAAAACGTGGGTTGTTTCTAGTTTTGGGTGATTATAAATAAAGCCACTATAACGACTTGCACACAAGTATTTGTGTAAACATGTTTTTATTTCTCTTGGGTAAATACCTCAGAATGCGTCTGCCGGTAAATGCATGCTTCACTTTATAAGAAACTGCCCAAGCACTCATCCAAGGAGCTGTGCCATCGTGTACTCCTGCTGGCAGCGCGTGAAAATTGCAATTGCTCCTCATCCTCCCCAGCACTTAGTTTGGTAGGATTTTTTAAAAAGTTAGCTTTTAATTTTAGCTATGCTAATAGATGTGTAGTGTATCTTGTGTGCCATTTCCCTACTGAATAATCAGGTATTTTCATGTGCCTTTTATCTGTGTACCTTTTGTGGCAAAGTGTCTGTTAGAATCTTTTGTTTATTTTGGGGGGAGTTATTTGTGTTGTTGAGTTTTGAGAGTTCTTTATATATTCTGGTTAAAAGTCCTTTGTTAGGTACGTAATGTGCAAATATTTGCTCGCAATCTGTGAATTGTCTTTCATTCTCCTACCATTGTAGGAGCACATAAGTTTTAAATTTTGATGCAGTCTAGCTCAACTTTTCTTTCTTTTAAAGATCTTATTTATTTATTTGTCAGAGAGAGAAAGAGCACAAGCAGGGGGAGCAGCAGAGGGAGAAGCAGACTCCCTGCTGAGCAAGAAGCCTGACAACGGCACTCGATCCCAGGACCCTGACATCATGACCTGAGCTGAAGGCAGACGCTTCACTGACTGAGCCACCCAGGCGCCCCTGACTTTTCTTTCATGGATCATTCTTTCGGTGTCATATCTAACAATGCTTTGCTTAACTCAAGATGACAAAGATTTCCTGTTTTTTTCTATAAGTTCTAAAGTTTTAGGTTTTACTTTCAGTGTGTGATAGATTTTTATGTATTTTATAATTTTTATAAATAATTTAATACTATTATATAATTTTTAATATAATGTGCAAGGTATATTTGAGCTTCCCTTTTTTGCAGATGGATGTCTGATTATTCCAATACCACTTGTTGAAAAGACTATCCTTTCTCCACTGAACAGCCTTTGCACTTTGGTCAAAAGTTAATGGCCGTATCTGTGTAGGTCTATCTTGGGAGTGTCTATTCTGTCCAGTTGACTATTATGTACCTATCCCTTTGCCAATATCAGTCTTGACTACAGCTTCATAGTAAGTCTTGATAGCTGATAGAGCGAGTCCTCCAACTTTGTTCTTCTTTTTCAAAATTGTTCTGAGTATTCTAGTTCTTTTGCCTTTCCCTCACATGCTTCTGCTTACAGGGGCCCCTTTCCAGTTTCTCTAGGCAGAAAGACAGGGGTTTCTCTTAAGAGTTTTTGCTGTATGTGCAGCAATTCTCACAGCACAGCCCCATAGTGGATAGCTGGCCCATGGTCAAAGGTCAAATGGGAAAAAGACGTTAAAAAGTGGAAAACTCACACGTACATGGTCACTGCTCCAAGTTTCGAATACCTTTCCCAACCTATCGGCTTTGTACTGTTTTTAATATTTTATCTCGTTTTTACCCATCATCAGCAGGAGAGAAAGCCTGTAGGCGGCTTACTCCATCATGGCCAGCACTGAACTCTAACACTTTACTTCTCAAAAGAGAGGGGGAGAGAGAGGAGGGAGTAGAAGGCGGGGTGAGCAAGGAGGGTGAAAAAATTCATGCCAAAAAAGTAAGACAAAAAGTTACATGTGATTTTTAGGCACTGACTCAATTAGGAAACATATATCTGTTATATTGTTTTTTAGATTTTTTTATGTTTAAATTTTCTCAAATATTGTTTTTAAATAATCAGTAAATATTGAATATAGACACAAAAATCCTCAACAAAATGTTAACAAATGGAATCCAGCAATGTATAAAAAGGACTATATACCATGACCAAGTGGGATTTATTCCAAGAATGCAAGGTTGGTTTAAAATAAAAAATCAGTGACTGTAATACACCACATCAAAAGAACAAAAGACAAAAATGACACAATCCTCTCAACAGATGCAGAAAAAGCATCTGACAAAATCCAGTACCTCCTCATGATAAAAACAGTCAACAAATTAGGAATGGAAGTCAACTCTGTCAATCGGATAGATGGCATCTACAAAAACCTCACAGCTAACATCATACTCAATGTTCACCCCACGCCTGCCCCAGATCAGGGACAACACTATTCAACACTATACTGTCGAGGTTCTAGTCAAGGCACTTAGGCAAGAAAATGAAATATAAGGCATATATACTGGAAAGGAAGAAGTAAAACTACCTCTATTTGCAGGGGATGTGATTTTACACAAAGACAATCCTAAGGAATCCACACAAGAAAACTATTACATCTAATAAATGAGTTCAGTAAGGTTGCAGGAAACAAGATCAATATATAAAAATCAACTGCATTTGTATACACTAGCAAAAACCAATCTGAGAAGACACTTATGAAAACAATTACATTTATAATAGCATCAAAAAGAGTAACAAATTAGCAAAGTGCAAAACATTGTTGAAAGAGATAAAGAAGACTTAAGTAAATGGAAAGATATCCATGGACTGAAAGACTTAATATTGTTAAAATGGCAATACTTCCCAAATTGATGTACAGACTGAATGCAATCCCTATCAAAATTCCAACTGCCTTCTAATCAGAATTAACAAGCTGACCCTAAAATTCACATGGAAATTTAAGGAACCTTTGACTATTTATGGAATACCCAAAACAATCTTGAAAAAGAATAAAGTTGGACGACTCTCACTTCTCCATTTTAAAACTTACTACAAAGCTATGGTAATCAAGACAGTGCAGCATAGGATATATAGATCAACAGAGGAGAACTGAGAGTTCAGAAATAAACCACTACTTTATGGTCAACTAGCTTTTGATAAGGCTGCCAAAACCACTCGATGGGGAAAGAACAGTCTTTCCCACAAATGGTGCTGAGACAACTGGATATCCACATGTAGAAGAATGAATTTGGATCCTACCTCATACCATATACAAAAATTAATTAAAAATGGATCAAAGACCTAAATGTAAGAGCTAAAACACTGGGAGAAAATCTTCATGGCCTTGCATTTGGCAAAGGACTCTTAAATATGACATCAAAAGCACAAACAACAAAAATAGAAATTGGAGTTCATCAAAATTTGAATTTTCTGCCTCAAAGGACACTATTAAGAAATTGAAAAGATGATCACAGAATGGGAGAAAATATTTGCATATATCTGAGAAAAGTTTAGTATCCAAAATATATAAAGAACCCTTACAGTTCAACAGTAAAAAAACAACACAATTCAAAAAATAGGCAAAGGATGTGAATATACATTTCTTCAAAGAAAATACATTATCAGCCAACAAGCACATAAAAAGATGGACAACATAGGGGCTCCTGGGTGGCTCAGTCATTAAGCGTCTGCCTTCGGCTCAGGTCATGATCCCAGAGTCCTGGGATCAAGCCCCGCGTCGGGCTCTCTGCTCAGTGGGAAGCCTGCTTCTCCCTCTCCCACTCCCCCTGCTTGTGTTCCCTCTCTCGCTGTCTCTCTCTCTGTCAAATAAATAAATAAAAAATCTTTAAAAAAAAAAAAAGATGGACAACATCATTAGGTTACATTAGAGAAAAGTAAATCAAAGTCAAGAGATAATCATCCTCCAGGATGGCTATAATAAAAATAATGAAAAATAACAAGTGTTGGGAGGATGTGGAGAAATTGGAACCCTTGCACACTTTTGGTAGGAATATAAAATGGTGCAGCTGCTATGGAAAACAGTATGGTTCCTCCAAAAATTAACAGAGAATTACCAAAGGATCCAGTAATTCCATTTCTAAGTATATATTCAAAAGAATTAAAAGCAGAGACTTGAAGATACATTTGTATGTACACCAGTGTTCATAGCAATATTATTTGCAATGACCAAAAGGCGGAAGCAACCCAAGTGTCTACCTATGGATGAATACCTAAACAAAATGTGGTATATACATACATACAACATAATATTGTTCAGCCTTAAAAATGAAGTTCTCACATGTGTTACAATATGGACGAATCTTGAGGACATTATGCTAGCTAAGTGAAATAAGCCAGTCACAAAAGCATGAATACTGTATGATCCCACTTACGCAAGGTCTCTAGAGTAGTCAGATTCACAAAGCAGAACGGTGATTGCCAGGGGCTGGGTGGGGCAGGAGGAAGAGTGTTTAACAGGAATAGAGCTTCCGTTTGGCAAGATGAAGAGCTCTATGAATGGACAGTGGTGATGGCTGCACAGAAGTGTGAATGTACTTAACGTCACTGAACTGCACATTTAAAAATGGTTAAGATGGTAAATTTTATTAAGTGTATTTTACCAGGGTTAAAAAACCAAAAACCAGTGCCCAGCATACGCGTTCAAAACATGTTAGTTACATGTTACTTTCATCATGTATGTTTTTAAGACTCATGGTAATAAAAAAAATACAAGACTGAGTAATGAAATAAAGAATACAAGACAAAGTAGAGGAACATGGAGTTGAGGGATCATTTTTTTTTGTTTAAAGAGACTAAAGAATTTCAAAATCCCGATGGGAATAAGGAAAAGCTGGAATTTCACATAAAAGAGGGGAGGTAACCGAGAGCCGATGACCCCATAGGGCATTATGCACTGTGCTGGGCATTAGAGGTAAACACGAACAGGGTAAGCTTACCTGACACACATTAGGGCGCTGTGGGGGAACGGAGTCTGGGAAAGCTCTAAGAATGGGGTATGCCAGAGCGGAGTCTGGAAATATTTATGACAAGATGACAACAAGAGTAAGTGACACCTGTCAAGCAATAACTATGTGCCAAGCACTGTTCCAAGTACTTCATCTGTAATATCTCTTCTAATCCTCAAACAACGCTGTGAGAAACAGACAAAAAGGAATCAGCTGTGTGTGTGCCTGTAACACGGACAGCTTGGTGTGCAGCAGAGTGCAAGGGGTTTGGTAAGGCTAGAGCACAAGGCTCAAACTAGGAGATGCACCTAACGTAAGTGGGGACTAAATCAAAGAAGGTTGTGTGCCTGCCTGTTCAGGAGTTTGTAAATTATCGTGAAGATTATGCAGAGATGATGCACTTTTCTTTACATATCCTCTATACATGTGTTGTGTGTAGATACACACACACACAAGTAAAACATATATTTTGGATACAAGTCCATCATGTGATTTGTAAATACTTTCTCTATTCTGGGCTGTCTTTTCATTCTCTCGACAGTATATTCACACATACATATTTGCATATATTTAAATATACATATTTTAAATTCATAGGCTATTTTAAAATAAATTTATGTGTTTTTAGTAGCCCCCCACACCCAATGTGGGGCTTGAACTCACAACCCTGAGATCAAGAATCGCAGGCTCTACCGACTGAGCCACCCAGGCACCCCTCATGGGTTATTTTTTTGAGCAGTTTTAGGTTTGCAGAGAAATTGAGCAGAAAGTAGACTTACTATATATATCTTTTCCCCACTCCCCCTCCAGTTTCCCTTTTTTTTTTTTTTTTAAAGATTTTATTTATTTATTTGACAGAGAGAGAGAGAGAGAGACAGTGAGAGCAGGAACACAAGCAGGGGGAGTGGGAGAGGGAGGAGCAGGCTTCCCTCAGAGCAGGGAGCCTGATGCGGGGCTCGATCCCAGGACCCCGGGATCACGACCTAAGCTGAAGGCGGACGCCCAACCTACTGAGCCACCCAGGTGCCCCTCCAGTTCCCCGTTATTAACATCACATTAGTGTGATACAGCTGGTGCAACTGATGAGACGTATTGATACATCACTAACTAAAAGTCCATAGTTCACATTAGGGTTCTATAGGTTTTGACAAATATATGACTTGTATCCACCATTACACTATCATCCAGAAGTTTAACTGCCTTAAAAATCCTATGCTCCCTCTTTTTATCCCTCCCTCCCCCAGAAACCCCTGGCAACCATTCATCCTTTGACTGTCTCCACATTTTCTCCTTTTCCAGAATGTCATGTAATTGGAATCATTCAGTCTGTGGCCTTTTTTGACTGACATCTTTCACTTAGCAATATGCATTTAAGGCTCTTCCATGTCTTTCCATGGCTTGACAGCTCATTTCTTTTTACTGCTGAATAATAATCCATTTTATAGATACACCACAGTTTATCTGTTCACCTATTGAGTATCTTCAACAATGTATTTTGAAGTTTTTGATTTTGACTAAATCCAGGTTAACTGTTGCTTTTATCTATTATTTTTTTTATTTTATTTTTTTAAAATATTTTATTTATTTATTTGACAGAGAGAGACACAGCCAGAGAGGGAACACAAGCAGGGGGAGAGGGAGAAGCAGGCTTCCCGCGGAGCAGGGAGCCCGACGCGGGGCTCGATCCCAGGACCCTGAGATCATGACCTGAGCCGAAGGCAGACGCTTAACGACTGAGCCACCCAGGCGCCCCAACTGTTTCTTTCATTGATGTGCTTTAGTGTCATACCAAAATATCTCACTTTTTTAAAATAAGTTTTATGGTTTCAGGTCTCACATTTAGATTTATGCTTTAATTTTTGTATATAATGCAAGATACGGATTTTAAACATATGGATATCCAATTTTTCCAGCAACATTTTTTGAAAAGACTATCTTTTCAATTACTTTTATTCCTTTGTCAAAAATCAACTGACCTTATATGTACTTCCAAGCCAATTTCTGACTATTCTGATGCACTGATTTACTTATGTACCTTAAATCAGCACCATACTACTTTGATTACTGTGGCTTTATAATGAGCCCTGAAGTTAGGCACTGTAAGTCATATAACTTGTCCTTGTTCAAACTTGGGAGTATTCTACCTCCTCTGCAGTTCCAGATTAATTTTAGAATCAGTGTGTCAATTTTTACAAAAAGTCTGCTGGGGTTTTGCCAGGAATTGCACTGAATCTATAGATCAATTTGAGAAGAATCACTCTGACCAAATCTCCCGATTTATGAATATGGTGTATTCTTTCCATTTATTAAGGTCTTTAATTTCTCCCAGCCATGTTTTTTAGTTTCCAGTATATAAATCTTGCACATCTTTTTTCAAATTTATCCCAAGCATTTAATATTTTTTGATGCTGTTGTAAATGGCATTTTCCCCTCATTTCAACTTCCACTATCTTGCTGGTTATCTAGAAATAATGGCACTTATTTTTTGCATATTGATCTTGTACCCTGCAATTTTGCTAAATTCACTTACTAGGCCCAGTAGCTCCTTCTGTAGATCCCGTTTGTTTTTTATACATAGAGCCGTGAGTGTCAACTGAGGGTGCTAATGTCCCTCGAGGGACATTTGGCAAGGTCTGGAGACAATTCTGGTTGTGGCAAGTGACATGTCTTAATGATATCTAGGGGACAGAGGTAAGGGTGTTGCTAAATGTCCAACAACGTACTAGACAATGCCACCCCTTCACTTCAACAAGGAATTATCTGGCCCCAAATGTCAACGGTACCAAGACTGGGAAAGTAATATAAACAATTAGGTCATCTTCATAAACAATTTTACCTGTTACTTTCAACCTGGAAGCTTTTTTTTCCTTGCGTCATTACACTGGCGAGAATTTCTTACACAATGATGAACACAACTGTTAAGACCTGACAACTTTGGCTTGTTACTGATCCCGTCTTTTATTATTCTCTATGTCAGTATAGGCTTTTCATAAACGCCCTTATTATTTTATTTCAGAGGGAGAGAGAGAGAAAATGCACTTGGAGGGGAGGGGCAAAGGGAGAGGGAGAGAATCTCAAGCAGGCTCCATGCTCAGTGCAGAGCCAGATGTGGCCCAACCTCATGACCCTGAGATCATGACCTGAACTGAAATCAAGAGTCAGATGCTCAACCGAGCCACCCAGGAGCACCATAAATGCCCTTAATACGCTGGCCAAGTTTCATTTCATTCCTAGTTTGCTGGCAGGTTTTTTTTTTTTTTAATTAGGAACAGATAGATGTTGGGTTTTATCATGTTTTTCTCTGTGTCTAGTAAGATGATCCATTTGGTTTTCTTCTTCACTCTGTTAACAGTGTAAATTACATTGATCAATCCTCAAATGCTAAGCTAACTTTGCATTCCTGGGACAAACCTCACTTGGTCATGTTATACTATGCTTTGCAGTATTGGATTCAACTTGCTAAAAAATGTTTTAAAAGAATTTTTGTATCTATGTCCACAAGAGATATTAATCTTTTTCTTTTCTTATAATGTCTTTGTCAAATTTCAGTGTCAGAATAATGCTGTCTTTATAGAATGGGCTGGGCTGGTTAATACGTCCTTCCTTCAATTTTAAGTTTATGCAGAATTAGTAATATTTCTAGTTTTTAACTGTCAATTCAATGCTTTAATAGATATAAGGCTATTCAAGTTATCTACTTTTTTCTTGAGTGAGTGAGCCATGGTAGTGTCTTCCAAGGAATTTGTTCCTTTAGTCTAAGCTGCTGAATTTGTTGGCATAAAGGTGTTCATGTTCTCTGATTATCCCTTTAGCACTGACACCATTACTCTTATTCATGATATTGTTAATTTGTCTTTTTTTTTTTTCTGGTTCAATATGGCCAGGGATTTCTCTATTTTATTGATCTTCTCAAAGAATCAGCTTTTGTTGTCACTGATTTTCTCTGTTTTTGTTTTCTATTTCATTGGTTCCCACTCTGACACTTACTATTTCCCTTTCTGTACTCACTTTGGGTTTCATTTGCTCTTGTTTTTGTTTCTTAAGACGAATGGCTGAAATTACTGGTTTGAGATCTTCTAGTATAGTTTTGGCTACATTCCACAAATTTTAAAATGTCACGTTTATTTTCTCACCTCAAAATTCTAATTTTCCTTCTGATTTCTCCTTTGACCCATGGGTAATTTAGAAGTGAGTCATTCAGTTTCCAAATATTTAGATTTTCCAGATATCTGTTACTGATTTTCTAACTTAATCGCATCGAGGTCAGAGAACTTGTTTGTTTCATAGCCCAGAATATGATCCATCTTGGTAAATGTTCTTTACACACTTGAAAATGTGTATTTTGCTGGTATTGTGTAAAGTGTTCCATAAATGTCCATTAGATCAAGCTGGCTGATGGTGTCATTCAACTATATTCTTGGTGATTTTCTCAGTACTTGTTCTATCGTATATTGTGAAAGGGGTACTGAAATCTCCAACTACAATCTACAGCACCAACTTACAATTGGGTTTTGATTAAAAAAAATTTGGTTTTGCTTCATGTATTTTAAAGCTTTATTATTAGGTGCAAAACTGTCTAGAACTGTTACAACTTTTTGATGAATGTACTGCTTCATCCTTACGAAATGACCCTCTTAATTTCTGGCTGTATTCTTTGCTGTGAAATCTGCAGAGGCTTGCAGATGCAGACCATAAATTCAGTTTTAAACATGTATACACAACACGAGGTATCTAACAGCAAAGGCCTAAGAGCTCAGGAGAGAAGTGTGGAGATACAGACTGAGTGAACACGGTCCGTGTGGTGCCAGGATATGAAGGTGCTCCATAAATACTTATGATAAAAAGTCTGAGTAAACTCTGGTCTCCAAAGTAATTACACCATTTAAAACTCTACCTGATCCTAGGTCATATGAGGATAAATTCCAAATTCAAAGGAGTCCTGAAACTCTACCATGCTTTCTAGTGAGTTATGCACTAGGTTTTCCACAACAGCTATTTCCTACCTTTCCCACATTGCTTAAACCTTCGCTTTCTTACCTCCCGTCTTGTTTTCAGCAGGTGTTCCGTCTCCCTCATTCGTGGTGAAAAGAGAAGCCGCCAGAGAATTCCTTCGCTTTCATTCCAATCAACACCTAAGACCACCTGCAGCTGCAAGCCGTCCTCCCTCCCTGCCTCCCTCCCTCCGCTGTGAAAAGTGTGCGTCTTGTGCCCAAAGAGAGTTTTACTCTCCGTGCTCTCGGTGTCACCCCTCCCTCTTCGTACAGGCAAACCTCCTCGCCCCACAGGCTCCCTCCCAGCAGCTTCAAGCTGCTCGGGAATTCCCATCAAGGCACCTCAGCCGCACACCGTCTTCCAGCTCCCACACCTCCTTCTCCACAGCCAGACGTCGAGTCACCTCCAAGTGTCCGCTTCTTTATTCTTCCTCCGCCCCAGCACTGCAGCGGGACTGTCCCTGAAAGATCCCAGGATCATCCCGCTGGCGCTAGACCTAAGGTACGTCTTTTCTTCCTTTTCCTACGTCCCCTCAAACAGCTTCCTGGGCTCTGGGACGCGCCGCTCTCCCTCTGCGTGTTCTGGCACCCTCTGCCTAACTCCGTTTTCCGCTCTCTTCGGCTCTCGGACAGTCGGCCGCCGTCGACTCGCTGAGGACGTCAGCACCGGTCGGTGGCGCGGCCTCTTCCCCGAGCCCTCGGGGCACCAGGCGAACGCGCTGCTGGGGGACGCCCGCCCCGGGGGAATCCCAGCGGGAACGCTTGCCGACCACGGCCAAGCAGGACACGGTCGGGCCCGGCGCCTGCTCCGACAAAGGCAGCGGGCGGGGTACGGGGGCCGAGCCTTCGGACCCGTCTTCCAGCCCGCGAGAGAACGCGAGCCGGCAGACGACATCAGGCGCCGAGCGGGCCGGCGAATGGCCTCCCCCGCAGGGGCAGCCGCAGGTGGCGGGTGACCGCGATCCGGGGCCCAGCGCCGCCAGCTCGGACGCTTCCACGGAAGCTGGGAACGGGGCTTCTTAGAGTTCTTCCGGCTTCTGGCAGCAACCACCTCGTGTGCTCAGAACAAACCCTCAGACCGGCCCCCCCGAACCGAACCAGCTAGGCGCGCGCCCGGTGCTACCGACCTTGCTCCACAAGTCGCGGGGAGTGTCGCCGGCTGGGCGGCCCAGCTGGCGCTTCTCAAGAGCTGCGGCCCAGCGAGCCGCTCCCGGCCGCGGCTGACGCCCCCGTAGGCCCGAGCACCCGGAAAGGAGCCTCCGCAGACACGGCCGCACGCCGGGCCCGGAGCCGCACCGCCCGCCCGCCAGGCGCCCGGAGCGCGGCGGCCGGAAGCTCGTCGCGAGGCGGGCGGCGCCGCGCAGGCGCGATCCGCGCCCAGGCATCTGCGCACGCGCACGCGCGCCTGCCGGCACGGCGTTCTCCGGCGCTGCGCCGCGCCCCCGCGCGCCCACGTCGCGGCGTCGGGGCGGAAGATGGCGCGGCTCGGGGCCGGCGGTTGCTGAGCGGACCCGGACGCCGCTGGACCCGAGCTCCCCGCTCCGGCGCGCGCTGCGGGGCCGCAGCCATGTCGCTGCTGCAGTCTGCGTTGGACTTCCTGGCAGGCCCGGGCTCCTTGGGCGGCGCTGCCGGCCGCGACCAGACGGACTTCGTGGGGCAGACGGTGGAGCTGGGCGAGCTGCGGCTGCGGGTGCGGCGAGTCCTGGCCGAGGGTGAGGCCCGGGCCGGGGGCGCGGGGCCGGGCGCGGGGCCGGCGGGGCGGGGGCGGGGCGGCCCCGGCGGGGGGGGGTGGGGAGGGTCGCCGCGACGTGGAGCGGGTCAGGCCGACCCGGCGCGACTGCGGCGGGTGAGTGAGCGGGGTCGGGGGCTGGGCGCTTCCTTGCCGGAGGCGTGGCGGTTGTGGAGGCGCGGGGCCGACCTGCGGCCGGAGGCGAGCCGTGCCAGTGGGGGAGAAGGTGGTGGGCAGGTGAGGGGCCACGGTGGGCCGGAAGGAAGGGGACCCAGGAGGCTGGGCAGTGCGCCGGCTGGGTATGAGTCAGGGCCCGTGCCTGGCGCTAGGGCCGTTGTGGGGGTGATGGGGCGGCCCTGGATTTCTGGACATCGGGCTGACTTTTTGGGTGCTGCGCCCCTGGGTGACGGTGGCGGCTCTCCCTGGATGTTGGGATAGACGGTACCGTGACCCGTCGCCCAGCTTCCTCCTCTCGCCGCCTGTTTGCCTTGCCCGATCTCTGCTGTGAGTCCACCCAAGTTAGGGCATGCCCGCAGTCGTGACCTGTCCAGAGCCTTGCAGGTTGGACTCGTCAGTCGCGGAGGACTTTCCGGGCCATCCTCTAGTCATCTTTGTTTCCGCACGCGCGCTCCAGCTTCCTGACGTCCTTTCTCTTCCTCACACAGAGTCTATTGCCGTCGTCGGCGTGGTCCCCTTCTCTCCTCTGGATTTTCCTTACGTTTTGTCGGGGCGCCCACAGGGGTATGTCACACTTTGCTAGCTGGGATGCTTGCTGGCTGAGCGTGGTTGGCTCTGGGGCTGGTGCTGGAGCAGAACGGCCTTCCCCTGAGTTAGCGTGGGGCGAGGGAGTGGTGCACGGTGGGACCACAGGCCTGTCGGGGGCAGCTCTCAGGACTGCGGGCTCGGCCTGTCAGGCGGCCCGACCTCCTGCCCTGTGTGCTCAGTGGAGTCGGGAAACTGGCGACCCTTCTGAAGTCCGCGCTCCTAAAGGCCTGAGGGGGTGTTCTGGCTGTAGCATTATAACACGCTTTTTCTCCACTTGGGTAAAAAACAGATTTGGGGCGTGACTTTCTTACAGAGGTGGGGCCAGGACCTCTATGAACATTGAAAGAGTGAGAGTTCCCAAAATACCAGGCAATTATCTTGGTTTCTTAAGAGATTCATAGTGGACAGTAGGTGGGTTTTGCCTTCTGGAGTTTAAAATTAGACACACACTCCAGTGAGGGAAAGACAGCGCAGTATTGGGGGAGCCTTGGGGCAGGGCAGGCAGCGGCGAGGGTTCCAACAGGCCAAACTGAGGTGAGAGGGTTGAGAGTGCGCCCCTACCAGGGCAGGGGCGGGACCAGGCAGGAGGAGGGGTAATCAGCCATGGGAGGTGGGTCCTCTGGAGCAGGAAGCTTCCTGGTCGCTTAACACACAGGACAGAGAACAAGGAAATGGGAAGGAGCCAATATGGTTGTGCAAAAGAACCCACTCCCTTTGCTATCTAGACAAGTCAGGATATAAAAATACCCCTCACAGTCTTGGTCTTTAGAAAAGTAACAGAGCCTTGTAGCCTTTAAAGCTTGAGAAGCCTCTTCCTGAACTTAAATGGTAAGAAAGCCATGTGAAGTCTTTCAGGAAAAACAGCAACTCTGGAACCTAGGCTGTGGGAGTTCATGCTGTCTTGCGGTAAACGTGGGGAAGGTTCCAGACCCGAAACCGTTGGGTAGAGATGTTGACAACTTCACAGTTCTTCAGGCTTCGGAAAGATAGCAGACATCCTGTATATCCTATGATATTCCTACAAGAGTGGGGAAGGTCTTTAATAATCGGATAAATCATATATCCATGATTAGATGAGTGAGTATCCTCACTGTGGGGTAATGAAGTCTTTAAATAGCCCCACCTCAGTTCATGTCAGGTGTTGCCCCAGATGAATTTAGGATAGATCAGATTTTGCTGTCAGGTGGTTTAGGGAAAAAGACATTATTTTCATGGCTTTTTGGAATTTGCATCTGGAGCATGAAATGGGCTGTGGGGCAGAACTGTGGAGCCAGATGGCTTCCTGATCTTTTGACAATTGGTTTTAGGTTTTCATTAAAAAAAAAAACCGCAGTGTCAGAGATGCTGGGCCCAAGCAGATTCTAGAATACATTCTTTATGATCTCTTGTTTTGGATTTTGCACGTTCTTGCTTGCTTCCTACTGTCCAGAGAGGTAACAGAGGTGATCGCTCTGCCAAGATGGGTTTTGCCCCGAAGGTGAGTCCACCTCTCCAGGGACTGACTTTGGCTGCACTGCCAGTGATGTGGACGGGGTGGTGTGTGGGCAGCTCCTCAGAGAAAGAAACAAGTCCGCAGAACTGTCCCGTAATGTATGTGTAACTAGTCGTGTGTGTTTGCTGGAACACCGTGTGCCATGTGTCCTATCAGTGGCCTTTGATGAACGTGGGTCCCCTGTGTTCTGTTTGGGGTCAGTGCTGGCCCGAGAAGCTGCGAGGGCACTCGCCACACCCCGGCTGTTGTCCTAGCCCTCCACCCCTCTGCTTCCTGGCCCCTGCTTTTAGAGGGCTTCTCCCCTGTGTGCAGTGTCAGGATTGGTGAGGGCACAGGGGCCGTTTGATCGGCTGGCAGTCGCAGGGTTGTGTGATAGGACTCTCGGCTGGAGGGTTCAGAAGCCACTGGGGTTGGTGTGACGGAAGGAGAGGATCGTAGGTTGAATCAGGACATCCTCTACAGGGATACACAGTGTAGCACATTTTAAGTTGATTTGAAAAGATGATTGGGCGGTCGTTGCTCACTGACATTCTAGCATATGGCTCTTTCACACAGGAAGTGTGCCTGAGCCCTGTGGCTTGGTGGTCTTGTCCCGAGTATCTTTCCGCTCGACTTCCGTGGCTGCTCTCACCCAGGGAGGGGTGCTGAGTGGATTTTTTCTCCAGCACGGATAACCGAGGTCTTTGCAGGAAGGGCTTACACCTTGGGCAGCTGGTTCTAGTATTCAGAATGGCGTGGTTCAATCTTGTTCTGAATTGCCCTCTCTTAGTTCTCCTAACCCCACCCTCTAAACTTGCCCCTTGGCGACTTTAACATCAGCCCCTTACCCTTCGTGACTGACACCTAGTGTGAAGTAGTAACGATAACCAGCGCAACAGCATTTATGGAGTTTTGACTGTTTGGCGGGCACAGTCCCTGGGGTTTCCTGTGGCCTGTCCTCCTGACGGTGGCTGACAGCACGGGCCGTCAGTAGCTTGCCAGCGCTGCCAGCCAGTGAGTGGTGGAGTTGGGACTGGTGGGGCGTATCTTTGGTCACCCACGTGGTGGCGCAGGTCCCCCTGTAGCATGTGTCCTGCAGGGAGAAATGTCCAGAGGATGTCACGGTGAAAGCAGCAAGCAACAGTGCACCTGCTTGTGGAGCCGCTGGACGTGGGCGCTGCTTGGGGGCCAGGGTGGGAGCTGTGTGCCAAGGCTCCCGCTCCTTCTTGGTCTGTGCCTCAGTTGACTGCAGGTGCAGGTGGTATGCAGGTGCCTGGAGTGGGACATCATGGGGAGGTCACCGTGGAGGGGAGATTATTGTGGGAGGAAGTCACCCTGCGGGGAGGTCCTGGGGGGGTGGTGTTGGCGCAGGTCACTGTTGCAGGGCATGGAAAAGGCTGCCCTCTGTCTTTCCATTGGCCCGGCCTGTTTGTCTCTGTGGACTCCTGCCGTCCTCATGGGCACGTATCCCTGAAAGATCTGTGGTGATCATGTGAGGCTACGAGATGCAGGTGATGGGGTGTCTGTTCCTTAGAAACAGTGTTGATTGATAACACATCGTAAGATCTCCCAGATTGCTCCTTGTGCTGGTGTACCACGTTTCCTGGTGCTCACTGTTCCCCCCCACCCCACCCCACCCCTGAGCCCGTGACCCTACGTAGAGGCCTGCCAGACCCCACTGTCCCCGCACCATCCTCATTGCAATGGGCAAAAACTGTGTGGGCTTGTGTTGATTTGCGTTTCTCTGACTCATGAGTTTGAGCATTTTTCAGTGCTTACTAGCTTATTCAGACTCCTGTTCTAGAATCGTGCATGGAGGGCGCCTGGGTGGCTCAGATGGTTAAGCATCTGCCTTTGGCTCAGGTCATGATCCCAGAGTCCTGGGATCGAGTCCTGCATTGGGCTCCCTGCTCCTTGGGAGCCTGCTTCTCCCTCTGCCTCTCTCTCTCTCTCTCTGTCTCTCATGAATAAACAAATAAAATTAAAAAAAAGAAGAAGAAAAGAATTGCGCATGGATATCCTATGCCTATTTTTCTTTTTAATTAAAAACAATTTATTTTTGGGCGCCTGGGTGGCTCAGATGGTTAAGTGTCTGCCTTCGGCTCAGGTCATGATCCCAGGGTCCTGGGATCGAGTCCCACATTGGGCTCCCTGCTCCTTGGGAGCCTGCTTCTCCCTCTGCCTCTCTCTCTCTCTGTCTCTTATGAATAAATAAATAAAATCTTTAAAAAAATTTTTTATTTTTATTTATTTATTTTTAAAGTTTTTATTTATTTTTTGACAACAGAGAGAGACAGCGAGAGAGGGAACACAAGCAGGGGGAGTGGGAGAGGGAGAAGCAGGCTTCCCACGGAGCAGGGAGCCTGATGCAGGGCTTGATCACAGGACCCTGGGATCATGACCTGAGCCGAAGGCAGACGCTTAAGGACTGAGCCACCCAGGTGCCCTAAGTCGTGTATTTTTATATAATACAGATGCAGGTGTGTGAGGAGGAGGAGGAAATAAGCCATAGATGAGGTCACTGCTGTCCCTGGCCAGGCTGCCTTGGGGAGCGGGGGGGCCGGCCTGGGCAGCTGAGGTATCTGTGCCTGTCTCCGAATTCCAGAATGTGTACAGTAAAATGTCTTAGTGCCTTCCCTGTCCTTTATGTTTCATACAGCAGTATTACCATTTTTGTTGAAGATTTATTTATTTGGCAGAGAGAGCGAGAGCGAGCAGGGGGAGCTGCAGAGGGAGAAGCAGGCTCCCTGCTGACCAAGGAGCCCCATGCAGGACTCAGACCCAGGACCCTGAGATCACGACCTGAGCCGAAGGCAGATGCTTCACCAACTGAGCCAGCCAGGCATCCCAGCAGTATTACTGTTTTTATTTAAAAACTTTCAGTTTTGAGATAAGTGTAGATACTTACTTGTAGTTTTAAGAAATGACACCAGCACGCTTTGCCCATTTCCCTCAGCCGTAACATCTTGAAAAACTAGAGTCAGTGTCTTGACAGTTACGTCATCGAGATGCAGAAGTTTCATCCCCACAAGGACCCCTCCTGCCCCTTCACAGCTACGCCTACGTTCTTAACCCTGGAAACCACTGATTTGGTCTCTCTCTCTACAGTCTTGACATTTGTGTATCCTTTTGGAATTGGCTTTTTTTCCTCTGGAGATCTGTCCAGGTGGTTGTGTCCATAATGTGTTCATGTTTATTGGTGACGAGTATTCCGTGGTGTGGATGAACCCCAGTTTATGTAATCATTCACCAAGTGACGGACATGTGGGTTGTTACCAGCTGTTTTTGGCTGTTAGAAATAAAGTTGCTGTAAACACTTGTGTGCAGGTTTTTGTGTGAATTCCTTTCTTTTTCTGGGATAAGTGCCTGGGAGTGCAGGTGCTGAGTTGTATGTTTTGTTTTAGGAAACTGCCAACCTCACATTTCTCACCAGCAGTGGATGAGTGTCTTAGTCTGCTCAGGCTACCATAACAGAATGCCACAGACTGGGCCATAAACAGCAGGAATTTATTTTCTCAGCTCTGGAGGCTCCTGGTCCCAGATCCAGGTGCTGGCAGTGCTGGTTTCTGGTGCGGCCTCTCCCCTTGGCCGGCAGGTGGCGCCTTCTCTGTTAACCGTTGGAGTCTGTGGCCGCACAGCTGAGTTCTTAACCAGAGTGACCCAGCGTCCCTGGTCCTTGCCAGCGTTCCGTGCAGCGTTTTTATTTGATCGTTGTAGCAGGTGTGTAGTGATTCCTTATTGTGGCTTCAGTCTTCACTTCTCTAGAGGCTGACCGTGCACCTTCATGGGCAGAATGTCTCTGCGTGTCGTGTTGTTTGCCTATTTTAGAACTGTGTTTTCTTGTCCCTGAGTTTTGAGAGTCCTTTATGTATTCTGGACAGAAGTTCTCCATCAGACATGTGGTTTGCAAGAATTTTCTGTCAGCAGCTTGTCTTTTTATCTTAAACAGGGTCTTCTGCAGACCCACCATTTTAATATGATGAGGTCACATTATCAGCTTTTCCTCGTGTGACGTCTGCTCTTACTGTCACATCTGGGAGCCCTTATGCCCAGCTCGAGATCCTGAGGGTTGTTCTCTAGATCATGGGGATTTTTCTCCTACGTTTTGTCTAGGAGTTTCCTACTTTTACATTCGTACTCTTCGAGTTGTCATATAAAGCGTAAAGTTTAGATCAAAGTTGGATTTTGTTTTGTTTTGTTTTTTGCGCTGGTCACTGCACATGTCTCCATTGAGTTGATTTTGCACCATTGCTAAACATCACTTGGCACATTTGTGTGACTGTTTTTCGGACTTTGCTATTTTGTTGCATTGGGATCTTTGAATCTGTTCCTCCACCAGCACCACACAGTCTTGGTTAATGTAGCTACAGAACAAGTCCTGAAATTGGGAATTCTCTTTTAGGAAAAATTTCAAAAACAAAAGTAGAAAGAGTAACAGAACAAATATCTGTGTTCCTACTATCCAGAATTAATAAACATTAGCTTTTAAAAAAGGCTTAGTTGGTTAAGCATCTGCCTTTAGCTCAGGTCATGACCTCAGGGTCCTGGGTTCAAGTCTCTCATTGGGATCCCTGCTCACTGGGGAGCCTGCTTCTCCCTCTGCCTCTCCCCCTGCTCGTGCTCTCACTCACTCTCTCTCCCCCAAATAAATAAATAAAATCTTAAAAAAAAAAAGTCATGAGTGGTTTTGCATGTTGACAGATGCTTTCTGTGTGTCTGTCGAGGCACTCTGCTCTCCCTGTCCTGTTTGTGTCCTTCGCCACAGGGATTGGTTTTTGGTGTCGAACCACCCTTGCATTCCTAGAGTGGATCCCACTTGGTCATAGTTTATCATCCGAGTTAGGTGTTGCCAGACTTGCTCTGCTGGTGTCCTCCTGATGGTTTTTATATCTGTGTTAACGAGTGCTTTCGATCTGTGATTGTGTCTTTGGCCTCACACAATGGGTTGGCAACTATTTTCTCCTGTCACTTAGGAAGGACTTTGTGCAAGATTGCTGTGCTCGTTCTTTGTTAAACGTTTCATAGAATTCACCAGTGAAGCCATCTGTTTTCTATTTTTGTTACATGGGTTTTCACTTATGTCCTTTCATCTGTTTTCTTATATGGACTGACTTATTTTTTTAGCAGATCTGTTGAGATAGAAACGAGACACAAAGTGCACATGTAGGTGTCGGGCACATTAAATATGCCCAGTACATGTACACCGTGTGCCTGTCACCGTGGCAAGGCAGTGAGCACATCCCGCCCCCCAGAATGTTCATCCTTCCCCATTACAACCCTTTGCTTCTCGTGGCCTCCACCCCCAGGCAGTCACCGATGTGCTTTCTGTTACTGTAGATGAGTTAGTGTTTTTTAGACTTCTCCGTAAGGGAAAGCATGTCTCCTCGGCGTCCATGTTGCTGCTGGTGACAGTAGTCCATCCTGGTTATTGCCGAGTCGTGTTTCACGTAGGGACGATTGGCTTGTCCATTCACTGCTGATGGACGTGGGGGCTATTTCCAGTTTGGGCAATTACACATGAAGCCGCTGGGACCATGTGTGTACAGGTCTTTGTATGGATGTGGCCTCCATTTTTCCCGGGTAAATGCCCAGCAGTGTGAAGACAAACAGGGCCATTGAGCCAGGTTACCTTTACCCTTTGAAGAAACCGCCAGACTATTCCCACAAGCAGTGTGTAAGCACTCAGTGGACCCACATCCTAATCAACACTTGATATGGTCCGTTCAAAAAACTGAGGCCTTCTAATTAGATGGACAGCAGGATTCTTGAGTTTAAGTGTGTGTTTCCCTAATGTATGATGATGTTGAACATCTTCTCATGTGCTAACTCACCACTCGTGTATCTTTGGTGAAGTGTCTTTTTGGGTATTTCACCCATTAAAAATTTTGTTACTAAATTTTGGATTTTCTTTATATTTTGTGGATAGAGTCCTTTATTAGGCAAGTGATTGAAAGTCCAGCTAGTGCCCTGTGTTCTCACCCTCTCAGGGGTGTGGCTAAAAACCCAGAAGTTCTTTACTTTGATGAAGTCCACTTGTCATTGTTTTCATTTGTGGATCATACTTTTGTTCTTACGTCTAAGAAATCTTTAGGGTGTGTAGAAATATAGTTGATTTTTTTTTTTTTGAGAGCGAGAGCATGATCCTGGGCGGGGGCATGGGGGGGAGGGTGGTGCAGGGGGAGAGGGGGAGAGGGAGTTCTAAGCAGGCTCCATGCCCAGCGCAGAGCCCAACATGGGGCTCCATCTCACAACCCTCAGATCATGCCCTGAGCTGAAATCAAGAGTCAGACACTGAACTGACAGAGCCACCCAGGCGCCCCTGAAATACAGTTGATTTTTGAATGTTGTGTATATAACCCATGATGGCCCTAAACTTTATTAGTTATAGTAGCTTTTGGGGGTAGATCTCACAATATTATCTGCACACATTGTGTGCAAAGAAAAACATTTTTACTTCTTCCTTTTCACTCTGGATGCCTTTCATTTCTTTTCCTCGTCGGATTGCGCTGGCCGGGCTTCCAGTGCAGTACTGAACGGCCGTGGTGCCAATGTCCTCACCTTGTTCCTGGTGCTGGGGAGAAGCACGGGGTCCTCTACCCCCCAGCACAAGGCTGACGGTTAGTCTCTTGTAGACACTGTTACCGGGCTAGTGAGCGTCCTCGTGCTCCCAGTCTGCTGAGAGTTCTTCTTTTCATGATGTAATTTTCCACCGTAGGAAACTAGAAAAAGCTAAGCCAGTTAATCCTGAAAGCAGAGAATTAAATTATTTTCAAATGTTTAACCAGCTCTACTCAGTCATGATGTATTATGTTTTCGTATATATTGTTGGGTTTGTTATGCTGACATTTTATTTTACTCAGAATTAAGAATTTTTGTGGGTTTTTTTGGTTTGCTTTTTTAAAAGATTTTATTTATTTATTTGACAGAGAGAGCATGAGCAGGGGGAGTTGGAGAGGGAAAAGCAGGCTCCCCGCCGAGGAGGGAGCCCAATGCAGGACTCGATCCCAGGACCCTGGGATCATGACCTGAGCCGAAGGCAGACGCTTAACCATCTGAGCCACCCAGGCGCTCCAGAATTAAGAATTTTTGAAGAGGGGTGCCTGGGGGGCTCAGTCGTTAGGCAGCTGCCTTTGGCTCAGGTCATGATCCCAGGGTCCTGGGATCGAGTCCCGCGTCGGGCTCCCTGCTCAGCGGGAAGCCTGCTTCTCCCTCTGCCTCTGCCCCTCCCCCTGCTTGTGCACGCTCTCTTTCTCTCTCCGACAGATAAATCTTTAAAAAAAGAATTTGTGAAGAATTCATGTGTTTATGTAGGATACTGGATGTACTTCAAAGTCTTTTTTTGGGCATTGGGCACTGCTGGCCTCTTTTATTCTAGATGCTGGTAATTTGTCCTCTCTTAATTTCTCTTTCTTGCTCTTGCTTCCTCTCTGATCAGTCTTTCTAGAATTTATGCTTCATTTTCTTGTTTTCAGAGAATTTTGGCTTTCAGAGGTTTTGGTGTTGTTGATTTTCTCCATTCTTTTCCTCATTGATCTTTGTGCCTGTGTTGATTTCCTTCCTGTCTCCAAAGCAGGATATTTGAAAGGATCATATCAATTAGGGACATTATGTTTGTGGAAAACAAATTGCTAGTCACAAGTCCAGTTTGTATTTCACCTAGTGAAGATATTTTTAAGGCTTACTGTCAGAGTCATAGCACTAAACTGATTATGTCTATTTCTCTAATTTTCAGGAGGGTTTGCATTTGTATATGAAGCTCAAGATCTGGGAAGTGGCAGAGAGTATGCCTTAAAGGTAATAAAGGATGACATTTATGTGGGTTTTTGGATCATTTTAAGGAAATCTCTAAATGACACTTTCCAGAGATTTATTCCTATTATGAGGAATAGGTTTCTTTTTTACAGCCTGTCCCGTTTGTTCCTTCTGAGGGGAGCCATCAGCCATTTTAGAGGACTTTAAAGTTGTGGCTTCCAAGTTTGGGGCACAGGGTGACCTCAGTGCCAGAATGAGGGGTCCGCAGATGGTGGGGTGTTGAAAGCCACTGGTGTGAAATGTGTCTGCATAGCTTGTCTGTAGACAGGGGTCACGGTGGGGGGCACCTGGGGAGCGCAGCAGGCCTTGTGGGGGCCGGGCGGGTTTTGTTGGCTGCAGCTGAGGCACTGACTGGCCTTGGAGATCGGGAACGCAGGCCCACATCTCTGCTAGTGTCTCCTCCCATTTTCCTTGATTGTCTAACTTTGCTGTAGCCTGTTTGGAGAAAAGCCTCCTATTTTTAGTTTTTCTTGTGTCCTTGGATCATAAAGGACCATGT
The DNA here is from genome assembly GCF_011800145.1 of Mirounga leonina. Lineage (NCBI taxonomy): Eukaryota > Metazoa > Chordata > Mammalia > Carnivora > Phocidae > Mirounga > Mirounga leonina. The sequence continues at coordinate 81,283,444 of NW_023270323.1, forward strand.
TCAAGGGTCTCTAACCTTCTGTCAAGTTTTCACACAGGCCAGATGTTAAAATACAGGTAAGCGGGTTACGCTCTTTGGCGACATTGCATTTATTCTCTTGGGTGTAGAGTAGACAGACGAACGCTCCTTAATCTTTCCTTGTTTGTTATTTCCTGATACAGAGACTATTGTCTAACGAAGAGGAAAAGAACAGAGCCATCATTCAGGAAGTTTGTTTCATGGTATCCTTTTCCCGGGCCTGCGAGCACGTGCGGTCACGTAGGGAGGCCTGCATCACGCTATGGCTGCTTGCTGCCGTGAGCTGCTCTGAAGCTCTTTTGGATGTGCTAAAATGGGCCTTCTGCTTTTACTGGACCTATCTGTGGAATATTTTTAGTAGAAAGGAGTTTTCTTCCTTGCTCTTCACTCCCAGGGTAATAGCAAGAGGTTCGGTAGCTTTGGGAATAGAGGTGTTCCGACCCAAGAGGTCTCTGTGTCCACAGGGTGGGCCGATTCCCCGCCCTCTGCCCCTTAATGAGCCTGACGTGGCCCACGGCGCCCTGCCATGAGCTGTGCTCCAGTGATCACCAGGGCCCCTTGCTGGGCCTGGTTCCCGTGGGCCTCAGGGTCCCTCCTGGTCAGCTGCCCCGCCCCGAGCAACCGGGCGGTTGGGTTTCTCTTGCACAGATGGTGGATGTGTGGGGCTTTTCTTGCTGGCTCTGCACTCTGGCGCATGTTCTCCCTGCGCCGGGGTCCTGCCCTCTGCTGTCAGAATGTGTTTTTTCTCTCTCGAAGCTCTGTCTACTTGAGCCCGCCGGCTGCCTGAGCCTGCGGGTCCTCGCCTTGCAGAGGTTCGCTGGATTCGTTCACTCCTCGTGGCCTCCCACACGCTGCATGTGCCCTCTGCCTGCTGTCCTGCCTGGCCTGTGGTCAGGTGTGTGTGAGCCAGCATGGTGGTGGTCTTCATCCCCTACCTTCCCTCTCCTTTCCCTCTTCTACCTGCAACCTGCCTTTCTAGTCGCCCCCACCTGCTCTCCGTTTTTCTGCTCCGATGTGCTGGGATTGTAAGGTAATTTCATTCAACATTTTGACTGTAGTGTCTTAATGTCATATATATTTGTTTTTAAATGTGCAGACTTACGCATTCTCCTTTAACAAGACACCTGCAGAAAAAACTTTCTGGCCACCCCAATATTGTCCAGTTTTGTTCTGCAGCGTCCATAGGGAAAGAGGAGTCAGACACTGGGCAGGCTGAGTTCCTGCTGCTCACCGAGCTCTGCAAAGGTAACATTTTGTTAGGGTCTGAACCGCAGCGGTGTCACGGGTTCGAGTGCTCAGCTGTAATACCGAGGGTGGGGTTGCTGCCGTGAGGGCCCACGACCAAATGGCGTCAGGCACTCCCTGTGTTCTTAGGAAGGAAGACTCCTTAGTTTGTTTGCAGGAGTGGGAGGGACCCAGGGGCCTTCCAGAGAGTTCCAGGGGCAGAGTGGTCATGTGAATATCTGTGGGTGGTGCCAGGGGACCAGAGGCATGGGGCGTGCCTGGTTCCCGCGGTGGGGGCGCAGGCCGTCGTCTGCTCCGCGATCAGTCGGGGCCCACCCACACGTGGAGCGTCTGCCCTGTGGGAGCTCACCATCTCAATGGGTGACTACAGAGTGCAGGTCCTCAGAGGAGAGTCGGGGCAGGTGCATAGGCTTGGCAGGGAAGACCTGGAACCTGAGGCAGGAGCCGCTGGGCCCTCGGGCACTGGGAGTGTGTGCTGGGAGAGAGGAAGCCCGCGCCACAACCACAGGGGCACGTGCCGTGCCAGTGACAGGGTGCGGCCGTGGGTGTGAGCACCGGGAGGAGCCGTGGGGGGGGCAGAGGCGCACTCACGGGGTGGGGGGAGGGGTGCGGGCGTGGGCACCGGGGGGGAGCTGTGTGGGCGCAGGCTGGGGATGCACACTCACGGGCGGGCGGGGGGGGGGAGGGTGCAGCTGTGGGCGTGGGCACCGGGAGGAGCCTGGGGGGGGGGGGGGCGGGGGCGCGGGCGGGGGGGGGGGGGGGGCGGCGGGGGGCGCGGGGGGGGGCCGGGGGGGCGCAGGCCGGGGGCGGGGGTGCAGAGCATGATGCAGACAACAGGCAGTGCCAGGGGCCAGGGCGAGGGAACCACCCAGGGGAGTGAGATGCTCCTCAAAATAGGATTTTGATAAATGCACTTTCCTTTCTGAGGAAAGCCTGCCACATCAGGCATCTTCTTGTGCCCAAACGCTCACTTGTTCTCTTTTCAGGGATCTGCAGGGCCCCTTAGGCCCATGCCACGAGATCCTCAACCAGCACCCCCTTTGTGATGCATACTTTTCCTTGACCGCAAATGTCGGTGCATGGAACTGCCGCGTGTCTGGCATGTGAGCCCGGCGATCCTGTGGACAGGGTTGCTGGGCGCCTGTTGGGGTGGGGGCCTGGAGCGGCATGCATTGGGCCCCGTGTGTGAGGCTGCACGCAGCTTCCCGTCTGCCCTGGGGGCTCTGCTGCTGGTGCTGTGTGCGCCTTGTCCGGCTTCCCACAGCTCACGCTCATGCCTGTTCCTCTTCGGGGCACTCGGCATGCTTCTTGGGTCACTTTCTTTCTGGGTTTTGGAAGGCTTTAGGTCCACCAGGACCAATGCGATCCATCTCACCAGGGGCCCCAGGGGTGGGGCCTGGCAGCGGCAGCTCACAGCCCTTGCCCCCGTGGGGCGGCGTGGTGCTTCGTGATGGAGCAGACCCGCAGAGCACACTCCTTGGTGGGGCACTGGCCTGGGACCGCCTGTCTGAGAGCAGCATGAGAAGCTTGGGGTGCTTGCAGGGCGGGTGCCGAGGGCTGCGGGGCATGGGGGTGGAGGGTGGAGGGGATCTTAGGGATGTGGGTGCCCGTCCCACTGAGGGAGGGCCTGGATGCGTGCCCACAGCCCCCCAGTCTTGCCCTCCACCGTGCTCTCTCCAGGAGCACTGTCACCGTTAAGTTGGTTAATTTTAAAAAAGATTCCCCCTTAATTCTCAGGGGACACCAGAGGCCACCGAAGCATTGTGATGCCCCTGCCGTGGCCCGGCTCGTTCCTGTTACCCCAGGCAGCATGGCAGTCCGTGTGTCACCCCTGCTCTGGACTCCTCTGCGGCCTGTGCTTTGCCTGTGTCACAGGGAGGGCACCCCATCCCTCCTGAGCGTGGGGTGCAAGGCTGGGACGTAGGTGTGGCTGGTCCGGTGGAGTGAGGGCCAGGCGGGCTGGTGTGCAGGCCTGGAGAGTTGGGTGGAGCACCAGAGTGGAGACTCCGTGGCAGATGGGTCAGTGGGCAGGAGTGTGCGGGTTGTGAGCCACAATCCCGTTTTGCAAGCTTCGAAGGTGATGCCGTTCTCAGAGGAGTCCAGCCCCCCTGGAGTGCAGGAAGTCCATGCTGTCTGCTCAGGCGCTGTGCCGTCCGCAGAGCAGTTAGAATCCACTTCACGTTTAGAAGCCGTGTCTGTCGGCACTGCTGTGTGCAGGCACAGGGGTTCGGTGCCTCACCCAGACAAAGCAAATAGACCCGAAGCAAAGTCCACAGTGAGGGCTGGGTAGTCCCATGTGTCACAGAGAAAAGAGTCTGGGAAGGGGTGTGCCCATTTATAGGCTGAGCAGAGACGGCTCCATTGAAGGTGATGTGTGAGCCAGGAGCTGAAGGGGGCGGGAGGAAAACCATTCCAGCTGAGAATGGGGCATGTGCAAAGGTCCTGGGGCCTATAGCTGGAGGGGCATCTTTGGGGGGGGGTGTGGCAGGAGATGAGGCCTATAGGGGTGGTAAACTGTGGTTCTGCACTGGGGATGGGTCCCTGTGGCGCACTGTGCCCAGAAGACAGAAGGAGCTGGAGGGCTGAGGCGGCCTGGGGCCTGGAGCCAGGAGGGAGCAGTGCAGAACCCAGGAGAGGGTGGGCTGTGGGCAGGGGGCCAGAGGTAGGAGCAGGGCCGTAGGGTTAGGGTGCTGAGGCATGTTGTGTAGGCAGTCTGCAGAGGCAGGCGCTAGGGGCACGAGCGTAGCGTTCCCAGTGGGGAGGTGGCACGTGGTCACGGAGGAAGCCCTCAGCCCTGCCTGCGGCGGAGGGAGCGGGCCCCACACCGGAGTCTCCTGGCTTCCCAGCTCGGAGTCCAAGGACGGCAGGTCCCTGGGCCACAGAGACCGGGAAGAGCGGCTGCGAGTGGGCAGGCCTCAGGTGACAGCCCCGCGGGAGGGCGGGCTCCGTGCCCTCAGCGCCTTGGACAGGTGTGTGGCCGCGCTCCGTCCGCGGACGGTCTGCGCCCTCCGAGGGAATGTGTGTTGTCGGAGGTTTAAGGCTCGCCGGCAGGTGGCTGTTGCCTGAGGAGACGGGGCGGTTTGAGAGGGTGTGTGTGTCTGGGGTCGACGCGCCTGTCCGCATGCGGTACGGGGTCTGTGGTGGATACCGTGCGCGCTGCCGGCCGTCGTTGACGTGGCTGCGCTGGAGGCTCTGTAACTTCGCTGTGTCCTGGTGGTGGTCTCTCCGCGGGGTTTCCTGATCGCGCAGCTCCTGCCTCGGCGCCATGGCTGCGGTGGGCGCCGTGGTGGGCTCGGGGGCGGCGGGGTGCAGCATTTACAGTTCCACGGTGATGTGAATCTCATGGTCTCTTTTAGGGCAGCTGGTGGAATTTTTAAAGCGAATGGAGCCTAGAGGCCCACTCTCGTGCGACACCGTCCTGAAGATATTCTATCAGACGTGCCGGGCAGTGCAGCACATGCACAGACAGAAGCCGCCCATCATCCACCGAGACCTCAAGGTACCGCCTCCTGCCCGTCCTCGGGCTGCACCCGCCCCCAGCCAGGGTGTCCAGCTGGCCGGCACTGAAGTCTGCGATGGCTTTCCCAAAAGAGGGATGCAGTTGCTTCTCAACGTCAGAGCAGGTTTCTGGAAGCTCCCCCACCGAGGCAGTGCCGAGCACTCTTTCCGTATCACTCAGCTTTGCGGTCTCCTGGGCCTGGGGCTGCATGCCGCCTGTGTGCCCGTCACCCCACCCGCCTGCCCTTCTGCTGGCCCTGGGATGCTCTCGGCTCCCTTCCCTCCGCCCGCTGGCCCAGGAGGGGGACTGCTCGTCCTCCGGGTCATCCGTGCCCTCGCCCCTCAACGATCCGTCCACGGGCAGAGGCTCTGCGGGGCTCCTGTGCTGGCCTCAGGCGGCTTGCCCTCAGTGCCACGGTGAGGTGCCCACTGGCCGCCGTACCTGGAGCTGCCCGCTGGGGGAGTGGCAGCCTGCTCTTGGTTTTCCCTTTTCCGGGCCCTCGATGAAATGGAACGGTTTTTGCTGTGTTTGAAGTCAGTACCTTCTTCAATACGCTTGTTTTTGCCCGTTTTTCCCTGTTTTTTGTCTGTCAGGTTGTGTTTGATTAGCAGGAGCCCCTCGGTTCTTCTGGTGGCCTTTCCACGTAGTATGTGCTGCAGGTGCCTTTTCCTGGTTTATGGCCCCCTTTTTATTTTCCCTGTCGTATCTTTGGAAAAGTCAAGATTGGGTGAAACTCACCGGGCATCCACGCAGCTCACATCCTGCTTCTGACCGTGTCTTGAGGGAGCAGGTTGTGTTTGCTGAAGAACCTTATGATCCCTTAATACCATCTCTGGTCCAGTCTGTGGCCAGCTTCCCCAGATTTTCCTTCAAGTGTGATGTGCCTCCACCTGGTGGGCCTAGAACAGCACCCTCCCCTCCTTGGAGCTGGTAGGGCGGGGCAGGACGGGGTTCTCCCGTGTGCCCGGGGTGACCCTGGCACCCTGTTGTTTAGACTTGAACCCTGGACAAGCCTCGCCTTTTCCTGTCGTCCCTTGAACCCGAGAGGTTGGCAGGTCCGTTGTCCCCCCCCAGCCGCCCCCCCCCCGTTGCAGAAGTCTATGGGGTCAGGAACCACTGTCCTGGGCGCCTGGGTGGCTCAGTTAGTTAAGCGACTGCCTTCGGCTCAGGTCATGCTCCTGGAGTCCCTGGATCGAGTCCCGCATCGGGCTTCCTGCTCAGTGAGGGGGTCTGCTTCTCCCTCTGACCCTCCTGACCCTCCCCCCTCTCATGTGCTCTCTCTCTCAGTCTCTCTCTTAAATAAAATTTTTAAAAAAAAAGGAGCCACTGTCCTGAGGGCACCTGGGCAGTGGCAGCCCTGCATGCCAGCCATCCCTTCCCTGCCATCTGGACAGGCCTTTCTTAGTCGACCAGGTGGCTGGTGGATTTTCTTGTGGCATCGAGACTCCTGGTTTGCACGTTAATGCTTGTGCTGGTGTGTCCGTAGTTTTTTTAAGGGGCGGGAACTCTACGAGGGTGAAATCAGTAAAGAATCAGTATTGGTGAAGTTTGCCTGGTTTGGACATCCCTTGTCTTCTCAGTGCCCCGTGTTCGCCAGGGGACCACAGTCTCCAGGGCTTGTCCGAGGGGGTTGTCGAGTGGTGCTCTGTGGAGGGGCAGGTGCGACACGGGGGATGACAGAGGCCTTGGGGACATGTATCCTTCTCCTTGTTTTGCTCCTGTGCACGGCTCCGTCCAACACTGCAGGCCGTGGAGCGTCGTGCTCCTGTCCAGCTGTTTGCTCAGCCTTATGGCTCTAGGGTCTGGCCACGTGTGGCCCACACCCGGTAGAGTGTGTGTTGTGAGAGCTTGTGCGCTTGGTTGACGCCTGCTTCCTGAGTTACTCTTGTCCGTGCTTTGGCCCGGAGTCTGGGGACCTGCCCTGGGGTGATCCGGGCAGATCTGTGCCTGTCGTGTTAAGAACATGGTCCAGTTCCTTGTCTCTTTTGGATCTTAAGAGTTTATGTCAATTTTAGTTTCCTGAATAGAGATGTGTTGTGTATCTTTTGTTCGATTTCTTCCTAGGTTCTTGATACAGTTGATGATTTTGAAATGGCATGTTAATGTTTTTCATCTTTTAACTAACTTTTTTAAAGGTTCTTTGTATATCTTATATTGTTGAGTGGAGTTATTTTTGATCTGTGGTTGATTTTAAATTTTTTCCTTTTATTTTTCCGAGTTACCTGTTTTTAAAGGTACACGTACTGACTTGGATCAGCAAGAAGTTAAGATGCTGTGTTTTCCCGTTTGTGGAAGGCTCCTCATTGCGCTCTGGGGAATCCTGTCCCATCTCTTCAGCACGTCCTGGGCCTGGGTCTCTGCACCCCAAGTTCATAAGGACTGTCTTCTGGAATTCTGCAGGTGGAAAACTTGTTGCTCAGTAACCAGGGGACCATCAAGCTCTGTGACTTTGGCAGTGCCACGACCATTTTGCATTACCCTGACTACAGCTGGAGCGCCCAGCGGCGGGCCCTGGTAGAAGATGAGGTGAGCAGGGTGGGCGTGTGGCCTGTGAGGACCGGCGAGTCGGACCCTGGCGTTCGCCTCCCAGGCCCGTCTTTGGGCCAGGAAACACTGAGTTTGAGGGTTATGTTGCGTCCCCATCACTCATCTCATCCCAGAACTGCCTCTTACAGCTTTTTCTTTCACTGCATTTTTTTCATACTGTGGTAGAAGACGTGTATTGTAAAACTTGCTGTCTTAGCCATTGTTAAGGGCACGTTCTAGCGGTACTGAGTACATTCATCATTGTTCGGCTGTCCCATCATCCATCCACAGAATTTTGTCACCATCCCAAATAAAGCTATTTAAAAAAATGTATATCAGTTAAAGTTACACCTCATGGGCTCCCACAGGAGACCCCAGAGGAGATCGGTGAGTGTGCCCTGAGCAGGTGTGGCCGTGGGGAGGCGCCGGCAGGGCTCCATGGCGGGCCCTCATCTGGACACCCCTGCGGGCCACTCCCAGCGGCTTATACTTTGATGAGCAGCTTATGGAAACTGCCCACACGGACAGAACATAGGGTACGGGGAACCACAAGGAATGATGGGGTAGGGGAGGTGCTGAGGCCGCACTGTGCAGGGGCGTCAAGGCAAGCCTGCTGGGAAGGAGCCCGAGGGACAGGACTTGAGCCAGCGGGCCTCCCGCTCGGCCCCTCAGGACCCGTCCCTGCAGAAGCTCGTCTGGCGTCACATCTGCACAGGGCACCTGTGTGCTTCTCCTGGAGTCGGTCACCGTCTCCTCCAGGCCTCAGACCAGGGTGTCGGGTCAGAACACAGGTGCTCCTGATCTGCTGGCTGTTCCTAGACGGGCTGTGCTCGAGGGAAGGGGTCTGTCTGCCCCTCACGCTCCATTACTAAAGCGGAGACGTGTCCAATCACCCCAAACCAGCGCAGTCCCACTGGTGTGTGAGAGCGTTAGTTGTTCCCAGCAAAGCAGAAACGTGTGAATGTTCCCCTTGAGTTGCTTTGCAGAGTATAGTGGTGCAGTGACGTGGGAAGGGGTTCCTTGGTCCCCGTGTGCCAGGCGGTTGGTGCAGTAACTGCCTTCTGGGCTCTGAGTCCTGCCCCGTTCACTGACTTCAGTAGATCCTCGGAGGTGTGCGACTGCCCACTGTGTCCCGTGCATGCCTCTTTTGGGTGATGGTCCCTTCCGTCTTCCAGCCGCGGGGCGGGGGGGGGTCTGCTTGCTGTGCTTCTATGCCCTGCATCTCCTCCCACCCCCACTGTGGCCACGGTGGCACCCCGCATGTGCTGACTGTTTGGGAGGACTCGTGGCTGCCATTTTTTCCATGGTTCATAGTGAGTCCTCGGTTACTGTGGTGTCAGAATGCCCCGGATTTGCTTCCCCCTTGGTCCTGTGTTCTTTGCCATGCTCCCCTCACTTTGGAGCGTTCGTCTGCTTTCTGGAGCGTCGGTGTTCTGAGCTCAGCAGGAGCCTGTCCTTGCAGCCCTGGCATCTGTGTTCATCAGAGGAGAGCTGCCACCCCTGAGTTGGGGCCAAGCTCTGGGTGTGTGGGCGTAGCTACTCGCGTGTCCTTGTGTTAGAAGTCACGCACCTATGCCGGCCTGTCCCGTGGGCGCCTGCCCCCACCCCACATCTGTGTGTCCCTCTTTCCCGGCGCCTGGCCCAGCAGCAGCATCCCTCGTGCGTCCACTCATCGTTCTGCTGCACATGCAAGACTTGCAGCGACCCTAGAGAACACACCTCTCCTGGCAAGAACTCAGGGTTCATGTGGGGTTCCGGCGTGCCCCCCCCCCCCGCCCCCACAGCCCAGACCGGTTCCTTGGATTCGGTGTCTCTCCTTCTGAGTGCTTTTGGTACTCGTTTGAAATATATTTGGGTGTGTCTTTTTTTAATTTTATTTTTTGATTACTGAGCAGTTACAGGTTTCCAGAAGAACTGAGCTGAAAGCGGAGTGCTCCCCCATCGCCACCCGCTTCCCTCTTTGTCTTCCTGCGTTTCTTCTGCAGGGATGAGCACATGCGTGTGCACTCCCAGGTCCCCGTCCCTCTCGCTCTGCACACGCTCTTCTGGTTCTGTCTGCTTTGTCTCCTTCATGGTCTCTCCCGGGTCCGTGCGTGCGGGTCCCTCCACGGTGCGACCCTGTGCCCTTTGGCTAGTGCCTTGTGCTCGCGGTCAGGCTGCGTCTAGTGTCGTGCCGTCTGCAGAGTTAGAGACGGCAGCCTGCATGTGGGTTCTCGTGTGTGTGTCTTCGGGGGTGCGCCTGGACGAGCGGTGGCTGGGTCTGTGAGTAAGTTCAGCTAATGAAATCGGAGGTTTAAAAGAAGCTTATCAGATGTGCACAACGGCACAGAATCATAAGTGGGCCGCTGGGTGACTTTTCCCGTGTGGATGCCCCCGTCACCCCACATCTGGGCTGTATGGCGCCCCGAGCTTCACCTCCCTCCTGGTGTTCTGGGTGAGTCCTGCCTGAGTGCAGGAGTCTGGTGTTCGGGAATGGCCTGCTCGAGGCCTTCATCCACTTTGATCATGTTCCCACTGATCCCCGAGGAGCTGCAGGAGTTACACGCGTGCGCGGGAGCCCCGTACCGGCCGCAGGGCTCACGTGCACTCACCCGCCGGGGCCGGCCTCTGCAGAGGCTTGCTCTTGAGGAGCAGACCTTCAGGTGGAGAACGGCTTGTTGTCCTTTCCACGTGTCCCGCTGAGGTCTTGGCTGTGGAGTCTGCGGCGTGTGGTTGGCACTGGTGTTTACTGTGCACGGAGACTCCGTTCTCCCCTGGGCGTGTGGCCCTGTGCCGTGCTGTCCACCAGGCTCTCTCTCGTCCGTCACACGTCCCACCCTGTATACTTGCGTGTCCGCGTTCTTAATGCAAACACCTGAACCAACCAGGTGAATTTGGTTTAGTTCTCGCTCCCATTAGAGAAAGTGCTTCTGCAAGAACTTGTCACGAAGCTTCTTGTAGAACAGCACTTCCTCTTGCAGACGCACGTGACCCGGCCCACGGCTCTGGGCCAGACTTCCCACAGGCCCAGACAGCTAGGATGCCCGCAGTGAGTGCTCGGCGCGGCCGCTTCGGCGAGCACCGGGGCGCCAGGGAGCAGGCAGCAGCAGGGGTGAGGAGGGCGGTGAGCAGCCGGCCATCGCTGTGGAACACCGGGATGCAATGAACGTCGCTCGTGCATGTCCCGCAGCATGTTCTGGAAAGGGGCACGGCATCGATGCAAAGTAAGAAGCAGTGCTCATGTGTGGCCTTTCCTCTGAAACGTGTGTGTCTGTTCTTCAGATCACCAGGAACACCACACCCATGTACAGGACGCCAGAAATCGTGGACTTGTACTCGAACTTCCCGATCGGCGAGAAGCAGGACATCTGGGTGAGGCTGCGCCGCTGGGGTGCCTGGGCAGCCCTGCCTGTGAGCACGCGGGAGGCCCTCGGGCACAGCTTCCTGCCTGCCCACTCTGCTCCCTTCCCTCCGGTGTCCCTCCCTCCTTCGTTTCCTCCTTCCGTTGTTTTCAGGAGTCACTTGTGAGTGCCGTCAGCAGAGACGCACTGAATAAAGTTGGGGGGGTGTCGGCGTGCGGTGGAGTCCCACAGGGCCCTCGGGGACACCATGTCTGGGACACTGTGCGTGCGACAGATCTGCTGCCTGCAGGCTCGGACCTGAGCCCTCTGACCCACGGACATCTGCTGTCCCGGTCAGAGCCCCTTCGGAGAGGCCGGGGCGCTCATGCAGCCGGACTGGCCGCCGCAGTCTTGCAGCTCTGTGCCGGTCTGGTGCTGGCCGGTGAGGGCCAGGCCCTGATGCCTAGGTGACCGTGCTCCCTTCACCTTTCTGAAACCCTGTGGCAGTCCCTGCATGGTGTGGGCACCATGTCTGGCCATACGTCTCCTGGGGTCCAGCACCAGGGTGCAGAGCTTGGGGAGAGCCGCCGGGCTGAGCGGCCCGGGGCTGCCCCTACCTACGCCGAGGCATCCTGCCCCCCTGCCTGGCCTCTCTAAGATGGGGGACGGCAGCGCCTCAGACCCAGGCCGCCCTTGAGGGCCCAGACCTCAGGCCTCTGGGGCCAGCCTCCAGTGGACCCCGCTGTGGATGTGAGAATCTCTGTCCCGAGCGTAGGTAGTGCTGATAGCAGTTGGAAGTGTGAGAGTCGGTAGGATGTGCGTGCTGGAGCCTTTTCTCATGATAGCGGCAGCCCGTGGTGTCTTCTTTCCAAACATTGGTTGACCCCAAGTAGGTGCCCTCAGCACGTCTGGGCCGGAGGACACGCACGTGTGCACACAGAGTTGGACAGGGAAGCGGACGTCGGGTGCTGAGGGCTTGGCCTCACCTGGGCACTCTCGCTGAGAGAGAGAGAGGTGTGTGGGCCCTGGTTGGCCCGCCGCACCCCCGACATCCGATGCTCCAGGGAGAAGCAGCGGTGGGAAGGGACGTCGCCCGCGGACCCGCAGATTTGCTTCCTGTGTTTTTGCTGCAGCGGCTCGTCCGCTTGCGTGTCGTGTCCTTTCCGCAGCTGCCCCGCCAGGCCCAGATGCTGGCGTGTAGAACTTTCCGGTTTGATGAGAAAATAAGAGATTGTTGTTTGTCCACGACTCAGACCTCAGGAGCTCGCGCCTAAGGAGGGTGGAAGGTGGGCTGGGTGTGCGGGGAGCGCCAGCCCCCACTCTGTGGCCGCCTGTAACTGAGACCAGGCTGTGGCTCCAGCTTACACAGGCTGACTCGGTCCTGACCGTCCTGGGCTGTGGATCCAGACCCCTCACCTCCGCCCCGCCCCGCCCCGATCTCTCTGCCCCCGCCTCACCCCCTGCGCTCCCCTCACCTCCACCCTCCCCACAGGCCCTGGGCTGCATCTTATACCTGCTGTGCTTCCGGCAGCATCCTTTTGAAGACGGAGCAAAACTTCGAATAGTCAACGGGAAGTTCTCGATCCCCCCTAATGACACCCGGTACTCCGTGTTCCACGACCTCATCCGTAAGTCCCACGTGTGGGGACCTCGAAGGACATGCCTTCTGTCACTTCTCGGGCCCGTCTGTCCTGTCTCTCGCGGCTGTGTGGCAACCCCTCAGTGGGGGCTTTTCCCAGCACCCAGCCCCCTTGTGAATTTTCGGTGCTCTGAATGGCCCGTCGTTCATGGTAACTTTGTGCCATTTTTGGGCTTGCTGTGTCGTATTTCACTCATTCACTTGTAAAATCGGTGGTGTGAGTGAACCGAGGGGCTTTCGGGGTCGGTGTGCTCGGGGAGAGTGGGCACTGCTGTCCCCAGACCCTGGCCCGAGCTCTCCTGCCTCTGCCCTAGGTGCCACGCTGAAGGTCAACCCCGAGGAGCGGCTGTCCATCACAGAACTGGTCAACCAGCTCCAGGAGATTGCGGCCGCCAGGAATGTGAACCCCAAGTCTCCCATCACTGAGGTAGGGGCCTTGCCAGGTGTTGCCCGTGATGGTGGGGTCAGGACAGTCCTAATTCTAATTCTGCCCCGCCTGCTCTGGGGCAGGAGACACGGCTCCTGACGAGGCTCACGAGTGCCCTGGCGCGTCCACAGCCCGGGGCGATCCGAGTTCCCTGAGGGAGCGTCCCAGCTGACGAGAGGCTTGCTGCCCTGTGGGGTCACAGGGGCAGCAAACTGGGTGTGCGGCTCTGGCAGGTGATGCTCGGCACGTGTCACACGGGCCTGTTCCCAGGCCTGCGGGCCCAGGCAGGAAGGTTGAAATAAGGACCTGACGTGTCAGGGAGGCTTGTCACACTGTGCTGCGGAAGAGGAAGCCATGGGAGGGCACGGGGGTGAGACGGTGGGTCCGCTTCAGAGAGAACCCCCATGTGGTCCCGCGCAGAAGGCGTGTGTGCCCCCGAGAGGTGGCAGAGGGCTGGCTGGTGGTGTGGGGAGCTGTCTGATCTGTGGGCCGGCCGGCCCGCGTGTGCACCACCGGGAGCTCACCGGGAGCGGGCCGGGCAGAGGTACTTCCGGACGGACGCAGCCCCCGGTGGGCGGGCTGCTGTGTGTGTTCTGACCACAGTGCTTCTGGGACCTGGGACCTGCGTGTGCAAATGTTAGGCCCCGTCTGTAGGGTTCTTCTCTGGGCCATGCGGGGCTGAGTATGCAGAAGGCAGCCTGCTGCAGTGCAGCAGACCAAGCCGCCAGAGAGAGAGAACAGAACGGAGTCTGAGACCCAAGAGTAGGGCCGTATGATTAGGTGCCCTGTGTCGTTAAAGAGGAGACTATGGAAACAGAATTTAAAAAAAAGCCGAGTGGTCCCTCCACGTCCTTCACGACCCAGCCGCAGAGGTACTGAGCACCATTCGTTAGGGTTTACAGGGAGTCGTGGGAAGCGTAGGGTCCCGGTGGGGGACGTTCTGTTTCTTCCAGAAATCAGTAAAGCAGAGAAACTGCACAGAGAAGGTCTGGCCCGCTTAACAGACACGCGCCGCCTAACGCTTAGTGGGCGTGGGCGTTGTTTATAGGGAGCTGTAGGAGATTAGCGTTGGCTAGCAGGTCACAGAGAAGGACAAGGCGTCATCACGTTCGGGAGAAGCGGTGGCACGTATACCTTCTTCTCTGAGTTTGCTGTAGTAAAACTTTAGCTCAGTGGTACTATCTTGTAAAACCCCAGCAGGAATCCTAAGGCGTGCTGCCAGGTAACTTATGAGTAAGCGTGGAAGCTGAGGAGGGCTGAGCCCGGCCCCCGGTGGGGCTTCCGGCCCTGTCCTGACGTCACACAGTTGGGCTGTGCACCTTGCCCAGGGGCTCCGAGCGTCTCTTAGCAGGCTTAGGGGTCAAGGCCCCAGCCGGCACTGGCCTTGGGCTCGGCTCGTGACAGACACAGCCCCCTGCCTTGCTTCTGTGGCAGCCAGAGGGCTCCAGCTGATTGAGGGCGCAGATGCGTCACCCCAAGGGTCTGCTGTTCCCATGCCCCCGCTGTCCTGGGTCACTGCAGAGCCTGGCACGCGGTGGGCGTGCGGGGAGCACTTGCACCAAGGGCAGACTCAGAGCTGCTCCCTCCGTGTTAGGAGCACGTGTGCGGATCCCCCGCCAGCGTCCTCTGTCTTTTGGTTCAGGTGGGCCGTTCTGGGTCTGGGAGGTTCCTCCCTCGGCCTCATAGTGAGTCAGGCAGAGGCGGGTTGATTTGGTAGCGGGCGTGCCTGGGGCTCACCGTGTGCCACTGTCCGTGTTCTGCACCCGCGGAGGTTGACTGTTCGCGTTTTGAATCAATGCAGCTCCTAGAGCAGAATGGAGGCTATGGGAACCCTGTCCCGTCCCGAGGGCCACCCCCTCCTGGGGGCTCCAGCAGTGGTGGCTACGGCGGAGGTGAGTACCCCCTGCCTCGTGCCCTCCATTTGTCCCCGGGGGTTACCGTGTCCCTGCTGTGCACAGGGCACCCAGGTCCTGCTCTCCCAGGGCTTTGGGCCTGACAGCAAGAGACAGGCTACACGTTTGGGGTCCCCAGGATCACCCTCAGGTTTAGATTGCCTCGGGCTGCCAGAACTCAGTGGGACTGGCCCACTGGGCCACGGGGAGCTGGGGACGAGCATGAGCATCAGCTGTCCTCTCCCTCTATCGTCAGGTCGGCACTGGCCCTCTGCAGCATGGAGGGACAACCAGGGGTGGCCACACAGGCATTGCTGGCCACCCCCGTGGCTGTCTGGTCTCCAGCCCCGCGGAGACCCGGGTGCCCTCCGTCAGTCACTTGTTGGCGTGGCCCGTGGCCTAGGTGGATGAGGGCATGCCTCGAAGGGCAGTGACCGGGAGGGCGAGCACATTAGAAGGAGGGTGTGTGGGGCACAGAGTGGCCCTGATGGGAATTGGGGGGCTGGAGGGCTCCACGTGGGGGTTTCGACCGGGAGGCCCAGACACTGCTGTGGTGGGGCCGGTGGTTTTCCTCACAACTCCCGTCACGTTTGGTGAGCGATCCGTGCTCTCGGCCGGTGTGTATCAGGATGGGTCGGGTGCCCAGCACTGCCATGGCAGAGCGGTGTCCCCAGGGGAGCCCTCGGCCTAAGCTGTGTGTGGCCGTGCCTGGGAAAGTTCTGGAAGGCTGTCTGCCACGTGCCCCGGTGCTCATCCCCCAGCTCTCGGTGTCTGCGGTGTGAATCCAGGCCCTGGCTCCTTCAGCTCTCCCGTGTCCGTGCACTGTGGGCCCCGGACGCCCCCTTGAACGTCCCGTGTGGGGGGCGCCTCGCCTGCCATGGGGGGAGGTTCCCAAGGCACTGAGATAAGACCGTCCTGGCAGACGACCCCCATGCAGCCCGTGGATCGTTCTGATCTCCGTTCACGCCAGCTTCTCCCACCAGAGCCCCCTTGACGACCGCACCCTGGGGGCCCTGCATCTGTTGCTGCTCTGTTCACATCCAGGCAGCGTGTCTGCAGCCGCCTGTTTGGAGTCCGGCTCCGTCCCAGCAGCCCTGCCCCCGAGAACGTGCCTGAGGTCCGGCCATGTGGCCTTTCTGTGCCTGGCTTGGAGCTGAGCAGGCCTCCCCGCTGCACGGCCCGCTGTGTTCTCCCCACATGTCCTTCCCCGCCCTTCCGTCCTCCAGGTGGCGACGGCTTCCCTGTCCACCCGTGTGCCCTTGCCTCAGAGCTGGAGGGGGCCTCCCCTTTGCTGGTTCCCTCAGCACGAGTTGGTGTGACGGCGGCCTCCCAGCTGGCATCCCACGCATGCCAGAAGTGGGTGGGGGGACGTCCTGGAGACGGGAACGGAGGGCCGTGTGTGCCCAGAGGGCCCAGCTCCTCTTCATGGTGCCCAGGTTCTGCCCTTGAGGGAACCGGTGGCTGGGCACTCAGTGGGGGTCGTACAGGGTGGCGCTGCCCGCCAGGCTCATGCAGCAGTTGCTGGTTTCATCTCTGCGCCTGGACGTGGTGTGCCGACAGTTGGGGCCGACAGGAAGCGGGGCTCCTTGCTGGATCTGCTTCTTGGCTCGCGTCCCCATGGGAGCTGGCCCCAGGCCGTGCCCTGGTCTGAGACTCGTCTCTGCTTCCAGGCCTGGCACTTGCCGAGTACGACCAGCCCTACGGCGGGCTCCTGGACATCCTGCGGGGGGGCACCGAGCGCCTCTTCACAAACATCAAGGACACCTCCTCCAAGGTCATCCAGTCCGTTGCCAAGTGAGTGAGGGCGCAGCTTCTAGGTGACAGCACGTGGGTTCTTTGTAGTGGGGATTTCCCGACCCTTGGGCTGTCCTCCCTCCAGACCTGGCAGGACCCACACTCAAGGCTGTTGGTAAGCGTGCATGCCCTGTCTGCATGGGCTCTGCCATTGGGCCCACAGACCCTGGCGGGGCGGCGGGGGGCGGTTTCTGCGCTCTGTGATGGAGGTGGCCGCTCGTTTCCACCCTGTCCATGGCTGGCACTGGGCCACATGGAGCGCCTGAAGCCACGGGACTGCATCCCTCTCTCCCCCAGGGGGGCCTTTTCCACGGAGACCGTGAGCCCCGCCCCCAGCCTCAATGTCTGCCTTGCACTGTGCCCACACACCGCACATTTGTGTGGTTTCTCCTCCGTGGTGTGGAGTGAGTGGGGCAGTGGGGGGGCCCAGGGACGTCTCACAAGTGCAGCCTGCTGAGTCAAAACACCGAAGTACCTCGGCTGGGTGGGTTTGAGCGCGTGGGTGGATAGTCACTCTATGAGCACGTTTTCGTTCGGGGGCACAGTCCTGTCGTGCTGGACGCTGGCCTGTGGCTCCTGCGGCCAGAACGTGCGACCTGCATTTGCTGGGTTCTCTGGAGGCCCCTCGGCTCTGACTGTGGAGCTCCGCGGGAGCAGCAAGCAGGACCCAGGGCCTGGGGGCCAGTCAGGGACGTCCACGTCCGTGGGCGCTCCCTCGCTGTTGCGACGGTTTCGGGGATGGTCCGTGGGCGGTGGGTCCGTGAATCTCCATCCAGGGCTCAGGAGGTTTGTTCCCCTGTGGGCACCGTGGGTCTCTGATAGCGTGGAGACCGCTTGGCCCCGCGTTCCTTGTTCTTCTGTGCGACGGTCATCGTGTTGTGTGTACGCTGTTGACGCTGGTTAAGTCACGCGCGCTGGCGTGGGCGCGTGCACGCGTGTGTGGGACACGTGTGGGAGCACACGTGTGTGGGAGCGTGTGCGCGTGTGTGGGAGCGTGTGCACGCGTGTGTGGGAGCGTGAGCACGCGTGTGTGAGACACTGGGCACGCGTGTGCACGCGTGTGGGACACGTGTGAGCACGCGTGTGTGGGAGCGTGAGCACGTGTGTGGGGTTGCGCGTGTGAGCACGCGCCTGAGCGTGTGCACGCGTGTGGGACACGTGTGCACACGCGCGTGTGTGGGCGTGTGCACGCGCGTGTGGGGCACGTGTGTGAGCGTGTGCACGTGTGTGGGACACGTGTGAGGGTGTGCACGCGTGTGTGAGCACGCGTGTGTGGGGCGCGTGTGTGAGCGTGTGCACGCGCGTGTTGGACTCGTGTGAGCACGCGTGTGTGGGAGCGTGTGCACGCGTGTGTAGGACGCGTGTGTGAGCACGTGTGTGAGCGTGTGCACGCGTGTGTGGGACGCGCGTGTGAGCACGTGCACGCGCGTGTGAGTGCTGTGCCGTGTCGGGCTGTGTAGCGCCGCATTCTGTTACCCGTGACTCTGCAATGAGAGGAAACCGGGTTTCACCGGATGTCTCAGCAGACGGGGCCCCGTTCGCGCCTCCGTGAGCCTCCGTGACATCGCAGGCCACGCCTCGTCAAAGGCAGCCTGCGCGCTCCTGGCGCGGGCTCTCTGGAGTCCTGCTCCCCCGAGTCGGGCCGGCTGTGGCTTGCGTTCTGCTTGCGGAGGCGGGAGGGTCGAGCTGCGGGCCTGGACGGGACGGGTGGGGCTGGCGGTGGTCCTGAGACCCAGCTGCCTCCCGGTGTGCCTTCCCAGCATGCTTCTGACGACGGGGGGCGTTGCGTGGTGGTGCTGCGTCGCGGGTCTCTCTGCGTGCTCCACTCCACAGGCCGCCGTCCCCTGCACTGCGTGCCCGCTGCAGCGCTGTCCTGCGCCTCCTCCCAACAAGGGACGTTGCCGGGGTCTCCTGGGACCGGAGAGCTGTGCCGTCGCAGCTCCCCGGGGGTGACAAGCTGGGGGTTCTGGGATGTGCAGGAAGCTACTCAGCCCCGCCCTCGAGGACACACACACACCGAGGGGGTGCGGACCCCTTTCCCCCTGGGTCTCTCAGGTGGGCCCAGCGTTTCGGGGCTTCTCAGCGAGACTCAGGGAGAGCAGACGCCAGGCCGCGGCCGCACGGACGTTGTCCGAGGTCTCAGCTGCCAGCCCTGGGGTGGGTGTGGAGGAGGGGTGCTCGTGGCCTCCCACGTGGCTGAGATGCTGGGGCCCCCACGGGGCTGGAGGGGAGGACGGGGTGCTGGTGCATCTGTGCGAGCTCTTGAACGCGACCTCAGTGTACAAAGGAATGTGAGGTTCTCTCTTGTGACGGTAGAGGTGGTGCAGGTGTGCCCCGGATTTAGTTGACTTCATGGCTGACTCTGGATTTGTGTGACTATCTTACACCCCAAACGGGGTATTAATGTGAAGAAGTGACCCTCAGAGCGCACATCAGGCTGGCAGCACAAGCAGAATTCCACCGGTGACTCGGGCATGGGGTCCGTAGACACCATCGGATGCGCTTTGGGGCGGAAATGACGCTCAGCGTCGTCCTCGTGTGACGTCAAGATCAAAGTGTAGACGAGGATAGACCAAGATATCATCTGGTGTCGTCAGGATCAAAGTTTCTAGAACAAGAGAAAAAGGGTATGTGTCAGGGTCCCAAGACCACCCCCGGGTTGGAAGTTGGCTGGAGGACACCCAAGACTTGGCTCTTGCCTCAGAGCTCTGGGAAAAGGTGTGTGGTGCAGAGCCTGGGGGAGCCCGGCACGGCTTCCCGGTCCTCCCCACTCCGTGGAGTCACGTGGGATGCGTGGGATTCCCAGCCCAAGCCACTAGAGCACGTGTGACATGTTGTCATCCAGGGAAGCCCCCCAGAGACCCAGCACCCAGGGTTTGTGTTCGGCTGGTCACAGGCACCCTCTGCCTGGCATGCACCAGGCTGCAGGCTCTCGAGGGAAAGCAGGCCTGAGCATAAACCACATCTTGGTACAAGTAACAGGGGACCACTCTTACCGGTTCTGGGAACGGTGAGGATCCTCCCGAAATCACTGTACCATAGCCAAGGACCAGCCCGGCAAGCAGGTTTCTCTGTGGATACACGGTTAGGCCTGTGTAACTGTCTTTTGTCCAAGGTTCATGCTTAAAATGTGATTCAGAGAGCGTGTCTGAGACTTAGGAGCATCCAGGCTGGAGGGGAAACGTCTCAGGTGGTGACAGACTCAGGTTCACAATGAGCCTACCCAAAACCCTTGCTGGTGCTTTGTTTAGCCAGCCCATAAACAAAAGCAGAGCGTTGGACGGGGAACGGCGCAAGGCATGGGTCCTAGCCCTTGTTTCAGCCGTGATGTTCATGTTCATGACTGCGAGTGCCTGGCAGCCATGGTGTGGAGGGCCAGGCACACCTCTGCCCCTCGTCGGGCCTGCTGGCTGTGCTCACGGAAGGAGTCCCCCAGATGCAGTCCTGTGTGGTGAGCTTCAGGTCCTCTGAGGGTCTGGGGCGACCCCAAGGCTCTACGTGCCACAGGAGGCCCAGGGAGGGCCTTGGTAGGGGATGGCTTGGTCACTGAAGAGCCCTCTCTGGTGCAGGCAGAGCCCTCACGGTGGGGTCTGTGGACCCAGCAGTCCTGGGAGGCCTGTCCTTGGAGGAGGCCCAGCCCGGGCAGCCTGTGTGTGAGAGTCCATGTCTGGAAGTCAGGGCCTCAGGGGCCTGGGCCTGCATGTGTGGTCTCATTGCTTCCTCGTGTAGTGTGCGCACCCCTCGCACACATCCTGGAGCCAGAACGACCAGGTGCCCTGAGTTCCTGACTTTGCACGTCATTCTGACCACACCCCACGCAGGGTAGAATGGCCAGGGCCTGTGGACGTGCACCTCTGGCCACGGGTGTTTCTCTTGCTCTGGCCTACCTGTTCTAATCCTTTGCTCTTTTTCTGAGTTTCTGTTTTTGTTTTACCAGCATTATATTGTATTATGTGTTCTGTGTATTAATTCTTTTTGTGAAAAAAGTAAATATTGGCAAACACTTTATCTGTTGCTCATCTTGTTTGTTTTGTCCTCCAGTGGATTCTTTTTGTTTTATTAGCAAGTGTGTGCGAGACCATGGGAGGCGGGGAGGAGCAGAGGGAGAGAGAGAACCTCAAGCAGACTCCCCACTGAGCGCGGAGCCCAGTACCGGGCTCGATCCTGCAACCCTGAGATGGTGGCCTGAGCCGAAAGCAAGAGTCAGACCCTCATCTGACTGAGCCCCCCGGCATCCCCGTGCTGCAGGGGTTGTAAGTTAAAGTACAGCGAGTCCGTGTTTCTCTTAGGTCTGTCGGCCTCCGTGCTCAGGGTCCTTCATAGCCCAGGTTTGAGCACATTTAATATATTTTAAATCAGTTATTTAAATGTGTTGTAAATATATTTTTTGATGGTTTTACTGTTTTACATTTGTGTCTTTAATCCATTTAGGGGATTTTTTACTTTGGGGGATTTTTCTTGCCCCAGTCTTCCCCAAGAAGAGCAGCCCCTCTGCTGATGGCCAAGCCAGGCAGCATTCCGGTCCTTTCTCCGGGCCCCCTTCCACCCTGCCCAAGAACATCGGCTGTTCTTACACATCAGCATTTTGGAATGAATTCTAGAATCAACTTGTCAGGTTGCCTGCTTGTCAGGTCACTTAGGATGCTGTTGCACTTAATCCACGTTATGATCGTTTCAGGGCAGTTGGTCTGCGCAGGGCTGGCTCTGGCTTCCAGCAGAGAGGCATCCCCAGGTCCAAGGGCTCCTTTCCTGCCCTCCTGGATGCCTGCTGGCTGCAGTCAGAGGACGGGCATGTGGGGCGGCGTGTGGGCGGGGGTGCGGGCTGGGCGGCGAGCCTGGGCTGGCTGCTCGCGGTGCCTCTGGGCCTCCTGCGGCCAGAGCCAGTGGGACGGACTCTGCTGCTTCGGCAGCACGTTGTGCAGAAGGCACCCCCCACTGTTAGCTGCGTCTGACAAAAGCCCTCACGTTGGACCACTTGAGTGGAGAAATACACCGTGTTTATGTTTGGGAGAATTAAATTTTGAAGGTGGTGTCAGTCAGTCTGTAAATTCATTGCACTATAAATAAAAATACCGATGCTTCTGTCGATTTTGATCTTAAAGTTCGTGTACGAGTTACCCAGAATTGCCAGCAGCATATTAAAAAAAATAAGACTGGGAACCCATTGTACGTCACTTTTCTTCAAACGTGAGCACTGTGCCCATTTGGTGAAATGGTTGCTTGTGTGGGACTCATATAAAACCAGTGAAACCTTAGGGTTCTGGTTAACGAACGGTGCTATGTCCATGGGTATCTGTATGGGGAAGATAAAGTCGAGTTTTTATCCAGTAATGGACAAGAACATTCATCTGATTAGTTAAAAGATCTCATTGTCAGCAGCAGTTTTTTTTTTTTTTTTTTAAGATTTTATTTGTCAGAGAGAGAGAGAGCACAAGCAGGGGGAGCAGCAGAGGGAGAGGGAAAAGCAGGCTCCCCGCAGAGCAGGGAGCCCAACACGGGACTCGATCCCAGGACCCTGGGATCACGACCTGAGCCAAAGGCAGATACCCAACCAGGCATGCCATCGACAGCAATTTTTTTTTTTTTTAAGATTTTATTTATTTATTTGACAGAGAATGAGAGAGCACATGAGAGCGGGGAGGGTCAGAGGGAGAAGCAGACTCCCTGCCGAGCAGGGAGCCTGATGCGGGACTCGATCCCGGGACTCCAGGATCATGACCTGAGCCGAAGGCAGTCGCTTAACCAACTGAGCCACCCAGGCGCCCCTCGACAGCAATTTTTTAGAGAAAATTAAAATAGGGGCATTCTTGTGACACCAGAGTGAGGTAGATTTCTTAAATGTAATAAAACTGCACCAGCCATGGGAACGAATGGTTAGTAAGTGTAATTTAAAAACCCTCTATCCGTCAAGGCACACTTCTTTCAGGTTTCCAAAAAAGTACGACCCTGATTGGGAGTAAGTGTGTTTGAATCATAAAACTCCCAGAGGGACGGTATCTATTACATGAAATAGGTTTTGGAGACAAGAAGCAGGCATGGAGGCAGCTAACAGGACAGATGGTGAATAAACCATCAGAAAACGCTCAGCTTTGGGAGTGTTGTGCAGACATTGGAGAGTTGAGTCTTGATCTACTCTCGCCGTCTCTGTCTTGAAATGGGTTGCGTGCAGACCACGGACATGCATCACTGGCTGGGTGCCCAGCGTGTCTGTCCCCGCTTCCTACGCTCTGCCCGGCTTCTGTGGTCGTGATTGAGCCTTTCACGGGAGCCCCTGGTCTCTCCTTTCCTATCTGTTACATTTCTTCTTCTTTTTTTTTTTTTTTAACTTTTTTACTGGCTGCTCCAGAGTTTGCAGTATATATTTCTGGCTAATCCAAATCTCCTTTCAAATAGGGCCCATACCACGAGCCCTAACCCTCTGGACGCCACGGGGACCCTGCTCCCCGCCGCTGGTACTTGGGGCCAGCATTCGCGTTGTCAATGCAGAATGTGTCCCGTTGCCATTATTTGGAACAAACTGGCATCTACTAAATCAGCTAAGAATAAGAAAAATGAAAGTGGGTTTTTTTTGTTTTGTTTTTGTTTTTTTAACCTTCACTTCCTCTTTGATGTTCTTCTGTTCTTTATGTAGATCTGAGTTTCTGACCAAAGCATTTTTCTTCTCTCTGGAGAACTTCTTTTAACACGTCTTGCAAGGCAGTTCTAGTGGCAACAGATTCCCTCAGTGTTTGTCTGACTAAGTCTTTATTTCTCCTCACTTTTGGAGGATAATTTCACAGGGTGCAGAATTCTAGGTTTTTCCTGGGTGGGTTTTTTCTGTCCACACTACATATTTTATCTCTTTTTGCTGGCGTGGTTTCTGAAGAGATTGCTCCTGCCTGATGTTCTCTGAGCGTCCTAGGTCCGGGGTCTGGGGAAATTCTCAGTCATTATCGGCTCACGTATTTCTGCTGTTCTCCTTTCTGCGTCTCGTGTTCCCGTTATGTGTACCATACACCTTTGCGGCTGTCCCACGTCCTTGGAGACTCTGTTCTGGATTTTGTCAGTCTTTGTTCTCTTTGCTTTTCATTTTTCAAGGGTTCTGTTGCTCGATCTTCCAGCTCAGAGATTCTTTCCTCAGCTGTGTTCCGTGTAATCAGCCCACCAGAGGCATCCTGTATTTCTGCCACAGTGTTTTTATCTCCAGCATTTCTTTTTGATCCTTTCTTGGAAACTTTGTCTCTGTTTGCACTGCCCGTCTGTTTTTGTCTGCCCTCTGCTTTATCAGAGCCTTTAGCATGTTAATCGTAGCTGCTGAAGTTCCTGGTCCCGTGGTTCCAGCACCCCTGCGATGTCTGCTTCTGATGCTTTCTGGGTCTCTTGAAACTCAGTTTTTGCCAGACACGATGTGCTGTCTTCCGTTTTGGTTGCCAGCTCCCGTGGCCATATGTCTTTAGAGTAGACTAGCAGGCAGTTTGCCGGGGTCTGTGCCTCTCCGTCACTTGCAGTTTATAACTTCCCGTCTACCTCCACTCTTGACGTGCACTGAAGGTGCTCACTCGCATACACGACGTTCCCGTGAGCCACAGCCTGAGCCTTCGCACGACTCGCTCCATTTAAGCTCTCGTGACTTATCTGTAGAAATTTCCTGTAATAACCAAGGCTCTTCTTTTTAATTCCAGTTATGCAAAGGGAGATTTGGACATATCTTACATCACATCCAGAATTGCTGGTACGTTTGCCTCCGCTAACCATGAGGACGTGCTTCTGATTCTTTCCTGTCTGAGGATGGCTCATGGGGTGCAGGGCACGAGGATGTGGCTGGTGGGGAAGGAGAGGGTGCCCCTTGGGCAGCCACTCACTTGCCCAAGATGGGGCCCTGGGCACCTGTCCCTTTGCCCATTGTATCTCCAGGCCCTGCCGTGGGCAGTACCACCATTGACCCACCTTCCCCCCCTGGTCTGGAACTTTCTGGAACTCTGAGATCATGAGGGGAATGATGCAAAGCACATTTAAAACTTGGGTCTCCAAACACCGAAACCAGAATCCAGACACTTGGAGACCCTGCCGTGCATCAGGCTCTCTGGCTGAACTCACTGTCCCAGAAAGCACTGTGTGGAGATCCCAGAGGGTTGGTGGGGGTGGCGAGGTCTGTGTTCTGTCCGTTCTTGGCGGCCATTGTACTGATCAGTCAGCAGCTGTGGGGAGATGAGGAGCAGGGGCCCAGGTGGCCGACTGTCCTGCCCGTGGCTGGTGAGGCTGTGGAGGCCAAGTGCCACCACCCTGTGGCGGCTGACGTGGGCTGCTCTCTTTCAGTGATGTCATTCCCAGCGGAAGGCGTGGAGTCGGCTATCAAGAATAACATAGAAGACGTACGGTTGTTTCTGGACTCCAAGCACCCGGGACACTATGCGGTCTACAACCTGTCCCCGAGAACGTATCGGTCCTCCAAGTTTCATAACCGGGTGGGTGGCCTGGACGCTGGCCTCTCACTGCATGCGGCTTTCTTCCAGTCGGCCCTCAGACCCACGTGTGGCATTCCCCAGCAGCAGTGGTAGCAGGCGGAGCCCATGGCTCTGGTGGGGTGGGGGGCTTGGGTGTGGCGACACGGGGCCCCCATGCAGCACACGGCGGGGACAGGGGCTTTCTCTGGAAGACTCCATAACGTGACCCATGAGGAGACAGATGGGCTTCAATGTGTCCCCTGGAGATTGCTAAAATCTAGGGTGCCTTGTTGCTCCTCACCAGTGAGGCTGTGAGAGGCCACGTGATTTTCTTAGTAAATGACCACGTGGGACACAGACACTTTCATGGTATTTAGACTGAGCCAAGCGTGGGGAAGGGTAGATTCTCCAGTCTTTTTGCCAAGTCTGCATAGCCTGGTACACATCCTAGAGCACAAAGCACAGGAGCAGGGGGCCTGGTGGCGTCTGTCCAGAGCCAGTGCCCGTGGTGGGGCTCCCCCCATCCCCCTGTGTCTGCACCCCCAGCTGGTGCAGGGAACCCAGGCTGAGCCAAGCCCTCTGCCCGCAGGTCTCCGAGTGTGGCTGGGCGGCCAGGCGGGCCCCAAACCTTCACAGCCTGTACGGCGTTTGCAGGAACATGCATTCATGGCTACGGCAAGACCACAAGAATGTCTGTGTTGTGCACTGCGTGGTGAGTGTGAGGCTGCCCCATCCCTGCCCTCCACCTTGGGGGTGCGGTACCTGAGAAGAAAACGTAAACCAGGGAGAGTAACCCATGCACTGGGGAAGCCCACAGTCTGCTGAGGGGATGGAAGTGAGCTCCAGTGCGCCGAGGAGGGAGGCCGGCAGGGCAGCTGGGGTCCCCCACACAGTCACAGGCCTTGTCTGATACTGGGTGAGGCCCCTGGCAGCACGGGACCGCCTATGCTGGAGAGTGGGGGTCTGTTTGGGACACGCCGGGCTAGCACTTGGACTCGTGGCAAGTCCTGTGAGGAGCGGGTTCTGCCCTGGTGTCTGCAGCCGGTGACCCTAGGCCTAGCTGCCCTGGCGTGGCCCCTGTCACTTCAAGGTAGCAGACCCCAGAGGGAGCAGCGGCTGCCTGTGCCTTGTGGGACCCACCGCTCCTTGGGGAAGACTGCCCACACAGGTGGTCCCCCTACTCCTCTGTACAGAACACAAGGGGTCCCCACGGGGCGTTCTTTCCCCGCAAGGCAGCATGCACATGAGCCTCAGCAGCCTGGCCCTGAGGCCACTCTGCCTCATGGGACCCCGTCTCTGCTCCCCCTCACTGTGGCTGAGGACAAGCCTTATTTCCAGTTTCCCGCCTGCACAGTGAGGGTTTGTTAGGAACCTCTAGTCTTTTGGACTCTGAGCCGGACCCCTGTCAGGTGTGTTTTCCTAAGTTCGCAAGTGGGTCTTGAGACGGGAAGGCCCCGTGGCTGTTGTCTGGGGAGGTGTGTGATGAGGAAGCCGCCTTCCTGCAGCCGCGGCTGCGTGAGCCTGGCCCGTGCCGTTCGTCCTAGGACGGGAGAGCCGCGTCCGCGGTGGCCGTCTGCTCCTTCCTGTGCTTCTGCCGGCTCTTCAGCACCGCGGAGGCTGCCGTGTACATGTTCAGTATGAAGCGCTGCCCGCCGGGCATCTGGCCGTCCCACAAAAGGTACGCGTGCCCCACTTTGGAGCTGTCGGCCGGGTCGTAGCCGCGGTGCCGGGAGGGGGGCGACTTCGGGGCCCACGTGCGGAGGTGGGCGAGTCCGTGCCTTCCTGAGTCCTGGCTGGCCACTGGGGGGACACACAGCTTCAGGACAGGACGCCAAGGTGTCTGACAGGAGATTCAAAGTGACTGGTTAATGTGTTGAAGGTGCTAATGAGGGAGGTAGGCAAGACGGGAACTGTGAGTCCCGAGCACAAACGTCAGACGCGAGAAAGGCCGTGGTCGTGGAGGCTGCCCCCCCCGCAGGCTCTCCTGCGGCTGAGGGAAGGGCCTCAGGCTCTTGAGGGCGGGCCGGCCGCATGACTCAGGCCAGAGCGCGGAGAGGGATCACGGGAAGGGGCTGAGCAGCCAGGCCTGCCAGGCCGTCTCGGGCCATTGCGGGAGGCAGAACAATGGGAAGGGCGATGGGCAGACACAGCTGCCAGGGAATTCCCCAAATTAATGAGACACCAAGCCTCCAAAGCTCAGAGGACACGAAACAGGGTGAAACACTAAACAAACATGCAGAAAACGCACTCAGATGCACCGTACTTCGTCTGCTGGAGACCCCACACACACAGCTCAAAGGTCACCGGAGGGCAGAGGTACAGACCTCGTCCGAGTTGTTGTTGGAATCCCCAGGGCAACCAGTAAAGGTTCTAAGTACGAGAGTTAGTAAGTCAGCAGAGGAAATGGACAGAGTTATAAAAAGTGCTCACTTGAGGAAAAGACCGAAGAAGAAGAAATGAGGAACAGAAGCAGTTAGCAAGACGATGCAGTACAAGCCGGCCACAGCAGCGGTCGAGCTCTGAAAGTGCCCACGAGGAGGAGGATCGTCCGACTGGATAAAAGAGCAAGACCCAGCGATGCCCTGTCTGGAGGAGCCCCACTTCTGCCATCAAGACGGAGGAAGCCGGCGTCAGCCGTGGAGGAGGGCCGGGTGACTGATCACCGCAGACATAGCAGCTCGAAGAGCCCGCACGTGCTTCTCCGCCTCTGTGGGTCGGGTGGCCAGGCTGCGTAGTGTGAACTTCACCGAGAAGGTCTGCTGCTCCCTCTCCAGGCCACTTCCGCGCTCGCTCAGGCTGTTGGCGGGACTCGGGTGTGGATGGGGTGTGGCATCCTGGCTTCGTGCTGGGAGTGAGGTGCACGCAGGCCTCCTGTCATGTGGCGGAGAGCTCCCCGAGCAGGTCTGCTAGCACAGTGCAGTGTGGGACCCACGCTCAGAAGCGGCCACCCTTCCCTCCTGCTGCTTGGAAGCCAGTCCCCACTCCTTCCCCGTCTGGAGGAGACCGGGGTCACAACACGAGGGCAGGGACAGATGCCTGGTGTGTGCACCCCGCAGGTGCTGAGGAAAGCGCCCAGGAGAGCTGGAGGAGTGAGGCACGTGAGAGCAGATTCCAGATTTGTAGAGCAGAAAACAGAATTGAAAGGAGAAATGGGCAATCACAGTGGTAGGCATCAACATTCCTGCCGTGGCAGGGGGTGGAACGAGTACTCGGTCAATTTGGGACAGAACACCGTGGGCAACCATCTGTAGACCCTTTCACCCCACAACCAAAATAGACGTGTTCCTCTCAAGTGTTCACGGGCCATTCAGTAAGAAAGATCACATTCTGGGCCATTAAGCTGCAGTCACAGAAGGATAGCAGTCACATAAAGTGTGTTTGTGGTAGAATTACACCAGAAATTGGTAACAAACAGGCGCCTGGCTAGCTCAGTCAGGGGAGCATGCAGCTCTCGCTCGGGGTTGTATGAGCCCCACGTGGGCTGTGGAGATTGCTTTAAAATATTAAAAAAAAAAAAAAGTAATAACAAACATAGCTGGAAAATTTCTTAAATTTTTCAAAATTAATACACTTCTGTATTACCCATGAGTCAAAGAAAAAGTCTCAAGGGAAGTTCAAAAATATTTTAAACTGGGGCACCTGGGTGGCTCAGTCGTTGAGCGTCTGCCTTCGGCTCAGGTCGTGATCCCAGGGTCCTGGGATCGAGCCCCGCGTCGGGCTCCCTGCTCGGCGGGAAGCCTGCTTCTCCCTCTCCCTCTGCTCCCCCTGCTTGTGTTCCTGCTCTCATTGTGTCTCTCTATGTGAAATAAATAAATGAAATGTTTACAAAAATAAAATAAGGGGCATCTGGGTGGCTCAGTCATTAGGCTGCCTTCGGCTCAGGTCATGGTCCCAGGGGTCCTGGGATCGAGCCCTGCATTGGGCTCCCTGCTCAGCGGGGAGCCTGCTTCTCCCTCTCCCACTCCCCCTGCATGTGTTCCCTCTGTCCCTGTGTCTCTTTCTGTCAAATAAATAAAATTTTTGGGCCCCTGGGTGGCTCAGTCATCGGGCGTCTGCCTTCGGCTCAGGTCATGGTCCCAGGGTCCTGGGATCGAGCCCCGCATCGGGCTCCCTGCTCCGCGGGAAGCCTGCGTCTCCCTCTCCCACTCCCCCTGCTTGCGTTCCCTCTCTCGCTGTGTCTCTCTCTGTCAAATAAATAAAATCTTTAAAAAAAAAAAATTATTAAACCAAATGAAAATTACATCAGATTTGTGAGGTGAAACTAGAGCACTGCTCCAGGGAAAGTTGGTCGCACTGAGTACTCGCGTCTGTGGGAACCAGGTGCGGTGAGCCGACTGGAGCTTTGGGGACATGACAGGCGGGTGACGTGGCATGCCTCTGGCCCTTGCAGGTACATCGAGTACGTGTGTGACATGGTGGCAGAGGAGCCCGTCACGCCCCACAGCAAGCCGATCCTGGTGAAAGCCGTGGTCATGACGCCAGTGCCGCTGTTCAGCAAGCAGAGGAACGGCTGCAGGCCCTTCTGCGAGGTCTACGTGGGGGACGAGCGCGTGGCCACCACATCTCAGGAGTATGACAAGATGAGGTGAGCTCAGGGCCTCCTGGCCCCATGGCCATCAGATTCATTCACTTTCTGTCCTCTGGGAGACTTTTAAGGAGAAAGTCTGTCAGAGCTGCAGAAAGGTGCCGAGGCCCCACCCGAGGTGGAGGTGGTGAGCAGGAACACGCTCGGTGAGCCGGTCCCACCCAATGGGCGCCAGGTGTGGGAGGTTCCCAGGACCAGTGTGCTGAGGAGTAGCTGCTTTTTTTTTTTTAAGATTTTTTTTATTTATTTGACAGAGACACAGCGAGAGAGGGAACGCAAGCAGGGGCAGTGGGAGAGGGAGAAGCAGGCTTCCCGTCGAGCAGGGAGCCCGACGCGGGGCTCGATCCCAGGACCCTGGGATCCTGACCTGAGCTGAAGGCAGACGCTTAACGGACTGAGCCACCCAGGCGCCCCGACAAGTAGCTTCTTAGAAGTCAGTTCCCAGGGGCGCCTGGGTGGCTCAGATGGTTAAGCATCTGCTTTCGGCTCAGGTCCTGATCCCAGGGTCCTGGGATCGAGCCCCGCATCAGGCTCCCTGCTTGGCGGGAAGCCTGCTTCTCCCTCTGCCTGACACTTCCCCTGCTTGTGCTCTCTCTCTGTCAAATAAATAAATAAAATATTAAAAAAAAAAAAGTTCCCAGAGCAACACCCCTCCCAGAAAAATCTGGCAGGAAGACCACCAAAATAAGGATGTGTGGATCTAAGCGTTGGTGCTTTAGGGGAGCTTGAAGTTCTTGCCAGGCTGCCGCAGCCTTCCAGGACCACTGCTGTCTGGAAAGCTGTGTGTGACTTAAGTGAACCTTTCCTCATCATTCTGCTCTTCAGGGATTTCAAAATCGAGGATGGCAAAGCAGTCATTCCCCTGGGCATAACCGTGCAAGGGGACGTGCTTATTATCATTTACCACGCCAGGTCCACCCTGGGAGGAAGACTGCAGGCCAAGGTACGTGGGCGCTCACACCAGCCTGGGCTGTCATTCTGTGAGTTCTCGTGGAGGGTTCTTGGGCCCGGTGTTCAGCGAGAACTGCCTTGTGTAGCCCAAGGCAGAGGGGATTTTAGCCTGAAACACCCGGAGTTCCCCATATTGCGGGAGGCTGTCTGCGTGGGGCGTCTGCTAAGTTACGACTTTGGGGCTGCCCTACCTCAGACCCCGAGAAGCTGCTTGTCGGGAGGGTGCTGTACATGAGACTGTCAGAGCCTGTCAGCTGTGAAGTGTGTGTCTGCAGTGTGGGCGGGTGGAGTCCTCCCCAGCTCGAGGGTCTCCTGTCTACACTCTGTCTGCAGGTGGCATCCATGAAGATGTTCCAGGTCCAGTTCCACACGGGCTTCGTGCCTCGGAATGCAACTACTGTGAAATTTGCAAAGTATGTGGGTGTCACACATGGGAGAGGTCAGGAGGGTCAGGTGCACGGTGCCCACCTGCCGTGTACCCCGTGTAAATGAGTGCCGTGCGCTGGACCCTGGTGGGGCGATGTGGTTCGCGCATGGCTGGGTCGCCACACTGAGCTCTAGTCCTGGGTCTTCCCCACCTCGGAGCATGCCCAGAGTCCAGTATGTGGCGCTTCCGTTGAGACACGGTGGCTGCCACTGTGCACCTTGGTGACCTGGGGACTGGCCTGGTGCGTTTCTTACTAGAATTTAGTCATTTCCGCCCTGGACTGTGGTACAAACAGCTGAACGGGTGTTTATTGTTTTTTTTTTTTTTTTAAAGATTTTATTTATTCACGAGAGACAGAGAGAGAGGTGGAGGGAGAAGCAGGCTCCCAAGGAGCAGAGAGCCCGATGCAGGACTCGATCCCAGGACCCCGGGACCATGACCTGAGCCGAAGGCAGACGCTTAACCGTCTGAGCCACCCAGGCGCCCTGTTTATTGCTTTTTTAACATGTAGAGTACTTGGGATGTGCAGAGTGCTCTGCTAGGCACTGAGGTCGGAGGTAGTTAAGAGAAGTTCACCATCTGGTGTTAGAGATGAAAGCAGAAATACACACAGTCGGGGATAACCCCCTTGACTTACCCAGGGCTCTTCAGGTTCTTGCATTCCCAGATTCAGCACCTCGTTAGAGTAATGCATGAGGGCCTCGCACAGCACACCTGGCCCCCAGTCCCTGGGGTGTGTGCAGACCTCTGTTTGCAGCGCAGGTGCCCAGGTAGCGGGACAAGTCTGCACAGCGGGCACTGGGGAGAGAGAGAGAGAGAGCACGCGCGAGCGGGAGAGAGAATCCCAAGCAGACTCCCCGCCCAGCGCGAGCCCAGTGCGGGGCTCGATCTCACCGCGCTGAGATCATGACCTGAGCCGACACCAAGAGTCAGACGCTTGACTGACTACGCCCCCCAGGTGGTGTCTTTTCCGCTTTGTCTCCCATGCGTGCACACCAGCCACCCGAGCAGAAGTGTTGTTCCAGTGGTGAGAGGAGAGCCGGGGAGGGGCTCTGAGATGCCGCGTGCATGCCCAGGACCCTGTGCCCCATCCTACCCAGACAGTCAAGGGAATATTGGGAGCCCCCCCGCAGTCCTGGGAGGACTCACTTCCGACCCTCTGGGCGCCGGAGGACCAGGGAGTTGTTACTTCTGGCGTAGGGACTTTCGTGGGGGCTGGAAAGAGGGGGCATTTTTGCCTGAACGTCCCAGTGTGCCAGCGCAGAGCCTGACCGAGCTGCGTTCTTGGGCCCGTGCATCAGTGTGTGCAGTGCTTCCAGAAGCGGATCACGTGATTAAATCGGGAGAGAGCGGTGGAGCTGCCTGATCGATGCAGACGAGCGTGTGTCTCTGGTGGGCAGGACCCATTTTGCAGAGGCGGCTGAAACAGGACAGCCTGAGAAAAGAACTTGGAGCAGTGTTCGCGGGTCCATCCTCGATGAGACCTTCTGTCACGAGGGAGGGTCCCCAGTGTGTTTTAAGTGGGCAGAATTGCAGTCCGTGACACAAGGCAGCATTTCTGTGTCTGAGCCAAGCATGTTGGCCCCTGGTGCCACCCAGTGAGGCCGGGGCCTTACGCCCTCCTGAAGTGCAGGGTGGGGTCATGGGGGCTGTGGCCCTGCTCACAGACCCTCATTGTTCCCTCACTGACCTGCTGGGTGAGCTGGGCAGGCCCGGCCCCGGAGGCCATCTTGGGGGACCAGCCAGGGTGGGGAGGTGGGGATGGGTGGCCCCCAGCGTGGTGCCCAGAGCTACCCCCAAGGCCCTGTGGCCCCCGGAGCTGAGCCTGCAGAGGTCATGTGCTCCTTTGTGTGGACCCCTGCTTCACTCCTTCCTTGTGGATGGGGGTCTAGGCCTCCTCTGGCCCTTGCTGGCTGCTGGACTCCCCCTTGACTGACATTGCTGCCTCGGGGCTTACCCCCGCGGTTCCCACGGGAGCCACTCCTGCCTGGCGGCGCGGTGACCTGCATCATCTCCTCGTTGTGGGTGCCCGACCTGGAGAGGAGGAAAGTGTGGGGTGGCCTGAGAGCCTGAGGAGCTCCCCTCCTGCCCACGTTGCCCCAGCAGGAAGAGCTCGGCTTCGGGCTGTTGTTGCCCACACAGCTGCTCTGTTGGGTTTCCTCCCCTTGCGCAAAGGTGGTTTTGTTTTTGGAGGAGTGGGAAGGACTGAAACCAGCGGACGTTCCACATTAGGGTCACACATGCTCGCTGATTTTATTTCGTTGGGTCCTTGGAAGTAAGACTTAAAAGGCTGTCGGGCTTTTCCTACCCAGACTGACCACCCAGTCTGCCCCCACGTTTGCGGCCCCACTGCCCGGTGGCTGTGGTTCGTTTTGGGTTATGGGTGCCACGTGGACGTCACAGGGGACCGTGGGCCCCTCCTCCCACGGCTTGGGTCACTCAGGAACCCGCTGCCCCTTTTGAAACAGTAAGTAACCGCCCAGAGCTGTTAGGTGGCGTGAGAGAAGATGAAGGCTGGGAGCCTGCTGCCCAGCTG
Source organism: Mirounga leonina (assembly GCF_011800145.1). Taxonomy (NCBI): domain Eukaryota; kingdom Metazoa; phylum Chordata; class Mammalia; order Carnivora; family Phocidae; genus Mirounga; species Mirounga leonina. The sequence continues at coordinate 81,316,726 of NW_023270323.1, forward strand.
AAGAACAGGGCTTAGCAACGTGGTTTGTGAACATGTTATCAGAGGTGATCTTAGGGAACACGGGGGGAAATGCTGGAATCCCTAGAGAGGTACAGAGCCCCAGAATTCGAGTTCAGTGACCTGGCAGCCACAGCCCCCACTGCCAGCCCCACAGGTGACGTCTGCACACCTGCTCTTGGCATTCCTTGTCTTTCTCCTTCCCGCCAGCCGTGGGCCCTGCTGCCTTTCCCCTGCCACCCTCCCCCCTTCTGCAGGGCGTTCCAGAGGTCTGGGTTTGACGGGCACTTGTGAATAGTTGGGGATTTTTGCCAGGGTGGACAGCGTCGTTTTATGGAAACACGCATTTAAGGTCCCCCCGATCTGGATCGCGGGACCTGAGGGGTGAGGGCCAGGGTCCCTGCCCGCGTGCCTGCCCCGCTGAGCACGCGTACTGTTTTGTGCTCACTTTTGGTTAATGTGGGGTGGCTTCCTGACTGGCGTCTGGTCTCCCCTGGCAGGTATGACCTGGATGCGTGTGACATTCAGGAGAAATACCCAGATTTATTCCAAGTGAACCTGGAGGTGGAGGTGGAGCCCAGAGACAGGCCCAGCCGGGAGGCCCCACCCTGGGAGAGCACCAGCATGAGGGGGCTGAACCCCAAAATCCTGTTTTCCAGCCGGGAGGAGCAGCAAGACATTCTGTCTAAATTTGGTGAGATCCTTGTTTTCCAAACACACAGCCGGTGGTGGTGCTGCCACGGGAAGCTCCTGGGGGCTGGGCTTGCCCCCATCCCCGTGTCCGGCTGTGCACCGGCGTACGGAGGCCCGGAGCCCCCACTTGGGACCTTCCCCGACACCAGCTTCCACGCCTGACGTGCTCGCATTTCCCGGGTTCGGGCCTCCACAGCTGCTCCCAGAGCCCCAGGACCGTGGGTAGCCCCTGCCCTGGGGGTCATCGTGGGCCAGCTGCGGGGGTCAGGTTGGAGTCGCTTGCTGTTTGCAGTGTACCTGGAAGAAGTCAAGGCTTTGTTCCAGACCCGCGGGGCACAGCGGGGCAGACCGTCCCTCTCCGGGTTGGTTATCTCGTGAGCAGTTAGAAAGGGGCACATGCAGCCCCACGGCGGGCAGGGCTTGAGGTCTCGCTTGCTGGCTGCGACACGGCCGTCTTCGCGTCCTTGGTGTGCGTCTTACGTTCCCTTCCCTGAGAAGCGTGTGTGTGTTCATGCGTGGTTTGGGGCAGCAGCTGAGCTGACACGGAGCTGCTCACGCACCGGACCTTCTTTGGTGGTCAGCGCGGGTTTCCCGTGCTTCGGAATCGGGCGTCCGGCTGTGTGGCCTGGCCACTCCCCGAGACGGTTCGCAGCCCAGGGCCTTGGCCACTGCAGGCGGTGGAGTTCTTCCGGGCTGTTCCTGACGCGCCCTTCCCCCCGCAGGGAAGCCAGAGCTCCCCAGGCAGCCCGGCTCCACCACTCAGTACGACGCTGAGGCGGGGTCTCTGGAAGCCGCGCCCGCGGAGTCTGAGTCCCCGCAGAGCAGCTGCACGGACTCCAGCCGCTTCCTCCACACGCTGCATTGGCACGGTGCGTGGGGGGCCGCGGGCGTGGCGGGATGCGCCCTGGCCCTCAGCTGTGTATCTTCTGCCTGCCACTGTTTCCCGGCCTCCGGCGAGGCCTCACCCTGCCGTCCGGCTGCTATGCTTTTCTTTTCAGAGGAGAGAGACACAGAGACGGGCCCCGAAGCTCACTTTGCCAAGGAGAGCGCGTCAGCCCCAGCCGAGGACGCAGGTGGGAGTGAGCCTTCCGACGAGGACGCGGCGACACTCTCAGCCGAGAGCAGGGACGCGGCTGACGAGGACACGCCAGGCCCAGCAGCGAGGGCGCAAGAGCGAGAGTTGATTTTTGACGCGGCCACGCCGGCCACGCCGCAGGAGCCCACGCTGCAGGACAGTGTCGACCTCCTGGGGCTGAACTCCGAGGCAGGGCTGGCACCCCCCATGCAGGCCTGCGGGGCAGCCCCCAGTACCGCCGACCTGCTCAGCCGCCTCCTGGGAGCCCCTGACACGGCTCCAGAGGTCCCCCGCGGAGATCTGCTGGGTGGCGAGGCCCCCCTGCTCTTCACAAGCCCGGCCCCTTCCTTGAGCTCACAGAGCCCGCCCCGTGAGGGGCCAGCTGCAGCTGGTACGTTGCTCCATCCGCTGGGGGAACAGAGGATAGGGCTTTAGCAGTTTGGCCTTGTTGTCAAGATTACCTGGGAGGGGCTCCTGGGAACGGAGGGGGTGGGGTCGGTGCCCGGCCCCTCAGCCACTCACTGGGGAGCAGCCCCGGGCCTGCTGGTCAGACTGCAGACCCGGGCCAGCCGCAGACCGAGGCTGCTGTGTGGGGCGACTGCTGAGGCCCCTCCGGCTCTCCTGTCCCAGGAAGGGCTAACCCTCCCCTCTCCCCGGGGAGTCTCGGGCAAGGGCATCTTGGCGTCCAGCACCTTCTTGGAGTCGATGCTGTGGCCTCAGCCTGGGTCTGAGGGGCTGTGGTGCTGATGGGACTTGCTCAGCTTCCTGGCTGATGCTTTGGGCCGAAGGCGCCTGCACAGAGCCTCACCTCCGCCCACTTCCTGGGTGTCTTTCCACAGCCGACCCGTTTGACCCTCTCCTGCTGCCGTCTGGTCCAGACACCCAGCCCTGCTCCAAGCCTGACCTCTTCGGTGAATTTCTTAATTCAGAATCTCCTGCCGCGGCCCCCGCACCCTTCCCCTCCACCCACAGCGCCCCACCCCCAGCCTGCAGCACCGACTTCCTGCACTTGGGTAAGCACCGCAGTCACCTGCTGTGGACCCTGGGCCGACGGAGGGCAGCTGTGGGGTCCCCCCTCCCCTGGCAAGGTGACGCAGCCTGCAGCTGTCCACCCCGTGCAGTCTGCGGGGTTTTGGAGGAGGCAGAAGGCAGTTTCTGGGGGCACCAGCATGCAGCCACAAGTCCATGTGGCTGGCCACGGGGTGGGAGGTCTTTGAAGACGTGTAGACCCTTACTGCTGCTCTGAATAGCGGCTCCGCTTGCTGACCCCCTTGTCCAGTTGGTTAGTTCAGTGACCACGGGACGCGTCCTTGGGCCCCTGAGGAAGAAGGAAGCCGGTCGGTGTGGGCCGAGCCCAGTGCAGCTCCCTGGGGGATCCTGGGAGTGCATGTGCTCAGCTCTGCTCACATGAGGGGGGACAGAGGGTGTCCTCCCAGCCTCCCACAGAGGGGACTTATGGCTGCCTGCCTCCACCAGGGGATACCCCAGATAGCTCTGCTGTCTTGCCAGGGGACCTACCGGCAGAGCCCGGCAAGATGACGGCCTCCAACAGCCACCCAGATCTGCTAGGAGGGTGGGAGGCCTGGGCCGAGGTGCCGGCCCCCGTGCCTGCTGCGGAAGGTACGTCTCGGGTGGGACCCCACTCCCAGAGGAGTGTGGGCCGGGAGGGCTCAGCGGGAGGCGGTGAAGGGCGTCCCTGAGAGCGCTCCTTTGTGTTGTCCTGTGTCCCGTGGCTCCTTTGCCTCCTGGAGGCCCCTGGGCCTCACGGTTCTGAGGTCTGAGATCATGACCTGAGCCAAAACCAAGAGTCAGACGCTCAACCAACCAAGCCACCCATGCACCTTTGGAATTCAAAGTATTTTTAATTGATTTATAAGAATTCTTTATGTAGCAACAGCTACACTTGTAACGACTGTATGGTGTTCCGTCCTGGGGTGCACAGTGGTAACTCGTTCTGACCCTCAGCGTCTCACGTTTAGAATACCCTCCAGCTACGCCCCTGTGAGGAACATCGTAAAGCACGTTCACACGTGACATGGGTTCTGGGAGGTGGGACTCGAGGGTCAGAGCCGTGTGAGTTGGTAGATTAGCTTCCGTAAAGAGGCTGGACGTGGACGGCCTTGTCTGGGCTGGTGTGGGCGCGCACACTAGCTGAGTGCGGCCTCAGGAGCGTCCCGGGGGTGCACCTTCTCATACCCTCTGCCCTTCTTCTCCAGGTCCCTTCTTCTCTCCAGGAGGCCAGCCTGCCGCCCCCGGCCCCCCAGCCAGCTGGACCAAGTCTCAGAGCCTGGACCCGTTTGCAGACCTCGGTGACCTCAGTTCTGGCCTCCAAGGTGACGTGTGGGGCCCCGAGCGCTGGCCCATGGCAGGAGGGTGCAGTCTGTGTGGCCCTGCTCCCCTTGCAGGGGCTGGCGAACGAGGCGTCAGGCATGTGCGGGCCATCTGGGGAGCAGGGACTTGGAGCCCTGGAGGGATGGACAAGATGCCCCACCCAGCGCCTATGTCTGCTGCCCTTGGCCTTGAAATCTACTGGGGAACATGTCCTCCGGGTCCCTCGGTCTCCTCCAGACGCATGTGGGGCGTTGAGTACCACGAGTATCTGAGCGGGTTCCTCATCCTTGGCGGTCAGCAGGCGGGTGCAGCTCCAGGCTGGAGACCGTGTCTGCTGGAAAGGCTCATTGCTCAGGCCCGCGGCGCCCCAGGTGGTGGAGCTCTTCTTCCACAGCCCCTCACGGCGCCTAGCCAGCCTTCACTCTGGTTTGGAGATGCACGTTCCTCGGTGCTGGGGAATCTCCTGGCACGTGTACTTTCTCGTTCCCCTCTTGGGAAGCACCCTGGGTCTGCAGGACCGCCTCCCCTCCCCTGCCCCACGTCTCTGCTACCTTGGGGCTTGCTCTGCGTCTGTCCGTTGAGCCCTGAGGCTTTCCTTCTTTGAGTAGTTCCTGGCGTGTCAGGTTGCGTCATCTCTCTCTGAGGGCATTCCTTGGAATTTGGGTTTGCCCTTGGCCTTCTGCACCTGCGTGGCCTGTCTCTGGCCACTCACACCGGGGTGGGCTGCCCAGAGCCTCCTGTTGGGGGGGCAGGACCTCTCAGGTCCCAAGTGACCCATCATTGGGCTGGAGCCTGGTCCTCAGGGCTGCACCGGGGCCCCAGGCCCTCTGTCACACGCCCTCAGGAAACGGGATCCTGACGGAAGCTGACAGAAGGAAAGGAGAAACAGACGAGCTCAGACCCTGGTTGTAGACGTCAGACCCCTCTCGACAAGTGATCCAGCCGCTGGACCTGAGGTTGGCACAGCGATAGAGTTGCTAGGGGCGCCCCCCCGCCCGGCCCCGCTGGCAGGGCCCTGCGCCCCGCAGTATTCTCAGCCCTCGGCACCACCTGCACAGACCACACCCCATCCCAGGCACCTCTGGGCCTTCGTCGAGACTGATGGTCCCCTGACCACATGGACCGGAAACCAGGAACGACAGGATAACTGTCAGTCTTCACGTGCTTCGACGATGAGCAGTGAGTGGGTTATTTAGGAAGGATAATGGTGCCCTGAACCAGGTGAACGTGGACGTGGCTCAGCCGGGGGTTCGCAGCCGCAGCGGAGCCTTCTGGTCAGCATCTGGAACCTTCCCTCAGGGTGTCTGGAAAGATAGCAAAATAAACCCAAAGCAAGTGGAAGGAAGGAAATAATAACCAAAATCCGTGAAGCAGAAAACTGATGAAACAGAACCTGGTTTTTTTAAAAGACCAGGAAATCTCACAAATCAGTAAAACCGCAGGCAAAGCTCTACTGGGACAGATTGAAAAGGACGATCACACAAGGACATGGGGACGTCCCTGCAGGGACAGCGAGGGCGCGCGGGCCGTGGGCACTGACATTGGTCGCGTCCTCAGAGCTGGTCCCCAGCAAACCCAGTTGGCGCAGAGGCTGTTGTGGGAATATCCTTGTAACTGTGAGGAAAACAAATTCACTCTCGAAAGTCTTCCAAAAAGGGAGTCTCCAGTCCTAGATGGAGAACTTCATTGGAGAATTTTACCAAATGTTTCAAGAATTCATACTGATTCCCCAGGGTCTTCCAGGATATGGGAAGAGGAGGGAAAGTTTTCCAGTTGATTTTAGGAAGCTAGCGTTACCCTGATACCAAAACCAGAATCTGTACAAAAACAAAAAAAAAACAAACTGCAGGGCAACGTCCCTCGTAAATACAGACGCAGACTCTGAACAAAACACTAGCCTAGAGAACTGTCCGCACACAGAGAGTTGTGCACCACAACCAGGAACGAGGCTGGTTCGCCATCCCACAGCCGGGTGACGGTCTGCCACGCCACAGGCCCAGCAAGAGTGGTCAGCACCCGCCAACAGTGCAGGGAGGGCTGTTGGTGGTAAGCAGCGTGGACTTGCGTGCTGGGGCTGCAGGCGCGGAGCCGGTGAGGGCCGCCCAGGCCGCGGCAGAGGGAGGGGCAGACCGTGCTCACGGGTCTGTAGGTTCAGCAGGGTTCCTACCGGAAAGCCCAGCGAGGGTTTCGGTAGACATGGACAAGCTCGTGGTAACGTTTATTTGGGAAGCGAGAGCACCTCAAGTGGCTGAAGCATTTCTAATGGAACAGGATTGTGGGAGTCGCCCGCCCCCACCCCTGGCTTTGGGCTTAGGCTGTAGGTGCTGAAACCAGCACCACCTGGTGTCGGGAGTCGAGCAGAGCAGGCACCCACGAGTGGGCCCACACGCGCCAGCGGGCTTGTGATGGAGGTGCAAACCCACCACGATGGCACTGGAGTGACGGGCAGCACAGGCGGAAAAGTGACCGCAGCCTAAAGCTCGGCCTCACACACCGGGCGGCTCAGCATCGGCTCCAGATTGAGGTGTAAACATGAGACATGTCACTTGGGGGAGGAGAGCGTGGAGGAGAAGGTCTCTGGAGCCCAGGGCGTGGTTTGTGTGTCACACGAACCACAACGGAGAAAATGATGCACGTCGTCATCACGGTTTGCTTCGCTAAAGACTGAAGGGTGGGAAGACAAGCTGTGGATGCAGAGAACATGTTTTTGAGCCCCGCGTTTGCCCTGGAACTGACGCCTGGGATACATGAGCACGGCAGTGAGCAAAAAGCCATCCACTCAGAGCACGGGAGGCGAGTGCCTGTGCCCAGCGCGGGGGCCACCTGGCTGGGGGCCACCCCAGGGCGTGGCGTGGCCACAGTGGAAGGAGTGTGGCCCTAGGTGCCGGTGGGGGTGCGAGACGGCTCGGCCGCTCCACCACAGAGCTGGGCGGTTTCCAGCAAAACGAAGTGCAGCAACCATTTACCCCAGACTCACAGCAAAACCTCCGAGTGGTGTTCATAGCGGCTTTGTCTGTAACTGCCCAAAACTGGAGCCAGCCCTGAGGTCCTCCCAGGGGTCAGGGATTGAACAAACCGCGTTGTCTTTACCACAAAATACTGCTCAGCAATAAAAAGGAGCAGGTCCTGCGTGAGAAGCACCAACCGCAAAGCTTACTCTCTGATTCCGTCTCTAGAACATTCTTCCCCTAGGATGGGGAACGTGAATGTCGTGATCTGGTGCTTACACGCGCGTGTGTGTGGTCGCCGTGCACACACACGCGTGCGCGCACGCAGCAGCTGATGCAGCCGGGACCTGGGGGCCCGGAGCTGGTGGTTTGGCTTGCTGTGCGTCTGTTTCAAAATCAGCAGTTAAAGCAGCAGCCGTGCATTCTGAGGGTGAGTGGGGAGGCGGTGCCCGCGCTTGTCCCCGCGCGTACCCGCTGTCCCCCAGCCCCTGTGGACGTGAAGTCCTGGAGACAGCAGTGGCCCCGTCCATAGTGGCTTCACAGGGCGCGGCAGCCATCACGCGTTCGGACACTCAACCCCTGTGAACTGTCTCCCCAGGCTCACCTGCTGGATTTGCTCCTGGGGGTTTCGGCCCCAAAACAGCCCCTCCTCCCACGGGTGGCAGCTCCTGGCAGCAGACAAATCGGCCCCCGGCCCAGGGCACCCCGCGGCCCCCCCAGTCCAAGCCACCCCCCAAAGCCTGTGCACAGCCAAGGCCTAACTATGCCGCCAACCTGAGTGTGATCGGCAGCCGAGAGGAGAGGGGGGTCCGCGCCCCCAGCTTCGGTAAGTCCTGCCTCGGTCTCCGGTGTGTGGCTTTTTCAAGTTTCCTGTGAAGCGGTTCGTAAAGCGGCATCCTGCTATTGCTCCCACTCCTGGCCCGACCTGGGAAGGAGTGCTCAGCGAGGCCCATGTCTGTTCGCTCGGCGGGGGCTCCCGCGGGGTGGCAGGGAATGCTGCGGCCAGGCCCACGCTGTCCGGGAGCCCACAGCCGTGTCTGTCACGGGGACGGCACATCCGCGTTGACCCCAGGAGGTGACGGACGAGGCTGTCCTTGGATCCCGAAGGGTTGTTGAGCTAGACACTGTTCTGCAGGCTGCAGGCTGGGATGTACGCCGATTGGCAGGCCGCCCGTTTCTGACGAACTTTTCTTCCGAAGCGTTGGGGCAGCGGTGGGTCTCGCCCAGTGTGCACCCATGGGCAGAGCCCCCAGCGCATTGTCTGTCGGCCAAGCCTCCATTCGCTCATAGGTCAGAAGCCGAGAGTGTCGGAGAGTGACTTTGAGGACCTGCTGTCCGACCAGGGCTTCTCCTCCAAGGCTGACAGGAAGGGGCCGAGGACCATGGCCGAGATGCGGAGGCAGGAGCAGGCGAGGGATGCGGACCCCCTCAAGCTGAAGGTGAGGGGGGCTGGGCGCCCCGAGTCTGCGGGTGGGGGGGCTCCTGCGGATGTGATTGGCCTTCACCCTGAGCCAGCCAGCAGCTGCCTCGTGAGGCTCCCGACTCCCGGACACGAAAGGGTCTCGGCCCAACGTGTTTGCAGAGACAGACAGTGCTTGTGTTCACACTTAGGTGTGTTTTTGGACATGTTTTGGGGTGATTAAGTCTTGCTGCTCTGGACACGGCTTCGCGATGCAGCTCTGCGGGGCCGTCCTGTCCTGTGCGGCGTGTGGCTAGGCCCAGGGAGCGGTGTCGACCATGCCTGGGTGGGGTCAGCACAGAACCCGGGGCATCGGGTCTGGGTCTCAGCCGAGCGTCTCACGGTCAGAGCCTTGCTCCGTGTGGTGGTGGGTGGTTTGTGGAGCCATCGGAGGGATGGCCAGCGGCTTGGCGGGCAGAGGGGGCAGAGGCCCCGATCTCTCCGCAGCACCTGTGTGTCCCACAGCTCCTGGAGTGGACCGAGGGCAAGGAGAGGAACATCCGTGCCCTGCTGTCCACCCTGCACACCGTGCTGTGGGATGGCGAGAGCCGCTGGACACCCGTGGGCATGGCCGACCTGGTGACCGCTGGGCAGGTGAAGAAACATTACCGCCGCGCGGTGCTGGTGGTGCATCCGGACAAGGTGAGTGCTGGGCGGGGGCGGGGCAGGACGGGGCGGGGCAGGTGCCGGAGCGGGACTAAGGGCTCCTCCCCCTGGTCCGGCCTGGGG